>NC_140975.1:6343337-6513337 GCF_056783735.1 Eptatretus burgeri
CTATTGCCTTTGCCTGTCACTGTACATACCCACTCCCTTAATTTGTCAAACCCCAATTTAGCCCCAACTTATTTTTTTGTTGTTTTTATTTTTACTCCCCCACTATAAATCGTCCCCTAACCCCCTTTATCGTCTTTGTTCGGCTCACCTATTCTGTCACCTAGCCTACTCCCAACCCCTACGTTCCCTTCCCGGAGGGGAATAAGGGAGAGCTAGCGTCCTGTGTCGAGGCCCAACGAAGCCTCAGAATGGCCTCCCCAGAGTTCGGCGATCTATAACCAAAGTGGGTCCAGCGGCCCACAACGACAGCGAGGGGATGGATGGTGCGGAGGGGTACACTTCCTACTCTACCCTAACCATTTAACTGTTAAACTACCCCGGGGCTTTCAACAAGCACTTCTCGCTTAAACTATTGGTTCTAACAACCCAGATTCCCGTCGCCTGTGTTGGTGTCCTCACAATTTCGGGCCTCGCCCCCCAATTTTCTCTCCGTGCCCTCACACGGTCTCCTGGCTGGGACACGTGGCTCCCTTTGGCAGGCACGACCCTCTGCCGATTCTCCCGCTATGGCACCCCCGGGCACTACACTGCCTCCGAGCCTACCAGCTCCCTAACACCGGGGAGTGCCCCCCATGGCACCTCCCCTGAAACGCACACGTGGCAGGCCGGCCTCCCGGGCCCCTTTCCGAGGGTCACCCGTGCCCACAACACTGCCCACGCGGCTAATGGCGCCCCGGGCCCCCGCAACAAGCAGGCGCACTCGTGCCCACTACGCTATCCCGGCCCCCCATGGGCCCTTGGCCTACCGCGGCCGACTAGCCTGGTGCCCGGGGTACCCACTCAGCGATACTCACCTTTCGCAGCCACGCTCCCAAGCCCGTCAACAGGGCTCCTGCACCCCTCCAAATGGGTCTCGAGCCTACATTCCCACCAACAGCAAAACGACTTCCGTTTTGTAAATTTGACTAACCCCCTAACTCACTTTACTCTGACCCCGGGGTCCCTTGGGCGGGAGTCACTCCTCCCCCCAATCACTCATCGCACCATGCATTCCCCATTCACTCCACACACACAGACCCGCTGTCCTCACTCACTCATCATGTACTCACCTCTCAACTCACCAACTCTTCAACACACTCACCGCTGAACTCTGCTATCCTTCTAACTACATCCCCTAACTAACTCGTGCTCCCACGTCGTCCCTTAAACTACAGCACGTTCCTTTTAACCTACGTAGCTAAACTACGTCCCCTCTACACATCCACAAGTCTGTCACTGTCTCCTAACTCAAAAATTCATTATTTACCCAACCTAAAGCTCACTAAATCCCTCTAACTAATCCATTCCACGGACTCCATGAGGACTTACCCCTGCCCCATGAAGTCGGTCTAACTAAGCTAACCCTTCCCCCTAACTAGTTTCCATCCTGTGCCCAGGGTGAGGGGGTCTTCCACCCCTTGCCCAGGAATCCTGTGCACCCGAAAGTGAGGCTTGCCTTTTCTTTTTTTTTCCATGCGCAGCACCTGCGCGGCAACTCGCAGCTCGCGCCCTTTACACCTGCCCGTGACGTCATGCAGCTGCACGTGTTCCTCGTCCCTCCTTGGACGGTACCATCCGGCAGGGATACCCCTCCTGCCGGATTCCAACCCCACGTGCAGCCATGACGTCACCGTGCGCATAATAAAAAAAACACAAGCCCCACGTCTCGAGGGGTTCCCCACGCGAACACATGTGCGTTGCCCGTTAGAGCTTAACACACACGATCGCGTGGAGAACCCGTCCGGTCCAAATCCATTTACCTGCCTAAACTTTGTCCGTCCGCGGGATCGGCAAATCCACCGCTGGCGTTTCCGGACCGGGACTTCACTCTCGCAAGCGAGCACGTGGCGGTCTCGTGCGTTGCACAGCACGAACCGCGTGCTCACTGCTGGGTGAACCCGGCACGGTCCCCGAAACAACTACAGCCGCTACTCGGCTTTCCCTCCTTACATGTCGCCGTCGTCGCCATTCGACCCACGCACACCTGCGTGTTACGACACACACACTCCACTCCATCACATTCACACCGGGAGACGCGGCTGCATGCTCCCGCATGCCAACCGACATCTCCCTCACATACCGCTCTCTCACACACACGGTCTCCCTTGCATACGGCCGTTCACCCACGCGTGCCTCACTACTCACACAAACCATACTACTTACACACGCGGGGGCACTCATCCGCGGTGCCTCATCCACACTTCGTGCCTCACTCACACACGCGGGGGCACTCACCCGCGGTCCCTCACTCATACACACGGCGACACTCACACACGCGGTCTCTTCCACACACGGTGCCTCATCCACACACGCGGGGGCACTAACCCGCGGTGCCTCACTCACACTCCGTGCCTCATCCACACACGGCGTGCTGGGAAGCACGTACTCCGGCACCATCGCCACCACACCACTCACACACGGGGTCGCTTCCACACACGGGGACGCACTCACACCTTGCACCACACACACAGGGACAACCACACTGGGGATTTGTGTCCCCACAAGGGTCTCCGGGGCCTCTACACCCCCCAAGCTCTCCGTGCACCCGTCCACAGCACTCGTCCCCTCAACCTCGCAAAACACGACCGAACTCACCTGGTCGTGACTCGCCTCAAGGGGGCATACTCCCTCCCCTTGTTCCTGGAGGTCATCATCCAGCTGCTCGCACCGGGTCCCAACACGCTCCGCGAGCTCAACCTCACTATCCTCCACTACCTCCGTGTGTGTGTGTGCGTCACTTACCCCGTCCTCACCGTGCAGTCTCTCCTCTATTTTTTTTGTCTCCCGTGTCTCTATACATTTATAAGTTTCTGTTGTCCCCTCCTGTCTCTTCGTCTCCGCTTCTTTCTGGCGTCTTTCCCTTATCTTTATGTAGGTCAACCTTGCTTTCTCTTTAAGTCGCTCCCGTCCTTCCCTGTTTTTCACTCCTTGCTCTTTCACGATCTCCGCGTACCTCATCCTTGCTCTCCGTATTAATTGTTCTTTTCTCTCCCTCGCAATTACTTTCACCTCGTCTCTTGTCTCCCGAATTACTTTTTCCTTACCCGCCTCCACCGCGGGCCCGACAGCCGTTGCACCCCCTTCCAGCTCGTTTGCTCCCACACGTGGAGTCGCCATTCCCAGCTCCCTGGTCACGGCCTTCATGCCCGCCTGCAGGCATCGGCCCATGTTCTGCGTCTCACCCCGGAGCTTTTTCATTTCTTCCTTCATGTTTGCTTCCATTCCGTTCATTTGTTTGTTCATTTCGTTTTTCATTCCATTTGTGTTTGTATCCATCTTTTCGTTCATTTGTTGTGTATTCGCATCCATCTTTTCGTTCATTCCTTTCATTTCGTTTGTCATTGCTGCCAGCATGGCGCATAGCTGGGCCATGTCGGGTGCGCTTGAGTGAGTCGTTTCGGCAAGGGTCGGGGGGTTTTGGTGGAGAGGGGGGGGAGGTGTCATACACCGTGGCCGCTGCCGCACCTATTTCGGGCTCTGGGTTCAGTTGGGCGAGTCCGTGTTCCTGCACAATCAACATTTCCTGCACGGGGATTCCATCCTGAGCCATGGATTCTACACATTCTACATCCATTTCTAATACCCCGGCTCCCGCTCGCCTTGAGACGCCATCTTGCTTCTCTTAAAGGGTTAATTTCGCTCGCTCGTAATTTGGAGGGAATCGGGGGTCGCTTCTCTCACCCCTGGACCGATTCCCGTGAATTTAGCCGGAGACAGGAGAGCCCGTTTTCCTGTTCTCCGATACCAGTGCCGCGAGGAGGGCGATGGATTTGTATCGCACGACCTGACACCAGTGTTGCGGATTCGCGCCCGCCGGCGTGCTGACGGCCACGTAACTCGAATCGCTCGAATCGCGGCACGTCGCCCACCGGACGGACAATCCAGTCGTGACCCTCTTGGACTAACGCCGGGAACCAGTCACGGGTGGACCTTTCGGTCTCACCGCGATCGAGCCAATCAGCCCCCGCGTGGGATAGGGTTGCTCGCCAAATTCGACCTACCTAAGTACCCACGCGGAGGGTAGACCGGGCGATCGCACCTCGCCGCAGGTCGACTTCGGACACGGGCCACTTAAGCGACCCGTTCCGTACTATCGGGATAACCGAGCGGTGTTATTCGTCGACCTCGACGGTTCGATTAATTATCGGGCGTATTCAGCCCACTACCAACCCTTTACGTGAAGCAAGATGAGGATTCAATGAAAGAAATGACGAAGCGAAGCGGGAAACAGTTCAACACAAAGCACATTTATTCGCGATGAACGGAAAGCGCACATATACAATTCCACCAAAAGCACATAGAAAAGAAAAACACAATGCAATTTACACAAAAAGCAAATGCGACAATGCAGATCTAATACCGATTACGCGAGCACACGGCAACACTTATACAATTTTACTTCACAGACGGCGCCGACAACACATACCCAAAACCAAGGAAAAGAATACCCTCAAGGATGAGGCGGGCCTGAGGCCGAGACCGGGTCGGGCCTACCCGTCTGGTGATGAGACGCGGAGCGGCGATGGTGCCTCAACTCCGCGGGCCTCGCGGGCAGTGTCTGGTAGGGGGTGGGAAAGGGGCCCCCTTGGTCGCACTATCTCAGCGCGGGGGGGAAACAGGAGGGGGTTGCTGATGCTCGGGGTATAGAGGATTCCTACTCTGCCTCGAGTCGCGCGACGAGCGTCTCCACCTCGGCCAGGTCGCGCTGTCGGCCTCCCTGGGGTGCAGCTCCCTGCACGACGCGAGCACCCCCTCGTCTGCCCTCGCCGCCTCTCCACAGCTCCGTCCCCTCCGCTCCGACTCCAACGCACACGACGACGACCAGCTCCTTCTTGCTCCTTCTTCCCAACTCCACCGCCCGCGAAGTCTTAACTCTCTGTTTCTTGACTGACGAACGCGGTCGCTTATATCAGCCCCGTGGCTTCGCTCTCTCATCTTTGACCCCCTCCCTTCGACCTTTCACCTCGCTCCCCATTGGCCCGAGAAAAAGTGGGCGTGAATGCTTTTTGATCCATAAATTTGCATATATCGATCGCCCTCCAACGCCCTGGAGGCGGGGCCAAATCGCCCCTCGCTCACCGATTGGACGGAACAAAAGTGGGCGTGTGTCGTTTTTGATCCGTTTTTGAAGTGGAAAATCCGTGGTTTTGTACACGCTGTTCGGCGCGCGCCCTGCACGAGTCCAACACCGGTACCCACAAGCGGCGCAAGAACGGTGGCGATGCGACGGTTGCGAGGTGTGACGTGAAGCGGCGCCGCGGTGGGTCGTTGATGTTGTGGTTGTGGTGGTAATCATGGCGGTTGGTCCAAAATAAAGATAGCAAAAGAAAAACGGCTATCCTGAAGAGTCGCAGCACGCATAAATGACATGTATTCCCACTAGACAACGGGTTTGGGCCTAACTACACATGTACTTACCGAGATATCTCACCTAAGGGACCTGAATGGTGGTTTGCGAATTTGGTAACCACAACAATATATATCTATATCTATATATATCTATATCTATATCTATATCTATATATATATATATATATATATATATATATATATATATATATATATATATATATATATATATATATATATACATATATATATATATATATACATATATATATATATATATATACATACACACACACACACACACTTTAAAACCGCTTGCCAGAAACAACCACACAGCCGTTCCTTCGCTCTCGCGTGGCCGTACGTGCATGGCCGCACGTGCGTGGCCATACATACAAAAAAAAATAAAAAAAAACTTTCAAACCACGTGCCAGAAACAACAACCACACAGGCCGTTCCTTCGCTCTCGCGTGCCCAAATGTGCGTGGCCATACATGCAAAAAAAAAACTTTCAAACAAATTCACAGGCCATTCCTTCACTCTCATAAACGACGACTGGATTGGGGCATTGTGTTTATCTATAAATGCGGATAAGAAATCGAGAAATTATTAGAATACAGTAAGTCATCACTATCCAAAAGTAGTGCGTGCCTGTACGGAATGTTCACATCATTCCACGAATTATCGCTTGCATTGAAGTAACAACTGCTGTGATACTTACATATACATATATATATATATATATATATACACATATATATATATATATATATATATATATATGCATATACATATATATATATATATATATATATATTTACATATACATATATACGAGGAGTGTTCAAAAAGTATCCAACCTTAATTTTTCGTGCGTAAACAAATGAAGCTAGGGAGACGTGGTTTGGTGCACGTATGTAGGCGATCCTAATTCATATGCGTGAATATTTTCCCGACTGCAGAAGCTGTCAGTCACCGACAGACCGCCGATGAGTGAGGAAGTGTAAGTGAGCGCCGTCGGATTTTCGTTTTTGACAAAATGACGGAAAAACTTGAACAACGCTACTGCATCAAATTTTGTGTAAAGCTTGGCGATTCCCAAGTGGAAACGATCCGCAAGATTCAACAGGCCTTCGTGAACGAAACAATGGGCACCACACAGATAAAAGAGTGGTACAACCGCTTCAAAGATGGTCGCACATCAGTAGAAAGTGAAGCATGTTCTGGTCTGCCCTCGACATCCCGAAATGAGATCGTCATTGACGAAGTGAGGACCTTGCTGATGCAGGATCGTCGAATCACGATCAGAGAACTTGCAGACGAGGCGGGCGTCAGCATTGGATCCGTTCATTCCATTGTGACTGAGGATTTGGGCTTAAGGAGAATCTCAGCGAAGTTCGTGCCAAAGCTGCTAACGATCGAGCAGAAGCAACTCCATTTGGAGATCGCACAGGACATGCTGGAGACTGTGAATAGCGATCCCAACTTCTTCAACACAGTGATCACTGGCGATGAGACCACAGTTATCCGTCATTTTGTCAAAAACGAAATCCCGACGGCGCTCACTCACTCATCAGCAGTCTGTCCGCGACTGACAGCTTCTGCAGGCGGGAAAATATTCACGCATACGGATTAGGATCGCCGACATACGTGCACCAAACCACGCCTCCCTAGCTTCATTTGTTTACGCACGAAAAATTAAGGTTGGATAATTTTTGAACACACCTCGTATACATATGGTCAGATGAATCCTCCTTCACCATGTTCTCGACAAACGCACATGTGGCGTCAACCTCAAGAACTTTACAACTGAGAGGCTTGGTCGAACAGTAAAGGGTTCTGGTGGTTTTGTAATGTTGTGGGTGCATTTTCCTAGAATGCTTTGGGTGTAGTCATTCCCTTAGATGGCAAGGGTAATGCCAATTACTACTTAATGGTACTGAGTGATCATCTTCACCCCATGTTGCAGCATTTCTTTCCTGCCGAGAGGAGTGTCTTCCAGGATGACAATGCCCCCATCCACAGAGCATGTGTGGTTGCCCAATGGTTTGATAAGCTGTGAGTTGATGACACTGATGTTATCCATATTGATTGACTTTCTCGTGGAAGAATGGTGCCACATCCCTCCTGTAGAATTCCAGACACTGGTGGATTCTATGGCATGGCTCATACAGGCCGTATTGGCCACATGCGGTGGCTCATCGCCCAATTAAGTGACTTTTCATTGGTGTTTCCAAATTTTTTTCCATTACCTGTACTTCAGCCCCTTTGTTTGACAGTACAATTTTCCAAATTTTTCTTGGACAAATAATAAATAAATTCCAATTTATAAAAAAATTTTTTATCCAAGCCTGGGGATGTGGATGCATATGGGGATCGGGATATGGCTGCAGATGCGGAAGGGGATACATCTACAAAAAAAACATAACCTCCTTCACCTTCGGTGGTGGAGGTAAATATATATGCAGACATAACAGTGTTAACATAAGCACAAGTACATAAGGAGAAAGGGGGGTTGGGTGATATCACTCCTTCCCATGCATGTTCCATATGAATGAGCACAGGTGCACAGCAGTAGTTATTTCATTCTTATTTTTTAATCTTTCGACATCCAGAAGGCGTTATGCAGCATAAGGTTCGAACCATGACCTCTACCCTTTCCCATCTTGGATGGGATGTTGTACCTTTTCCATATCAATTCCAGCTTCCATTAGATCCTTCTCCACGGTTTGCTTCCATCTGATTCTAGGTCTACCCATTGACCTTCTACTCTCGGGTATAGATAAAGTAAATACAGAATAATTTTAATTTTTCCGCAGAATGGACATTGTCGGGACAAGGGGCTGCAGTTTAAGAGTAAACAAGAGCGAGAATTACTCTGCAATACGTTTCCTTCCGGTCCCAATGAATGTTTGGGAGATAAAAACTTGTTTGGGTTTAAGACGTGCTCGAGTGGACACCGGAACCAAAATGATGAATTAAAAGAAGAAACCCAATAACCCACCGTGTTTGGGTCTATTCGGCAAAATAAAAGGAAAAGCAATTTTCATTTACTGATATATTTTGCAGACGAGAAACCAATAAAGACAACGAGGACAACAAATCAGACATAAAAATTTGTTTACTTTAACGCACGCTTGAGCCGACACCGGAACAGAAATGAAGAAGAAGAACTTCTTTAACCCACCATGTTTTGTTCGTTTCTTGGCTTTGCCTATTTCATATTTAAAAAATATCCCCGAGTGGGCTCACGGTCATTTATTGAGGTTGTAATTCAGACCAAGATTAGAACCCACGCTGACTCGATCTACTGCTACTGAAAGTTACACGGAGAGATTTGGGGGGAACCCCCTAAGAGCCCCCCTGATCCAAAAATGAAAAATCTAAGACTGCAATCCTCAGAGCAATCGGTTGTTAAATAAGAGATAAGTAGGGATAGGGAGTTTCAGGGGGTAACCCGCCCTGGGGGCCCCCATGATCATAAATTGAAATCAAAACTAGAGTAATTCGACTGCGCGCAGTCGACGGGTATGCCTCCGCTCTCCCGCACAAACACTTGAGTATTGACATATTTGACCCTTGACCTTTATCATATCTGGCCCAAAATCCAATCACTTAATTGTCCTGTCTTACTTTACCTTTTACCAAGTTTGATGAAATTCTACAATTTGATCCTGTGGACCATCGAGTAGAAGGGCTGTCTGGTTTCAGAGCAATCGGTTGGTAAATAATGGACGAGTAGGAAGGATCCCGAGTTTTGGGGGGGTAACCCCCCCTCCCCCGGGAACTCCCCAGATCCAAAATCGAAATATCTAAGACGAAGTCTTTGTGTGTATTGATGTGTCAAGTTTCTGAACAATCAGCGAGGTGATAAGGGAGGAGTTGCAAAAATAGTAAAAAGTTAATGGACGACCTTACGGATGGACGGACATCTGAACACCAGGACCCACTTTCCAAAGCAGGACAGCAATGCAAGTAGTTAATCAGTAAATTACAAGTTACAACTATAATGCAAGGAACATTCACTTGAACGGTGAACGAGGGTCCACAAGGGCACGATTCATCATCGCTGAAGGTTCTCAAGCGACCAAGCGAAGGAGCCAACATCATGACCAACAGTTGGCCATTTGGATCTGATCTCGAAAAAACAAATGACATGCTTATTTTAGCCATCATTCATTATCGGGGTGCCATGCTTGAACAAGATCGGTCAACGCATGTCCGAGAAATGGTTGAGGACGTGTTCAACATCGGTTTTTTTTTTTAACAATGAATTATTTTTTTTTTTGTTTTGTTACAACCTCGGACGTAGGAGTAGGAGTTTTTCAGCAAAATGTCGATGATGTCTGGCAACCACTCTCCTTTTTCTTAAAGCATTTTCAACCTGCAGAGATCAGATATATCACATTGGGAGAGAATTTCTAGCAGCCTACCTGGTGTCAAACACATTCGGCATTTGCTATCTATACGGACCACAAGCCATTGACCTACATGCTCATTTGAGTCAGGACCTGATCGTCACTCTCCAAGAGAAGTATGACATCTTGATTTCATCTCCCGGTTCACGATGGACTTGAGACACATCGGCGGCAAAACAATTCTGCAGCAGATGCATAGCATATCGGAGATCCGAAATACGTCGACACATCGGGTCTCCTCTTGGCACGTTTTCTACATCAGATACCAGATTTGATCACGTTCACGTTGATCGATCTTGACCTCTCCCTCTATCAGATGGCAATACGTACCTGCTCACTATATATTGATCCGGTTACTCGTTGGCCGGTCGCATTACCCATCCCCTGACCAGACAGACAACAGAGGTGGCAGCACAAGCATTCATCTCACATTAGGTAGCTGAGTTTGGTGTACCCTCAACAATAGCCACAAACCGAGGCCATCGGTTTGAATCAGTACTTTTTCAATCTTTATCCGATATACTTGGCAGTCGGAGAACCAAAACCACAGCTTATCACCCGTCACCTCTTGGGGCTCGTGGAGCGATTCAATCGATGGTTGAAGGCATCTCTGAAAAGCCCATGCAGATGCAAGATGGACGGAGAGTCTTCCTATCATCTTGCTTGGTATCTGAAGAGCAGTTAAGTCTAACCGAGGTTGCTGTGCTGCTGAGTTAGGTTTTTGGCACAATTCTTCGGTTGCCAGGACAGTTTGTGCCCCCACATCAGTTCAATCACGAATTGGATCCGAGCAACTTTATACATAGACTACAGATGCACACAAGAAACTTGAAGCCTACACCAACCAAGCACAGGCAAATCCAGACCAATTCAGACATTCAGAGTCGTAGTCATGTTTTTGTAAGGAAGAAACTTCAACCCCCATTATGACGGACGGTTTGAAGTCATCCACCGTGCTGACAAGTTTTTCATTATTAACTGAAATGGAAAACATGATACTGTCAGCATTGACAGGTTCCATCCATCCATCCATCCATCCATCGGGACCAGACTCCGCACAAAGCGTTGGTGCTGGTGATTCCAAAGTAGTCTCCTGAGCTGTTGGGCACAATATTGGACAGATCACCACTCCGATGCAGGATACTCAAACGGCTCACTCATCCCAAGAAGCTGGTATTCATTTCACCGACCTCAGAAGGACGACAGGCTGAGTCGACCACACTGAGTATTAATTTGACGGACGAGCAGCATTTGCACTGAGGACCTGAGGATCCCAAGTCCACCGCCCGAACCATGAGGCCAACACCAGGGATATTGACAGGTTGAAGCCTCCTCGTGTTTAACAGGACCCGACTACTGCACATGCGTCACCTCCAACCCCTCACTTTCAATCAGCACCACCACCTACAGCTGTTCCTCAATTGCCAGTGGCTAAGACCATGCGGTCTGGCTGCCAAGACCACTGGCAAGCTGGTTTTGTGCAGTTTTTGTAGATCCTCATGGAGGATCTCTAAGTCTTACTCACGTTGTTGTTCTTCAACTTCTTCTTGTTGACTTTTTGTCCTCCTCGTGGAGGATCTCTAAGTCTTATTCACGTTGTTGTTCTTCAACTTCTTCTTGTGGACTTTTTGTCCTCCTCGTGGAGGATCTCTAAGTCTTACTCACGTTGTTGTTCTTCAACTTCTTCTTGTGGACTTTTTGTCCTCCTCGTGGAGGATCTCTAAGTCTTACTCACGTTGTTGTTCTTCAACTTCTTCTTGTGGACTTTTTGTCCTCCTCGTGGAGGATCTCTAAGTCTTACTCACGTTGTTGTACTTCAACTTCTTCTTGTGGACTTTTTGTCCTCCTCGTGGAGGATCTCTAAGTCTTACTCACGTTGTTGTTCTTCAACTTCTTCTTGTGGACTTTTTGTCCTCCTCGTGGAGGATCTCTAAGTCTTACTCACGTTGTTGTTCTTCATCTTCTTCTTGTGGACTTTTTGTCCTCCTAGTGGAGGATCTCTAAGTCTTACTTACGTTGTGGTTCTTCATCTTCTTCTTGTGGACTTGTTTGTTTCACAGCCTACAGTTTTCATCGAAACTTCCTGAAACTTGGCATACATATGTAAAAATACCCCGCGCAGGCAGTAACCATCTCCGATTTTGAAAAATCCTCCTAGTAAAAAAAAGTTGTGACGTCAAAATATCTCCGTTAATGGAAATCGCCTAAAAAACTATCTCCGAAACTAGGCAAGCTTTTTGAATTATGTTTGCAGGAATCGAACAGGGCATTAGCAGAGATGAATTTCCGCACGTATGCGGGATACATCACTATGACGTCATATCAATTTTTATGACGTCATTCCTATTTTTTGACATTTTTTGTTTCACAACCCAGAGTTTTCATCCGATCTTCGTGAAACTTGCCATGTTTATGCAGAAAGCCCACGCGCAGACAGTAACCATCTCCGATTTTGGAAATTTTTCCTAGAAAAAAAAGTTGACGTCATAATATCTCCGCTAATGGAAATCTCCTATACCATTATCTCCGAAACTTGGCAAGCTGTTTGAATGTTGTTTGCGGGAATCAAGCCGGCAATTAGCACATATAATTTATCGCAAACCTAATACATCACAATGATGTCATATTCGTTTTTATGACGTCATCATTAAGAGGACGAGGATCTTAGCTTATTTGAGCTTGTTTAACCTGAAACTTTGGAATAAACTTCCTCACTCTATTCTTTCCCATTCTTCCCTCCAGGCTTTCAAAACAGCTGTTCACCACCACCTCTTATCTTCCCCCATCCAAATCCTCGATCTTTTCTACCCCCGATAATCCACCCAAGCCCACTTCCTTCAATTCTCCTGCTTTCCTTCCTGAAAGTCCCTGTAATGTCCATCTTCTCCTCGCCATGTTCCCCGTCCCATCCCCATCCCTCTCCCTTCCACAGTTCACCTGTGTCTGTTCCCCAATGTTTTGTCCCTTCCACTCCCGCCCCTCTTGTCTCATGCCTCCTTGCTGTGAGTTGTGTGTTCGCTCTCATACGAGCCTCGACCAAGGTATACAAAAAAAAAAAAAAAAAAAAAAAAATTAACTTTGGGACCGTTCATTGTTTTGCACTGCAATGTTTTTACACCTTCATGATCGATCATTTTCTTCCAATTTTGACAAATTCTGGTCACTCGTGATCTGTTGGTCTCCATGGTGATTCATATTATGTGCATTGGAGGGGAAGGATGTTGTGGGTGTTGCTACTAGATCTTGTAGATCTGGCATTACCGGAACTCTATGCTATTTTTTTTAATTCTGGGATTATTTAATTATTATCACGGTTGCTTTGATCCTGTGTGCTGCTGGTCTGATCACTATGGACCCAATATCAAATTTTGAGTTTAAAAACTAATCGTATTAATTCCTGTCGAAATACAAGGGCACTATAAGTACAGAACGTCCAAGAAAGGTGAGGACACGACTTGTCGGTATCACCCTCAAACGTCGGCAAACCCTCATCTGCTGCGGGATTTCATAGGCGGTGTAGTCGGCGTTATCATGACGGGCGGTACAACGTTCTCGCTTCTCCCGTGCAAATATTTTACATATTTAATTTAAACACTGACGCTAAATTATGTGGGATTAAGGCAATAGGTATATTTAAAATGTTAATTTACCAAATAACGTGTGGTATCGCTTTCGTCTTGAAATGTATACACGTATAAAATTTAGCTCGACCGGTTCCGTCCAATCGGGTCCTTTTTTTAATCCGTTAAATTCGACAAATTTCTTCATGTGATATAATGATGTCAATGATGACAATCACTAAAGTACATTTCACGAGGGTGTTTGAAGAGATCAGTGTTGTGTTTATCAACAATACAGATTAATCGTGAGGTACTCGGATTGTTACCCTGGCAACGATGCAGTGACGTTGACTAGTCCACGTCAGGGTCGCCATGGCGGGTTCTCTCCTCACAGCCCTCCACCAGCAGTTTTCTGCGTTGACAGCCGAGATCTCGACACGGATTGGCCGATTACCGCATCTCCCTACCGGTAGCTCGCTCCGTACCGGGGTCACTGCGGGACTCGAAATCCTCGCTGCGGCCTTCGCTTGATAATGTATACCGGACTCGGATAGGACTTTCCGCGGGAGAAAGGAGCGTCGCAACTTGGTGTTCCTTTTACAATAGAGATACTCGTGTATTTACATAGTCATGGATGTGTGTGAGAGGAATGTTTGAGGTCACGTGACTTCTCTCCGACATGAAGGACCATTTCGCATCAGTCCCTCACCTTTTAGCCCTCCCTTACCCTCTTATCTTACTCCCCCTTACCTTTTCTCTTACCCTTCCCTCACCCCTCCCCTCTTACCCTCCGCTCTTACCCTCCCCTCTTACCCTCCCCTCTTACCCTCCCCTCTTACCCTCCCCTCTTACCCTCCCCTCTTACCCTCCCCTCTTACCCTCCCCTCTTACCCTCCCCTCACCCCTCCCCTCTTACCCTCCCCTCACCCTTCCCCTCTTACCCTCCCCTCTTACCCTCCCCTCACCCCTCCCCTCACCCCTCCCCTCACCCCTCCCCTCACCCCTCCCCTCACCCCTCCCCTCACCCCTCCCTCTTACCCTCCCCTCACCCCTCTTACCCTCCCCTCTTACCCTCCCCTCACCCCTCCCCTCTTACCCTCCCCTCACCCCTCCCCTCTTACCCTCCCCTCTTACCCTCCCCTCACCCCTCCCCTCTTACCCTCCCCTCACCCCTCCCCTCACCCCTCCCCTCACCCCTCCCCTCACCCCTCCCCTCACCCCTCCCCTCTTACCCTCCCCTCACCCCTCCCCTCTTACCCTCCCTCACCCCTCCCCTCACCCCTCCCTCACCCCTCCCCTCACCCCTCCCCTCACCCCTCCCCTCACCCCTCCCCTCACCCCTCCCCTCTTACCCTCCCCTCTTACCCTCCCCTCACCCCTCCCCTCTTACCCTCCTCTTACCCTCCCTCACCCCTCCCCTCTTACCCTCCCCTCACCCCTCCCCTCACCCCTCCCCTCACCCCTCCCCTCACCCCTCCCCTCTTACCCTCCCCTCACCCCTCCCCTCTTACCCTCCCCTCACCCCTCCCCTCTTACCCTCCCCTCACCCCTCCCCTCTTACCCTCCCCTCTTACCCTCCCCTCACCCCTCCCCTCTTACCCTCCCCTCTTACCCTCCCCTCTTACCCTCCCCTCTTACCCTCCCCTCTTACCCTCCCCTCTTACCCTCCCCTCTTCCCCTCCCCTCACCCCTCCCCTCACCCCTCCCCTCCCCTCACCCCTCCCCTCACCCCTCCCCTCCCCTCACCCCTCCCCTCACCCCTCACCCCTCCCCTCACCCCTCCCCTCACCCCTCCCCTCACCCCTCCCCTCACCCCTCCCCTCTTACCCTCCCCTCTTACCCTCCCCTCTTCCCTCCCCTCTTCCCCTCCCCTCTTCCCCTCCCCTCACCCTCCCCTCTTCCCCTCCTCTTCCCCTCCCCTCACCATCGCCTCACCCATCGCCTCACCCATCGCCTCACCCATCGCCTCACCCATCGCCTCACCCATCGCCTCACCCATCGCCTCACCCCTCCCCTCTTCCCTCCCCTCTTCCCCTCTTCCCTCCCCTCTTCCCTCCCCTCTTCCCCTCCCCTCACCCCTCCCCTCTTACCCTCCCCTCTTACCCTCCCCTCTTACCCTCCCCTCTTACCCTCCCCTCACCCCTCCCCTCTTACCCTCCCCTCACCCCTCCCCTCACCCCTCCCCTCTTACCCTCCCCTCACCCCTCCCCTCTTACCCTCCCCTCACCCCTCCCCTCTTACCCTCCCCTCACCCCTCCCCTCTTACCCTCCCCTCACCCCTCCCCTCTTACCCTCCCCTCACCCCTCCCTCTTACCCTCCCCTCACCCCTCCCCTCTTACCCTCCCCTCACCCCTCCCCTCTTACCCTCCCCTCACCCCTCCCCTCTTACCCTCCCCTCACCCCTCCCCTCACCCCTCCCCTCACCCCTCCCCTCTTACCCTCCCCTCACCCCTCCCCTCTTACCCTCCCCTCACCCCTCCTCTTACCCTCCCCTCACCCCTCCCCTCTTACCCTCCCCTCACCCCTCCCCTCTTACCCTCCCCTCTTACCCTCCCCTCTTACCCTCCCTCACCCCTCCCCTCACCCCTCCCCTCTTACCCTCCCCTCACCCCTCCCCTCTTACCCTCCCCTCACCCCTCCCCTCTTACCCTCCCCTCTTACCCTCCCCTCTTACCCTCCCCTCTTACCCTCCCCTCTTACCCTCCCCTCTTACCCTCCCCTCTTACCCTCCCCTCTTACCCTCCCCTCTTACCCTCCCCTCTTACCCTCCCCTCTTACCCCTCCCCTCTTACCCCTCCCCTCTTACCCCTCCCCTCTTACCCCTCCCCTCTTACCCCTCCCCTCTTACTCCTCCCCTCACCTCTTACTCCTCCCTCCTCACCTCTTACCCCTCCCTCCTCACCTCTTACCCCTCCCTCCTCACCTCTTACCCCTCACCCCTCCTAAACTCCCACGCTCTCTTCAATCCCACTCCTCCGTCCAGGTCTTTAAAACAGCTGTTCACCACCATCCCTTATCTTCCCCCATTCAAAACCTCGATCTTTTCTACCCTCACTAATCCACCCCAAACCCTCCTCCTTCAAATTCCCTGCTTTCCTTCCTGAAAGTCCCCGTAGTGTCCATCTTGTTTACCCCATGTACCCCACCCTATCCCTCTCCCTTCCACAGATCTCATGTTTCTGTTCCCCACTGTTTGTTTTTTCCTTCCCTTTCCCGCCCCTCTTGTCTCCTGCTCTCCTTGTTCTATGTTCTGTGTTTGCTCTCATACGAGCCTCAACATTGCATACAAAAATAATAACAATTATTTCCTGCAGGTGTTTCTCTATCTCGCCGATGATTGGCTGCTTGATGTTTTCAATGTTCTCCATATGATTGGCGGTTTTAAGTTGTTATTCTTTTTCATGAATCATGTTTTATGCTCCACCTTCTATTAAGTTTGTAGAATGAATAATAATTATACTAATTAGCAATGAGGTGCAGTTCCCTAATTCTCAGGAAGAATCCCATTGGAATGAGGGCTCGGGTGCATGGGTGGACGATCTGTACGGTCGAACATGGCCATCTGACGTTGTTTTAAAACATTTAAACTGCTCATGGCACCTCAGCCCAGACGAGGGTGGAAGCTTGTTGATGAAACTGCAATCCCATTTCATTCAAATAACTCCTCCCTCTCTCTCCCCCTGTCTCCCTCTCTCTCCCCCTGTCTCCCTCTCTCTCCCCCTGTCTCCCTCTCTCTCCCCCTGTCTCCCTCTCTCTCCCCCTGTCTCCCTCTCTCTCCCCCTGTCTCCCTCTCTCTCCCCTGTCTCCCTCTCTCTCCCCCTGTCTCCCTCTCTCTCCCCCTGTCTCCCTCTCTCTCCCCCTGTCTCCCTCTCTCTCCCCCTGTCTCCCTCTCTCTCCCCCTGTCTCCCTCTCTCTCCCCCTGTCTCCCTCTCTCTCCCCTGTCTCCCTCTCTCTCCCCCTGTCTCCCTCTCTCTCCCCTGTCTCCCTCTCTCTCCCCCTGTCTCCCTCTCTCTCCCCCTGTCTCCCTCTGTCTCCCCCTGTCTCCCTCTCTCTCCCCCTGTCTCCCTCTCTCTCCCCCTGTCTCCCTCTCTCTCCCCCTGTCTCCCTCTCTGTCCCCCTGTCTCCCTCTCTCTCCCCCTGTCTCCCTCTCTCTCCCCCTGTCTCCCTCTCTCTCCCCCTGTCTCCCTCTCTCTCCCCCTGTCTCCCTCTCTCTCCCCCTGTCTCCCTCTCTCTCCCCCTGTCTCCCACTCTCTCCCCTGTCTCCACTCTCTCCCCTGTCTCCACTCTCTCCCCTGTCTCCTCTCTCTCCCCTGTCTCCACTCTCTCCCCTGTCTCCACTCTCTCCCCTGTCTCCACTCTCTCCCGCTCTCTCCCTCTCTCTCCCCCTGTCTCCCTCTCTCTCCCCCTGTCTCCCTCTCTCTCCCCCTGTCTCCCTCTCTCTCCCCCTGTCTCCCTCTCTCTCCCCCTGTCTCCCTCATTTGTTCCTCCTTGTATCAGGAGACAAGGCTGTGGCTGTGTCGGCGATAGAAAGGCAATTAGAAGAATCGGCAGAGCTGGTGAGGGGAGCTTTTAAGTGTTTTAAAATGAAAAGATAAATTTGTACATGACAGGTGTTCCATCAAATTCATTTCATGTGTGCAGAATATTTGAGCAGGTGGCTTTGGCAACTGTTTTTTTTTTTTTTTCACGAGTATCAAAGAAACACATGACACCGTCATCATCCTGAATGTTTTCAGTCCACTACAGGACAAAGGTCTCTCTCTCTCAACTAAGGTCCGGCGAAATATCGATATACCGGTATGTTTTTTTTTTTCATAACGATGTACCTACCGGTTTTGGAATTTTGAATATACCGGTATACCGAAAAAAAAATGGTATGAAAAACAAATAATTGGAATATCACCAACAAGTCGAAGAAAGGTGTTTACAATCTTTAAATACCGTACATGATTTCAATAGCTTTGATGCACTCGACTACACCTGCAACAGTGAAACAGATGACATCAAGATGTACCATGAAGCAGGTACAGTAGATTTTAACTTTTAACCCTCAGCACCGGAGCACTACAAGCAATCACTTTTTTTCTTTGCCCTTGTGGCTGTATTTAAAGCAATTGCAAGTTGGTTATTTATATGAATAAAGTGTGCTTTAGAAAGCCTGTGCTGATTACCGACATGACGATCCATGATAGTGATACCAGTACAGTAGTGATACCGGTTTGACAGTCAGACCGGTATGGCAATCTGAGATAGTGATACCGGTACGATAGCCATCCCAGGACGATAGCCATACCAGTAAGCAATCCATGATAGTCATACCTGTACGATGATCCGCGATAGTCATTCCGATATTGTGATCCGTGAGAGTCATACCTGTACAACAGTCACACCTGACCTTACCTGAGCTGCAATAGCGATACCGGCTTGAGACGATTACCAATACTGAGCTCGCTTTAAAACAAAATATGTTTGTGTGTCCATGTCCATCCGTCCTCCCTAACTCCAAACCATAAAACCGAGCAGCCTGAAACTTTGCATGCATACTAAGGGAACTTCAAAGGCGTGCATGAGTAAGAATTGTGTGCTTGGGTTAATTAAAACACCCCTTTTGTAGATGATTAACGGCCTTATTTAAAATTATATCCTTCATCAGGCGCATCCTCAGACACCTTGTTCTCCATTGATGGGGTCTTGATTCACCATTTTTTTTTTTTGGCCTGCTCAACAATGCCTTTGATTTGGAACAGGCTGCATTGATTTCTTAATGATCAAGTCTTCTTTTTAAAAAAAAAATCACTTTCCTCACTTGTATTATCGAATGCCTCATCCACATACCTACAAATTGCTGGCTACGTTACAATGCTTATAAATGCCCGGAGACGCCAGCATTCATTTCTGCTCATGCCATAACCTTTAGAATCTGTTAAACTAAGCCAAATTACAACATTTAAGCTCCAGAATTGAACTAAGCAGCAGTTCCGACTACTAAAGGAACAAAAATGTGTTTGTTTGTCCAATTCGGACGTAATTTGATATTTCCAGCGTCTCCGTTTGCTGTTTTACATGACGGATCAGCGATTGCTGATTGCTTGCCAATGCCAGCCGTTCCTTATCGACTGTTTCATTGGAGTGTTTCCTTGAGTGCTTAAGCCACTTGGTGAGCACTCCACAGTATTTACACTGTCACTGAATGGTATGTGTCGATTGACTTGAACAAAGTTCAGGGGCCACTCGCCTGTGTTGGCCCCGCAGTGTTCTGTGTTGCATCAGGCAGTGGTTGGCTCGCTCAAAATGTGCAATTTTATTTTACACTACGTTTCCCCTTTTGTACGAACTCCTTGCATGAGACGACCCATCACTTCGGCATAAATAAAGGCATAAAAAAAAAACGTTAAACGGTTAGTTTTTTTATCCCCCGCTGCGTGGCGGAAGGGGGATATTGTTGTCACCAAAGTCATCCGGCTGTCCGTCCAGGCGTCAACATTTATAGCTGTGAGTGCGATAACTCATAAACTGTTCGCCATATCGATTTGAAATTTGGGTCACACATGTACCACCTGAAAAGGAAGAACCCTATTGATATTGGGCGTGGCCGGATCCAAGATGGCCGACTGGGGCGGCCATCTTCAAAAAAATGTTTTTTGTAATAAATGGAAAACCGCTTATCTGATTTCAATTATTTTTGGTTACTACGTTCCTCACCCCTGGGGAACTTTTTCGAGATGATGACCAAATGGTGTCTTGTTTCCAATTCACCTCCCTCATTATCTGGAATATGTATGACCTTTTTGATTCAATGGCAGGGGATTCCCCATCTCTGATGGTATATTTATAATTTTCTTCAATCGTTTCGTTGAAGTAATTGGTTAAGCCATTTGGTGTGCGCTCTTCGAGCTTCGATGGCAGGACCGTGGTTCGATAACGGAGGTAGGAAAGCAAAATAAATTGGATGATTGCAATGTGGAAAAAATCTTTTCGGCTGTTACAAAGTAATGAATCGCCACGTCACGGCAGGATAGCCAAGAGGTACACACACACACTCACTCTAAACTGTCGAGCCTGGGTTTGAATCTCGACCCAGCTATAAACTGTCATCCCGGTGTTTCACAGGCAGGGGGAATCATCACGGTGTGTGTGCCGTCTCTTAAATGGATGTTAAACTTGGTGTCGTATCTGCCAGAATCCCCCCACTCTCTTCTCCCCCCCATCCCTTTCTCTCCCCCCAATCCCTTCCCCCCCAATCCCTTTCTCTCCCTCCCCAATCCCTTCCCCCCAATCCCTTTCTCTCCCCCCAATCCCTTTCTCTCCCCCCCCAATCCCTTTCTCTCCCCCCCAATCCCTTTCTCTCCCCCCAATCCCTTTCTCTCCCCCCCAATCCCTTTCTCTCCCCCCCCCAATCCCATTCTCTCCCCCCCAATCCCTTTCTCTCCCCCCAATCCCTTTCTCTCCCCCCAATCCCTTTCTCTCCCACCCCAATCCCTTTCTCTCCCCCCAATCCCTTTCTCTCCCCCCCTAATCCCTTTCTCTCCCCCCCAATCCCTTTCTCTCCCCCTTCCAATCCATTTCTCCCCCCCCCATCTCTCTCTCTCTCACTCTCACTCTCACTCTCACTCTCACTCTCACTCTCACTCTCACTCTCACTCTCACTCTCACTCTCACTCTCACTCTCTCTCTCTCTCTCTATCTCTCTCTGTCTCTCTCTCTCTCTCTCTCTCTCTCTCTCTCTCTCTCTCTCTCTCTCTCTCTCTCTCTCTCTCTCTCTCTCTCTCTCTCTCTCTCTCTCTCTCTCTCTCTCTCTCTCTCTCTCTCTCTCTCTCTCTCTCTCTCTCTCTCTCTCTCTCTCTCTCTCTCTCTCTCTCTCTCTCTCTCTCTCTCTCTCTCTCTCTCTCTCTCTCTCTCTCTCTCTCTCTCTCTCTCTCTCTCTCTCTCTCTCTCTCTCTCTCTCTCTCTCTCTCTCTCTCCCCCTCTCTCTCTCCCCCCTCTCTCTCTCCCCCTCTCTCTCTCTCTCTCTCCCCTCTCACACGCCTCTCCCTCTCACACGCCTCTCCCTCTCACACGCCCCTCCCTCTCACACGCCCCTCCCTCTCACACGCCCCTCCCTCTCACACGCCCCTCCCTCTCACACCCCCCTCCCTCTCACCCGCCCCTCCCTCTCACACGCCCCTCCCTCTCACACGCCCCTCCCTCTCACACGCCCCTCCCTCTCTCTCTCTCTCTCTCTCTCTCTCACCTCTCTCTCACCTCTCTCTCTCTCTCACCTCTCTCTCTCTCACTGCACTGACTGGGCAATATATGCTTGATAAAAATTATCGGACAGTCTTTACCCTTACCTGACCCGCTTTTGTGATAATGTCCCATATACACACACATACCCAGCAGGGAAACAACTGAATAGTTTATAATTCAACTGTAGAAAATTCCGGTATGAGCCCACAGGTATGTTGATATCGGAGAAAATTGATACCGACGAAGCCTGCTCTCAACTTGTGTCAGGGGTATTGCCATACTCGTCTAAGTGTTGGTTTGGTGACGGTCATGGTAGGGAATTGTAACTTGTTGAAGGTGCCGGTGATAATTCTCCTATTCTTTGTGAAAGATGCTGTGGCACCTTTAACTAACGTCCACCAACTTGTGCTGGCAGATGAGACACCCAGAGTTTCGTGTCCTTCCAAGGTATGGTGCACAAGGTGATGCCTCACCCTCCGTGTGAAGCACCAGGATGGTAGGTTATAGCTCGGTCTGGATTTGAACCTCAGATAGATGCCTCAAAGGCGAGTGTGCATACGTCCAAGCTCTCCTACCAGTCCATCACATGTAATGATGGGCAAGTTGAACTTTCCATACCTACAGGATTTTGGTGACATTAGAAACATTATTTTGAGGTATTTAAAGGATCGTACAATTTGCAAGTCCAACGGGGTGGTGCACAGGTAGCAAGCACACTTACCTTTGAGCTGTCTAGTCTTTATTGGATTCCCGGCCCGATTATAACCCGTTGGATCTGTGTTTCATGGGCAGGTTGTTGCATCAGCAAGTGTGCTTTCCCTCGGATGGACAATAAGCAAGGAGTCCCATCTGCTCGTATTATTCAGTGGACATTAATGACCCCACGGTGTGTTTTGTGAAGAGTGAGCACGTTATCTCCGACACCCTGAATCCTCTTTCGTCAAAAATTTTCCTGTCAAAAATCCTCTTGCGTCAAATGTCAGGCACAAGAAGGTGGGAATAATGGAGGTTGGTGAAGTAGTAATAGAAATAGAAGAAAGTAAGTAATCTTTATTATCCCCACACTGTAACGAAACTGGGAGGGTGATGGGGGGAGGGGGGTTGTGGGGAAAGAGGGGGGTGATATTGTAATCTGCTCCGTCTGTCCATTACGCCGTCTCCTCCTACATTGTTGTGCATCAATTCACAAAACTTGGTCGTTATTATCACCGCATGGAAAGGAGGTGCAAGAGCAGTATTATATTTGGCCCTGCCCCTTGGGCCCTATGGCAGAGTCCGACGGTCAAGTAACAGAGAATGCAAGTACGGGCACATTTTAAAACATTTTAAACGAAACTTTGTAAATGCAATCAACATTGGGGGAACGCATGGAATATACGATTTTTTTTTTTTTTGATTTGAGCCCCAGTTCATGCCCCAGGGGATGGGGACTTAGGGTCACAGGGATCAAAAGAGAAGATTTTTTTTAAATTCAGAATTTGATATTGGGTCATTCCTTGTGGAACCGTTTTCCATCTTTCAACTTTGCTTTAGGCGGGAAGCGTGGGGAATTGCGATGGCGCGCCGTCGAGCTCGCTCCAAATTGTGTTTTTCGTTGTGCTCCAGACGATCAACAACCGAGCCGCCATCATGGCTTTTACATTGCTCGGGTTTTGTTTTGAGCTTAGAGAGAGAGAGAGATAGAGATAGAGATAGAGATAGAGATAGAGATAGAGATATATAAATAAATAAATAACGAACTTACCAGACTTCTAATGACAGCTGCTCGTGCAGTTTGCAAATGGAGGAATTCCCATGCTTCCACACAAGTTTTACCATGGTAGTTTATTTTTAAACTATTTTTTACTATTAAACTAGTAAACAAATGGGGGTATCTTTTGGCTGGTTACAGCATGAGCGCCAAGGCCACTCCACACATAATTGGGCTATCAGGTCATCGAGGATAACGGCAAAGTGTTTCTACACTAAATGTCTCTTGACATGAAGACTCTACACTAATGTTGTGAGATAATTGAGCATCCTCATGAGAAATGAGCGAGTTGAAGAGCAAGTATGTTCTATTGTGTGTGAACTGTAAGGTGGTTTTAGGTGATATAATGGTGACACAAAAGGAGATGACGTTGTTTGTACTTCATTCCTCAACGTTATACGTGAAGGCTCGGCTCGAGGTAAAGACGCTTCCGCCATTTCGCACCTTTGTGACCACAGAAACACACGGCTTGGAAATGTTTGAACAATTTCAGAGCGTGATGGCATTTCCTTCAGGCATCCTGGCCGAGACGTCGACCGCACTTTTCATTGTGGGCTGGACGGGAAGCTTTGAATGGCCTTGTCTAAGAGGTGTCGACACATCCTGGGAGGCTTCTTTTTGGCGTCGTCGGAAGTGGTATAAATGGGCCTGTTCACCCCCCTCCCTCCTCATGTGTACGTAATAAATAGATTGCTCTAAATGCACCATCAACCTGATGAACGCGATCACGTCAGTTGTTTTGTCCATTGCAGACTGTACAACCTTCAGACAAATCTGAAAGTGATTTCTACACACACCATCATGTCATGTAGGTTTGCTCTGCTGGTTTAGGCAGTTGGCTTTGTGCCGTCATTATCCGTCGTGGTTTTTGCATGTTGTGCTCGTGTGTAAAATCGTGTCCCATGTATCGTATTCGTATTTGCATAAACGTATAATGATGATCGATCCAAGTTTCATCATCAATGGGCATTCTTCCTTGGAAACGACCACCTCGTACCCCTTCCTTTGGGCTGTTGTCATATTATTTGCATGTGACGTACGCATTTAATTTTGTATACATGATCGAGGCTCGTGGAAGAGCTTGAGCAGAATGAAAGGGGACAAAATGGAAAGGGGGGAAACGTCAACAGCAGAGTAGAAGTGAGATCAAGAGAGTGGAAAGACACATGGTGGTGAAAAAGCTGCACACAAACTGAATGAAACACAGCAAGAAGAGGAAGGGGAAAGCGGGAATGAAACAGAAAAAAAAGAAACCAACCGACCACTGACGAAGGAAAAGAGGTGAGGGAGAAGGGGTGAAAAATCACAATAACCTGGGAAGAGGGAGTGCTTTGGAATGGGGTAATTTAGGGTGGAAGAGGTCATGAGTGTGGATGGGGGATGAACAGTTGTCTTGAACCCCTGGAGGGAAGAATGGGACCGAACAGACTCGGGAAGTTGGTTCCACAGGTGAGAGAAAAGAGAAACGTATGAGTGGAGGTGAGCAGTGAACCTGGATTTTGAGAGTTTAACAAGAAGAGGGATACTGGCAGACAATGTGCACCATGCAGAAACCCTCGAGGGACAGAGCTAAAGCCGCTGTCACACCTTGACGATTTAGCCAGCGTATGCCGATTTATGAAAAATTTGTCTAAAACGCTAGCACACGTCGAATACGTTATGGGTACGTTTTGTATACGTTAAGACCAGGCTGAAAAACACTGCCATAAGTCGTGGTACGCTGGCTTTAAACGTTGTACTTTTGGGTTGTCCTCAAATTTTTGCACGCTTGAAATTTTATGACGTATGCCGGCATATGACTGACACGTTCCGCTACGCTGGCCATAAGTTGTAGGCACGTTATGCGATCGTTGACACACGTCGACACACGTTACTTGTAAGTTACTCATAAGTCGAAACGCGTCGAGGTAATGTTTAGCCTACCCGAAACTTATTTCTAACTTATGAGTAACGTTTTGTAAGCACGCTACACGAACGTTCTTCACACTTCGCAACACGTTACTTGAAAAATATGTAGATGTATTTGACGTCTTCAGGATGACAACAGAACTTGATGAACGCGTTTCTAACTTACAGATACCGTATAATGGCGTGTTGGCAGCGATTCGGTGAATTGATATATAAAAAGGGGCTTCGCAGGAGGAACACGTCGTTTTTTTAGACTTCGTGGTGAGTACATGTCCATGTCATTCCGAGAGATGGAGGATACGGCAAGGCTGAGACAACAATACCTACCTGTCCTCAAACATCAACATGACCTTATCGAGTTGACGCTGCACCAGTTGCGTGCCAATAGAGCCGGGAGAAGAAGACGTGAACGGATGAGAAGGAACTGGGTCAGACCATGGATCGGGAGGCGACGCCATTACGGCATATATGACCAGCTCATGGTGGAACTCCGGAACGAGGACCATGCATCCTTCATCAACTTCCTGTGAATGCCCCCAGCGATGTTCGACGAGCTGCTAGCCAGAGTGGGTCCAAGGATAACCAAGCATTATTATTAAATCATTTCAATAGTCCAGTGGAAGCGATTTAACTCGTTCAATGGAAACAATTTCAATTGCCGAGCACCAGCGTCCAAAAACAATAGGCGAGTGACAGGCATTTATTAAAAGTGAAGTTGCAGCCTATGAATAGAAAACCTCACGTAATCGTCGACGATACGCTGCCACGCTATGCATACGTTAGACTATCGTAGGGCATAGGTTGTGGACGCCTAAAACACTGCAAATCAATCGTTGGTATAACTTATGTATAAGTTATCGAAGCATTCTGTGCTCATTACTAGTACATTATGCATTTGTCCAAGTCGTTTTGAATACTTTTAAAGCTGAAACAAAAAAATAGTTCATCGTGGGAATGAGAAAAAAAAACATTAGCCGAAAAAAACATCGAACAATGGTGCAAAGTAGTCTCCTATTCATGGACGCAACGAGGATCCATCATCACCCACACCCTCCCCATCACGCTCACCTATGACGACTGACATGGACACACTACTACTACCACTACTACTGCTGACACGCTCACCTACTACTACTACTACTACTACTACTACTACTACTACTACTACTACTACTACTACTACTACTACTACTACTACTACTACTGATACTACTGACATTGACATCTACTCAACATGGAGTCTGGAACACTAATGGGTTCCTCTTGTGAAGCCCATTTGTATATACCATTTCCCCTAAACAATGCCAATACGCCATTATACGGTAGATGTAAGTTAGAAACACGTTCAGTAAGTTCTGTGGTCGTCCGGAAGACGTCAATCAAATTTGTCTACATATGACAATGTGCGTTTGAGATACGTTACACATAGGTTCAAAGCACGCTACTCATAGGTTCAAAGCACGTTACTCATAGGTTAAAAATTAAGTTTCGGTTGTGCTAAACATTACCTCGACGTGTTTCGACTTATGAGTAACTTACAAGTAACGTGCGTCCGACGTGTGTCAACGATCGCGGAGCGTTCAGAGAACTTATGCCAGCGTATGCGGAACTTGTGAGTCATACGTCGAGTATGTCGTAAAATTTTCAGCATGCTTGAAATTTCACGACGTACTAGACGTACCACGGAATATGACAGCGTACTTCCTCGTTTTTCATCGTGCTCCTAACGTATACACAACTTACCCATACCGTATTCGACGTGTGCCAGCGTTTTACACACATTTTTCATAGGTCGCCATACGCTGGGTAAATCGTCAAGGTGTGACTGCGATGTTGACACTTCCAATTTTCAGGCGGTTATGATTTAAATCGGCATGCGGCAGCCTTTTAACAGGCTACGCCACGAGTTCGTCGGCGATACGTGCAGCGTGCTATTGCCTAAGTTAAACTATCGTTGGGCATAGGTTGTGAACGCCGACAACAGGCTAAGCATTCGTTGGTATAAGTTATCTATAACACAACGAAACGTTCTGTGCCCGTTACTAATATGTTATGCATATGACCAACACGTTATGAATACGACCAAAACTGGAAAAAACCTCAAAACTTCAGCGTACGCCAACGTTTTACATACATTTTTATACGTTACCATTGCTGGCTAAAACGTCAAGGTGTGACAGCGCCTTAAGAGATTGCAGAGGGTGTAAGACCAAAAAGGAAGGTGGTAGAATACAGAGATCACCAACCTGTTTTCATTGTGAGTAACGGGCCAAGACATTCAGATTCATCGTGAGAGATCCCATTGATTTTGAGGGCCTTCATTTTGACAGCATCAAGAAGGGCAAGACATGAGGCAGTGTCAGTACTCCATCGAGCTGTGAAGGCCTTGTACTTTGTCACTAGTTCAGATTCACCAAGGAAAGATCTTGCACGATGAAGGATGCCCATTCGGAGGCTGTTTTTGGAGGCCATCTTCAACTTGGAAATACGGTCTACCAAAGAAATGTCATGGCTGATGGTGAGTCCCAAACGTTTGAGTGACTTAATTTCTTAAAGTGTTTTGTTTTGGAAATAGATGGAAGGGTTTCCTGTACAGTCCTTTTGGAGAGACATGGTGAGTGTTTTGGATTTGTCGGGGTTGAGAGACTTATTGCAGGCATTGGACCAGTTCCTGATTCTATCAAGATCTGCAGAGAGCGAAGAGGCTGCTACCTGCCTCTCTTTAGGGTGAGAAATGATTCGACAGAGGATGGAAACATCAGCAAAGCAATATGCAGGATTTTACAAGGAATCAGAAAAAATAATTGATGAAGATCAGGAACAAGACTGGACCCAGAACACTGCCTTGGGGCACTCCAGCCTTGACAGGGAGGGAAGATGAGAGGATACTATGAAGAGCAACACACTGACTAAGCGAGTAAAGCAAGTCAGTGATGCCACAGCAGAATTTGGAGATAATGGGAGTGTCGGGAGTGTCGCAGGCGGCGTGTGCTTGGGGTGTCGCAGGCGGCGTGTGCTTGGGGTGTCGCAGGCGGCGTGTGCTTGGGGTGTCGCAGGCGGCGTGTGCTTGGGGTGTCGCAGGCGGCGTGTGCTTGGGGTGTCGCAGGCGGCGTGTGCTTGGGGTGTCGCAGGCGGCGTGTGCTTGGGGTGTCGCAGGCGGCGTGTGCTTGGGGTGTCGCAGGCGGCGTGTGCTTGGGGTGTCGCAGGCGGCGTGTGCTTGGGGTGTCGCAGGCGGCGTGTGCTTGGGGTGTCGCAGGCGGCGTGTGCCAGGGTGTCGCAGGCGGCGTGTGCTTGGGTGTCGCAGGCGGCGTGTGCTTGGGGTGTCGCAGGCGGCGTGTGCTTGGGGTGTCGCAGGCGGCGTGTGCTTGGGGTGTCGCAGGCGGCGTGTGCTTGGGGTGTCGCAGGCGGCGTGTGCTTGGGGTGTCGCAGGCGGCGTGTGCTTGGGGTGTCGCAGGCGGCGTGTGCTTGGGGTGTCGCAGGCGGCGTGTGCTTGGGGTGTCGCAGGCGGCGTGTGCTTGGGGTGTCGCAGGCGGCGTGTGCTTGGGGTGTCGCCGGCGGCGTGTGTGCAGGGTGTCGCAGGCGGCGTGTGCTTGGGGTGTCGCAGGCGGCGTGTGGTGTCGCAGGCGGCGTGTCGCAGGCGGCGTGTCGCAGGCCTGTGGGTGTCGCAGGCGGCGTGTGCTTGGGGTGTCGCAGGCGGCGTGTGCTTGGGGTGTCGCAGGCGGCGTGTGCTTGGGGTGTCGCAGGCGGCGTGTGCTTGGGGTGTCGCAGGCGGCGTGTGCTTGGGGTGTCGCAGGCGGCGTGTGCTTGGGGTGTCGCAGGCGGCGTGTGCTTGGGGTGTCGCAGGCGGCGTGTGCTTGGGGTGTCGCAGGCGGCGTGTGCTTGGGGTGTCGCAGGCGGCGTGTGCTTGGGGTGTGGCAGGCGGCGGGTGCTTGGGGTGTGGCAGGGGGCGGGTGCTTGGGGTGTCGCAGGCGGCGTGTGCTTGGGGTGTCGCAGGCGGCGTGTGCTTGGGGTGTCGCAGGCGGCGTGTGCTTGGGGTGTCGCAGGCGGCGTGTGCTTGGGGTGTCGCAGGCGGCGTGTGCTTGGGGTGTCGCAGGCGGCGTGTGCTTGGGGTGTCGCAGGCGGCGGGTGCTTGGGGTGTCGCAGGCGGCGGGTGCTTGGGGTGTCGCAGGCGGCGGGTGCTTGGGGTGTCGCAGGCGGCGGGTGCTTGGGGTGTCGCAGGTGAGCATGTAATTGACATCAAGTAAGAGTTTATCATTTGTGTTTAGGTGGAACAGATGGAGCTTGAGGAGAGGGAAAGGAGCAGAGATGGTGGGATCCTTACGAAGAAGAGCAAAGCTTGCAAAAAAGAAATGGACATTCTACAAAAGGAATTGGTAACACACGAGTCCGTTTTCTCATCTTGTGTTATTTTTCATAAATACACACATTCACCACCATGAGGTTGTATATTGTTATTTTTACTTTCTTCCTTGTTTTCCCCTCATTATGAAGTGTGCCATTTCCTCTGCTGCTCCCTTTGTCGTGCATTCTCATTTTGCTAATTGTTGTTTCCACAGCGAACCCTGCTTTTACCAAGTTATTGTCCCACAAGTCGTTCTCTTGATTGCACCCATTCCTGCCGTTCGTGACGTGTTGATAAGAAAAGAATTGCATGGCCAGCTTGCACTCTGTGTAATTAAATTTGTACAAATCAATAGGATGCAATTCCATTGAGTGCAAGTTGTATTTAATCTCCGCACTGTTATTACATTTCCTCCTTTCGAGTCTGGAGACCCGCTTTCCTTCGCAAAGCGTAACTAATTGTTTTTAACCCCGTTCTATTCGGATTCACTCGTGATTAGTGCGCAGTGTGCCTGGGCCTTATGACAATCGTTCTGTCATGTAAGAACGTGTTTAGGAACATGCCAATAGTGTAATGAGCCATTTGACTGTCTGTGGGTTTGTTTATTTTCCGAAGCGTTTTGTACCGCTGCTGATTTTTGAATCGTGTCCCTGGATGGCTGAGCGCGGTTGGAGCTGAAGGAGCTCAGGGTGTAAGATGATGGGGTGTTTGTTTAACGCTACCACAAAGACCAATTTTGATCAAAAATTGACTTGAATATCGCTGTTGTTGTTGTTATTGTTCTTGTTATTATTTCCTTACACATTCTTTTTTATTTTGTTTTGCCATCCCAGCGGCAGGCTCGTGTCGCATATAGCGACGATGTTCTATCAAGAACTGCGCTACTGGGGGATGAAACGGATGATCCGGTGAGCAAGAGAGTACCAGAGAATCTTATTCCCCACACACAAACTGGGGTTATTTTTAGTGGGTCTGTCCATCTGTTCGTCGCGCTGTCTCCTAATCGGTTGTGCAAAATTACACCAAACTCGGTAATTATGAATCACCACGTAACACGAAGGTGCAAGAGCGATATCGTTTTTAGCTTCACCCCTCTGGGGCTGGGTTAAAAGGTTCAAATACCAGGAAATGCGATTCTGGGAACATTTTGAATGTTTTAATGAAACTTTGTGCGTGCAATCAACATTGTGGGATGCATGAAACATGAAACGATTGGTTTCTTTTTTTGTTTGGTTTATTTTTTGACCCCCCCCAGTTCATGCCCCAGGAAGTGGGGACTTGGGGGTCACAGTGTGTCAAAACGGGGAAAAAAATTTAACTCAAAATTTTAGATTGGGTTATTCCTGGCATGCTTGGTGTTGGTTTAATGGTTAGGGTGACGGGCTTGGAATCCGAGGATCATGCGTTGAAATCCCGCTGAGCTGTTGAATTAATACCAGGTGGGGTTAACTTGGCCTGTTATCCTTCCGACGTCGACAAAATGAGTGCCAGCATGCTGGTATGCTGTGGTGGAGTGACGACCTGTCCAGGATTGTGCCCAATAGCCAAGGAGACTGCTTAGGCAGAACCAATGCTCTGCACAGAGTATGGTCCTAATCTCCTCTCCTCCTGGTGGAACTTTTTGCCATCTTTCAACTTTGTTGGTGGAAGTGTGGGGCTTTGCGACGGCTCGTCATCGACTTCGCTCTAGTTTTGTTTGGCGTCGAAGCAAAGAACGGCAAACGTATTTGAGGCTTTATGCATGAGTTTCGTGCTTTTTATTATCTTGCCAAAACAAAGTTTTTGCAAGATATGTTAGTCAGCTAGTATGTTTTTTTTTTTTTGTTTGTTTGTTTGTTTGTTTGTCTGTAATCACGTATAAAAAATTCTGCAAAGCACAGTTATCATCGGAAATTTTTGTAACTTCGCATATCAGAGGCCTATAGAGGTCCCTTTCAGTGCACAAAATTTTGAAGGTCAAGGTCAAAGGTCAAGGTCACTTTGGCGCAAATCAGGGGAGTCGACGAAACCCTTATTTTTTGAGTAATTTTGATCGGATCGTCTTCAAACTTCATGAGAATGTAGTTCATGATCTGGCGCTCAGCTGATTAATTTTTGGTGGCGATTGGCCTTGACCTTCATATGTTTTTTTTTGTTGTTGTTGTTATTTTTTTTTTTTGGTCTGTAATCACGTATAAATCACTCTGCAAAGCACAGTTGTCATTGGAAATGTTTGTAACTTCGCATATCAGAGGCCTATAGAGGTCCTTTCAGCACATAAAATTTTGAAGGTCAAGGTCAAAGGTCAAGGTCACTTTGTCGCAAATCAGAGGAGTCGACGAAACCCTTATTTTTTGAGTAATTTTGATCGGATCGTCTTCAAACTTCATGGGAATATAGCTCATGGTCTGGCGCTCAGCTGATTAATTTTTGGTGGCGATTGGCCTTGACCTTCATGGTTAGCGCCTCAGGTCAAACATATTTGACCCCACGGTCAAATTTTCAAGTTTTAGGAACCATATCGTGTAGTACCTCAAATTGAACACCTCGATGAGTGCTTTCTAGATATGTCAAGCTTGAGACATTATGATGTCATTTGGTGACGTTATGAGGCAAAAGCATATTTTTCTTGGTTACTCTGTAGAACGATTCTCATCGGAATCTCTCGTAGGCAGATATTCCTCAAGGAGTCGCTCCTGGTGGATAGCAGCTCTGTTCACCTCAGTGTGACCTTTAAAGAAGTCACACATGGTCACCTTTTGGCAAGATATAGGTCACCCTGCGGGTGACATTGCTTTATTTATTTATTTATTTATTTTTTGCCCTCGTTTGTGTGTCATTGTACAAAGCTTTGCGTGCACTTGCGCACTCGACTTGCTCTCACTTTGTATACCGCCCTCCACCCCTTACTCTCGCAGCGTGCGGTTCTCCTTTCTGCGACCGACAGGCTGGAGAACAGTTCGAGAGACTTGGAGAGAGGATTCTGCATGACCACGGAGACGGGTAGTGTATAAGATGATGATTTGTTCTTTGATTGAAGAGTTGTAAATGTAAATTTAAATGCCAGTCATTCATGATTAGCTACGGTCGGTGTATGTTTGGATGACAGTCAGCATAGCATTTGCAGTGCGGATTCTGCCTTGAAGACTCGTCGTCAATTAAAGAAAAGGACCATTTAATTAAAAACGTGACCTTTTCGTATGTAATAAGTAAATAATCCCCACACTCTACTTCATGCTCCTCCATATTTTGCCAACATGAAATCTCATTCCTCTGGCCTGGTTGTTCATCTGTGAACACTGATTGGTGGCACATGATATGTTTACGCTGATCAATAATTTCCTGTTACCTGGCTTCCTTGTTAAACACATCAATTTCCTCGTGAACGTGTATATGGCACAGCTGTGCATCTGCTGAGATTTTGGGGGCGGGGGGGTGGAATTGCATTTAGATGGTTGTTAGTGATTGATTTGTGGAGTAAAAGGCACATCCAGCTTGTGCGGAACTGATTTGTTGAATCTTGTTTCCAAATGAAGAACACATTTCCCATCAACATACCCCCCCTCCACTTTTTCCCCCCCACTTCCTTGCTTTCTTTACCCTTCTGTCTTTTTTCAGAGGCCATGGGTAGAGACATCCTTGGAAACCTTTCAAGAGACAGAGAAACGATGCAGCGAGCGAGAGAGAGGGTAAGAGAGTCATGGTGCATCATGTGATTTGCTTGACTCATTTCTCTGATGATGAGGCAACACTTGGCTTTGGGCAGTTACCTTTCCTGTGGAGGTTACCGATCCACTGTAGGTGGAAACCACTTAACCCAGATACGCTTGTACAAGCTGATTCTGGAATAGTGGCAGGATAACTTGGTTAGTAGTGAACTCGCGATAGAAATTTAGAGTTTGGGTTCATTCGATAGCAGATTGGGTCCAAGGTAAACTTAAAAACACCACTGTTGGTGGTGTAATATCTGCAGGGGGTGCTGTATCTCAGAGAAAGCTATCCTTCATTTGTGGCCTTGAAGCTGGTTTCCCTGTTTGCATTTAGGTTTGTAATGTTCAAGATCCTCTGGTGCCTTTTTAAAAGTGTGGGCCTTTTTTTCGCTGATACTGACCAATGTCCTTGCTTGGAGCTGGTTGTATATTTTGTAAATACCTTCATTTTCGGTAACTGTTCGGGTATGGAATATGGCATAGGCATGTTGGACCAAATAACCATTCCTTGTGCCTCAGCTTCGTTGTATTGTAAGGCTGGGACTGTCTTCATCATTCCTGAAAAATCAAGGCAGCAAGGACTTGTTTGAGGGGGGGGGGGCTTATCTTTGTAACAAACTAAGTTATTTGAATATGTTTTCAATGTGATACATTTCAAATGATTCCTTCTTCCTCCTTAGCTGAGGGAAACGGATGCCGGTTTAGGACAGGGCTCTCGGATTCTCACGTCCATGATGCGAAGGTAAACCAGGTACAGATCCTTTCCTTTTGTCTCGCTGCCTGTGTCTCCCCTTTAATTTTTTTTAATTGTATGCATAGTCGGGGCTCGTGCCTGAGCTATAACTGTAACACTGCACGGATCAGGGCAAAAGTAACAGTAGAGAGAAGGGGGAAACACCAACAGCAGATTTGAAGGCCAATATAGAGGGAGACTAATAAATAATGTGTGTGGAGGAATGAGGGACAGGAGAGGATGTGTGGGGTGGACAAGATGAACACAGAAGGAAACTCTCAGAAGGGAAAACTGGAAATTTAGAAGGAAGAGGGATTGGGGACTTTCTGAGATGGTGGTGAACAGCTGTATTGAAGACCTGCAGGGAAGAATGAGATTGAAGAGAATGAGGAAGTTCGTTCTGCAGTTGGGGAAAAAAAGAGAAAAAGAATGAGTGTAGGTGAGCATTGATCCTGGATTTAGGTACAGTAGTTTTACCAGAAGGGGGTTGATGGTGGACCATGTGAACCCTGCAGAAACCTTGGGGGAGACAAAGCAGAGGGTGCAACAAGACCAGAGAGGAGGCGGTTGAAGACAGAGAGACAATAGAAGACGGAAAGACTGTTTTCAACAGCGAAGTGATAGGCCCGTAGACTCAGCTTCATTGCAGGAGATTCCAATTAACTTGAAGGCCTTGGTTTCCACAGTGTCGAGCTGAGGAAGATGTGAGGCAAGGACGCCAGCCCAGAGGGGGGAGCAGTACTCCATCAAGCTGGGGGTGAAAGCCTTGTAGTTGGACAGGAGTTCAGGTGTGCCAAGGAAGGACATTTTATGACGGAGGATGCCCAGTCAGGTTTGCCAGACCGTCCTTTTGGAGAGAGATCGTGAGTGTGAGATATGTCAGGATGGAAAGACAAATTCTGAGTGTTTGACCAGCTTGTGATTTTTATCAAGGTCTGAAGAGAGGGAATAGGCTGCTGCCTGCTGATCTGAAGGATGAGTGATGTCACGGTAGAGAGTGGAGTCATCAAAAATGGATAAGGGGATTTTCCAGTCAGAGAGATTATTTATGAAGATCAGGAATAGGACTGGGCCCAGAACACTGACGTGGGTCACTCCAGCCTTGATGGGGCGAGGAGATTAAAGGATTCCGTTGAGTGCCCCACATTGGTTACGAGAGTGGAGGAAATTAGAAACCATGTGTGGAGTTGGCCTTGGGTGTCATCGTGAGAGAGTTTGGAGAGCAAGGCAGGATACCAGATTGTATAGAAAGGTCGATTATATGTCCAGAGAGACTGCCCTGATCCCATGTCTGACATTGAGAGCCTCAATCCATTGTTGGGTGAGTAGATGCAGTATGTTAATGGTGGAGTGACCTGCTGTGAATCCAAATCTGTGATCTGAGATGAGGTTGCTGGAGAAAAGGAAGGATTACATATCGACTGAGATGATGGATTCCGTGACCTTACTGCTGATAGGTCTGTAGTAAAGGGGATCAGATTTTGCATCATTACCAAGTAAGAGTAACCAACTCTTTGGCAAAGGACATCTTCATGACATTAAAATACACAAAGCTTGTGACAGTTATTCAGTATTCATGTGGGAGCTGGATGTATGAGGTAGAACTTCCCTGAGGAAGACACCGTATCTGGTCTCTTGATTAGGTGCTTCTGAACACCGATGGGAAGATCATATCTGGTGTGTGTGTGTGTGTGTGTGTGTGTGTGTGTGTGTGTGTGTGTGTGTGTGTGTGTGTGTGTGTGTGTGTGTGTGTGTGTGTGTGTGTGTGTGTGTGTGTGTGTGTATACACTGCCACCACTCGCTTGTACTAATAGGAGATGGATGGTAGGAATTCGACACCTCCCATTCACAGATATTTCCGAGAGTCCAATTTGCATTCAGGAACAGAACAACAATGGTTATGCAATGGAAATTGCCACTCTTTCCTCTATATGCTGAAAATTATGTTGAGGCGATTTTACTTGCGCATGTCTCCCTAGCAACAGTAGGTTCAAAGTGCCCGTACCAGCGGAAGTAAGTCACTGAATACTATGACATAAAGCGCATGCACGGAAGACCTCGTTGACATCCATGCGTCTTTTCGAAAGTTGCAAATGGAGGAGGAAAAAACCTTCCATTTTTTTGTTGTTATTGTTGCTTTTTAACGTGTGAATGCAATAGGGAAGCATTGTCCTGATTTACGAGCAATGACAGTCACGTGTTCGCAAAATCGTTCAGAGGGTATTGTAAGTTTTTGTTTTTGTGCCATGTAGTAGAGGATGGTGCAGTAAGCGATGTACAATGCTTGTTTCTGTTTCAGAGCCATGCAGAACAAGGTTATTCTGATCGGCATCGGTCTGCTCGCCATCGTCGTGATCTCTCTCATTGTTTATTTCTCCCTTCGTTAGGGCGGCGGTTTGGCAGGTTATTCCAGGAACAGTATTCTGTATAAATAGGATGAGTAACTACGAATGGATGACCTGTAATGATAAAAATAATAACACGGGGTGAAGGCATGAGCAAAAGGATAAAATATTTGGTGTATCATCATTCTTCTATCATGTTATTTTTTTTTGTCCTTCCTGTAACTTGTTGACCATACACATATAATATGATGAAAAAAAGAGAAGAGAGGAGGGATGTAAAGTGAGAAATGGAGAGGGAAGGGTGTGCGAATATATGGGTCATGTGGTACAGTGATATCAGGCTGGGATTGTCGAGGATTCTAACCACGTTTATGCGTACACAATATGGAGATTTAAACGGCTTGCCCTCTTCATCCGCCCCATTCCATTACCAAGAATCCATATGTGCCCAGCATTTTTCACTTTGAAAGCCAAGGTGGTTGTAAGCACGTTGTGTCGAACGAACTTCATGTTTACCTGTAAACGTTTCATGGTGGTGCAAGCACGAGCAACCTGTACAGGGGAACACGTCGAGCCAAAAGATGTCCTTTGTATATGTGTTGATGTTTTGAGGATATAATTATTTTATCTCTGAGTTTGAGCATTTTTTTCTTTGTTTTTTAAACCCTCATGCTAAACATTCTTTGAATCATGGACTCGTCTACGTTCATCTTGATTCAACAAAATCCACTTCTTTGGTCTGCGTAATATGTAGATGGCCCCGGATTGTAAGTGTTTTCTCAAGCTTGTTTCCCCCGTTTGTTCTGCATAACGTGATTAAAATGCACAAACGATTTACCAGCTTGGCTGACAGGGCCTTCCTTGCTCTGCCCGAATCGTCGATAATGCTGGCAGCTCTTCAAAAGAGGTGTATTGATGCGATGAGTGTTTATTTGGCTGGTCTTCATTGCTCACCTGCTGTTTCACCTTCCTTGTCATCCCTGTGCATTACCTTTTTCTTTTTGTGTTTACCTCGTTTTCTCGATTTGTACAAATTCCTTTCATCGTTCACGAAAGGTAGGCGAGCTATCACCGGCACCCTGAACAAATTACAAATTCCTGCCCAAACCAGCAGAGGGCACCGCATCAGCAGCGCAGCCTCGCCTTCCAGCAATGATGCTGCCCTGCAACCTTGTGTGCTGCATCCGAACGAAGAAGTTTGGCTTGGGGTTGAACGAAGACCGGAGTGAGAGGTTGAAAGGCTCTGCTGATAGACAGGAAACAGTTGCACATGCGAAATATGCACAAACAAGTTGATGAAAGGAAGTAAACTGTACTGTCGGTGGGTTATGGGCGATGGGGTGACAGACATGATGATGAGTCATCAAACTGAGGCTGGAGAGAAAGTGTGAACAGATGGACACAGGAAGTGAAGAAAATCCAGTCAAAGAAGTGGAGGTGCGATCAGAGTTGGGTTCACGTCCAAATTGATTTCCTTTTGCGGACAAACCTTTCGAGGTTCACGTCCAAATAAACATGGATTTTGCCTTTCGACTTGGATGTGCAATTGAATGCGATCGATAAATACATGTGCCATTGGCACTTGAATCATTTCCAAACTGTTTTCTTTTGACGGAATGTGGTTGATCGGTTGTAAAATGCATTTGAGTAATCTATCGAATACATCTGGCAAGTGTTACTGGTTAACCACCGACACAAGTGCAATTAATGAAGACTTTGCCTGCAAACGTGTCTGGTCGAGATACTCCAGTACGGCGAGCAAATTGTGGCTTCCTCCGTGTTCAGTAAAATTGTCAGTATCGTTACTGACAATGCTTCAACCATGGTCGTGGCTTTTGGCCTTTCAGTATTCCAGCCACAAGGCCAAGCTATTCAGCACTTCCTTGATGGCGACCTGGATGACGAGCACATGGCGGAAGATGGCGACAGTTTGTCAGATGACTGCTCTGTGGATGTCCGTCTCAACCCGAGCATCGTTTTGCACCTTCACTTGAATCTGAAGGATGGACTCCAGTAAATCGGCACAGACCGCCAACCTCCTGGTGAAAGTCTCATCCAAAGCAGATCACATGCAGAAGTCGGCAACAGCCACCTACCTTCTGGAAGACCAGCCCAAGGCTTGACTCCTGAGATACAACTACCCTAACTGCCAGCCGTGTTCTCCAGGATTTCATCGGAATCATGATCACCTATGAGGAAGTTACATACAGGATGCAGGATGACAAAGGTGTCACAGCTCGTTTGGTCATCCCTTCTATCTGCAGGTTTAAGAGACAACACCTCAGTTCCCCATCAGAGTGCAACAAGAATCTTGTGATTGCCCTCATGAGTTCCTTTAAAAGTGCCCATCAGTGGATGACGACAGGACCACTGATCAGAGAGCAACTGTTATGGATCCACACCTGAAGATTCACCATTGCAAAAGTGATCAATCATCAAGACTCGAGGAGGACCTCTTCACCCCTCGTCAGCACCTTCACCGAAGATTCACAGCGTCGTATTTGCATTTGAATTTGCAACTTGTGAAGTCTCGGTGCATTCGTAAGATGTACAGGTAGTTGCATTTGAATGCACTCGAACACAGCTCTGCCCACGGTATCTACGGACGTATGCACGTAAAATGATGGACCTTTTTGGGGGGGGGGGATTTGTCGAATCTGTCTTAAAGAAGTGAACTTGAACTCCAAGTGAATGTGAATTGTGTGTTGGTGTAAGTTTAATGTTCACAGCGTTCATTTTGTGTCGCTTGTCAGAACAAAGGCTGTTCATTGTGTGTTAACCACATGATTCAAGTTGTTCTGTGATGTGAATTTTAATTTTGATTATTACAAGGTGTCTTTGGTAACTTTTTGGGTGTGTTTGCTGCCATTGTTGAACTTCATTGAGATAGTCTTGAATAAACTTGTTTTGCTACGTGCCTTTTCCAGGTTTTTTTATACCTGTGTAAATAAGTTTATTATTAATTACCTCCTCCACCAAAGGTGGACAGGTGGTTGGTTGTGTGATTCATCCCTGGTTGTAACTTGCCAAAAAAAAAAACATTCTTGACAAGTACGTTGATCGCTTTTGTTTGTTTGTCTGTCTGCTCATATCATTTTTAATCACCTGCAGGTCACAATTTTAAACCGATCTTCACAAAACTTCGCCAAATGGTGGTTTGTAGTCTGACAGAATCCTCTTTATTGTTTTGGTCAAAAGATCATCAAAGGTCAACAACTTGGGTGCAATTTAAAAATCTTCAATTTTCATCCAATTGACTTGAAATTTGAACAGGATTTGCATGTCAGGTCAATGAATTCAACTACCAATTCGTTAAGGTCAAAAGGTCAACACAGGCCTAATTTCTAAAATTGAGATTTATCGAGCCAAAAACTATCATGATATCTCAAAATTAAGTGGATGAGTTGGTTAGGTGACGAGAACGAGTGGATGAGATTTTGGTTCAGATCCAGCCCATCAGTGGGATACAAAACGTAAACTGTTCAGCCTGACAGAGGTGCACGCTCCACCGAGTCGTTCGACTACTTTGTGCTGTTTTGTCAAGTGTCGCTCAGTGATTTTTTTTCATTTGTTTGTTCGTCTGTCTGTCTTGCCTGCAGCACAAACCACTCAGCTGATCATTCTGAAACTTTTGCAGATTTTGGCACCGTCCCTGCAATGGACAAGCAACAAAGTTTTTCGCGAGGTCAACATCGGCCAAAAAGGTCAACATAGGCGAAATTTCTAAGATTGTCCATTTTCATCCAATTCACTTGAAATTTGAACAGGATTTTCATATCGACTCACTGAATTCAACCACCAATTATTTTAAGGTCAACATCGGTCAAAATGTCAACAACTTAGGTGGAATTTCTAAAATCCTCAATTTTCATACATCTCAAAAACTTGTGCACGAGTTATGACAAAACTAGCTGGATGAGTTGGTTCGGTGACAAAACAGGCCAATTTGATTTTGGTTCGGATCCCGCCCATCAGTGGGATACGAAACCTGAACTGTTCAACCTGCTCAGGTACGTGCTCTACCAAGTACCGTTCTAGTGAACACACAGCACTCCTGATTCATGCAAAGGCTTTGAATAACGTTTAGCTTATTGATGTTGGCACTTGCTTTGGAGCTGTGTTGCATAGGTTCGAATTCCAACCCAGCTATAAACTTATCCTAATTTTTCACAGAGGGCAAGGGATCGATGTGTGCTGATGAGCGTCAACCTCGGTATCTTGTCTGCTCGTGTGAGTGGACGTTTCATATGCCGTGGTGTCTTTCGTGAAGCGTAGGCTAGTTATCACTGACACCGTGGACAAATTACAAATTCCTCTCACTTTCAATCGAATGGCAGGCCTGGCCAACTGGTTTGTGAAAGATTTTGGCCAAAAACGTTTCCCGACCAACCCCCCAGTGTAAGGCCTGGTAGCTTTCTTGGAGCGTGATCTCCATTCTACAATACTAGATATGGAGTGAATAGGAAAGGATTTCATGAAGGGGATAGAGTAAGCTAATGTGGCTTCAACCAAGCTAATGTGGTAATTATTTATTTCTTCGTGTTCAGCCTGTGGCCGATGGTGGCATCATTTCCTGGGGGTGTGGCTGTGCCGCTGATGCAGTGCCCCTGTTACGAATAAGCTGGTACTCATTTTGCCAACCTCAAAAGGATGATGGGCTGAGTCAACCCCCTGGTGTTAATTCAATGTGTTTTAAACATGGATTCTCAAATCCATGAAATCTCAGGAGATCTTGATAAGGGAATACATTTCTTCATCATCATTATATCAGGAGTTTTTCGGACATCTTGTAATTGAAAAATGGCTGTGTTTGAATGTCTCCAGGTTACATGTGCTGTTTGATGCCACATCCTTAGGGACAAATTTGGAAAGTAACAAGGAGCTGATACTCGAGTTCCCCACCTTTTGGGTGGTATGAGGAATAATCTGTATAATATGAAAGTGAAATCTTGAACGGTTTTTGAAATATCGCGTGTACAAACCAAGTTACCGAGATGGTTGTTATGGCAACATGATTCAACCAATCACAGCCATCATCTAATCAGGCTGAGATAATGTCATGAGGAATATATATCTGCAAAATTAAAGATAAATGTTCAACGGTTTTTGAAATATTATGAAGACAAAAGTACATGGACGCACGATTGATTGGTCGGTCGGACCGACCTCAATTTAACGTCCCCCCTCTTCCACCTTGTCGGAGGGGCAGGGGACAATAAATTAAGGATCTACCAATGTTGAAGGTGTGAAAAAATAGCATCATGTCATTAAATGTTCATCTACATATGGACAATGGATGTCCTGTAAAAGCAATAACAAGAATCAAATGTCGTGTTTAAATCTGATTCAGTTTTTTCATCACGTGACAATAAGACCAAGCACCGAGAACCGTAGAGCCTTTCCAGGTTACACAGATTACACGAGATCTGAGAATGAATGACTACGTTAAATTAACACGCAGACTTCGCACATGCACAAACACACTTCTCCTTTCACCAATACGTGCAAAAATCGAGTGCAATTTCTCTTGTGGCCATGGAAGAAGAACCTGGTCCGGATACAGTCCATTCTCCGGTGGAGATCCATCGAAAAGGGGGGGGGGAGGGTGGGGGGTTGTGCAGCACACGCCTGTGCACTCGGGCTTTGCAGCGACCTACCTGGTCGGGAGCTTGCGGTACGAGCAGGTACCCGTTCGATGACCTGAGAAAGTTATCCAAACCTTTCGTCGTGCAGGGGCACAGCTCTTTCTCTCGGGAACTTTAACCAAGTATTTTCGACTTCTTTCTGCAGCTTTGTGAGCCATTTTTGGCAGCAATCCTTATCTCGCTTACACAATATACTTTATGGATCGCCATTTTCTGGGGTTTCTGCATATGTGCACTGATTATTCTAGGGTGGATTACGTCATTTTGAAAGTCGTGTGTTTGAACCTTCCCTCCATCATTACGAAGTTCATGAGAATACTCTTGGCCATATGAGGTCATTTACCAATGGTGGTGTAATGGTTAGAGCATCCCCTCTGCATCTGGCAAGTCAGTGGTTCAAATCCCATCTGAGTCATCCCAAAGATTTAAGTTTGTGTTGCTTCCTTGCTTAGCATTTAAAAAGAGAGAGAACGGACAAAAATCCATAGGTTGGTGAAAATAGCGCAAGCTTTGATGGGCCGAAGGGCACCTTGGGTGCTGGCGCCCAACACTGAGCTTCAAGTTCCTTGGAAAGGAACTCATATTATCAAACTACTATACTCCTTCCTTCTCACAACCCCCCCCTACCCCCCCATGTCTTTTCCCATTCTACCGCATCTCTATGTGCCCTCTCACTTTGTCCACTATAATCCTTCCTTCCCAAAATCCCCCCCCCCATGTCTCCATTCCAACTCTACACCCCCACCCCATGTCTCCATTCCACTCTACACCCCCCCCAAGTCTCCACTCCAACTCTACACCCCCTCCCCCCTCTATGTCTACATTCCAACTCCACCCCTCCCTTCACTCTCCCTTCACCATTCAACATCCAACTCCCTGCCACATCGATCCTTTCTCCGTCCCCGTTCGACTTCCTCTTTGACTCGATCCCTGTAAATGGAGATGCCGGTAGAAGTGGCCGAGGAGAATCCTCAGGAGGTCGAGGCAGAGCCTGGACACGTGGACTCGGGTTCCACTTCCTCTGAATCGACTCTTCCCGCAGACTGTCCCGCCGATGAAGGGCCCGAGACGCGGCCATCCCTCGTACTCGAGCGGTTCCCGTTCCGGGCTCCGGGAGAGCACCCTTTCTCCCGACGGGGTCGGATCCTCGTGAGCGGTCTCGGCACCGGGGTCACCGAGGAGTCTTTACGGTTCTTGTTTAAGAAGTACGGGAGGCTCAGCGAGGCTTTCGTGAACGCGCAGCGAGGATGCGGCCTTATCCGCCTGGTGAGGACTCGGGGTGCACCAGGTCATCAGTCTTCATTACTTTCTAATACTAATTAGTGGACCTACGGTTTGTGTTAATTTCACAGGACAGCACATGGCAACATTCCATTTATTTATTTATTCTTCTTCTTCCTCCTCTGCCTCTTCTTCTTCTTCTTCTTCTTCCCATAATGACACTGGCTCTCTTGGAGCATCACAAGTTCATGGCTGTATGAACATTATGTACGTGCTCGGGAAGTAGATCTATTTTAAGTTTGTTTTAATTGATTCCAACGAGTGCGTGCCCGCACGTGCAAAAAAAAGAAAAGAAAAGAAAAAAGAATTGTGATGTCATAGCACGTATCCTGTCATTGGTTTGGTAAATAAATGGCCATAACTTGGGAACCACTTGTCCGATTAATATCAATCCTTGAAAAGGCACATACTCAGGGCCCCAGCAATATAGCTGGCAAGTTTCAATTAGATCGAACCAGTGGTTGTCGAGAAACAGCGGTCACGGACAGACAGACAGACAGACAGACAGACAGACAAACACACAGAGATTGCTGGAATTGTAGATAGATGAAGAGGAATCGTACATGATGCTGGTACCTGGTACCTGGTTCCAATCACGGAGGGTCTGCGGAAAGGATTCCGGGTGTTGGATGTCCTCTTGGGGAAAAGCGTTGATATTCTCGAGTTCTTACGTCACCTCGTTGGAAATACTTCAACTTGTTGATCTTGTACAGATTATTCATCCTTCCAGGCTTCTCTGTGTGACGTCACTCAGCATTTTGTGCACATCCTAGCGTCCCATCACCATAGTTACAACAGACTAATCTATCAGTCCTTCTCTGGACTTGTCCGAGTTGATGTATGTCCTTTGGAGATATGGATCTCATGCTACTGATACGTTCTCTAACACAGATCAGAAGACCATAGCGTATTGCACAGCCACCTTTACCTTCGGGCCGCAATCCTCTAAATTCCTTCTGAGAAACACGAGAGTACTGTTGCCTTGCCAGTGACCATGTCAACGTGTTTAGACCACCTCGTATTACCAAGGTATTTACAGTTTTCAGTGTTCTGATGGGTCTGGTTTAGCAGGGAGTATTCGATTCCATGTGTCTCCTTGGATCCTTAAGACAGGGCATTTCCACTTCCATGGGTTAAGCTCCATCTTCCACCTTTTTCCCCACTGCTCAATCATCTCCAAGATGAGATGATTTGCTCAGGGTGCTGGCGATAGCTCACCTCCTCTTCGTGAAGGACACTGAGGGATCTTTAAAGGGAACCAAAACAATCAGACCACCTCAACGCTAATCTATCCCTTAATACCCTAGAAAATAGATATGATGCGTCCTTTTTCCATCACGGTACGATTTGACTCAAATGGCGAATAATTTTCGAATTTCTACAAATATGCCGAGTGGATGCGTCCTTGGTGGTTGTATAGTCATACAAACCAAGATGGTTTAATGCTACACCAATGGCCGAAAGACCATAAGTTAGGTGGAAATTGAACGAGGTTTGTCCGAAATACCCGAGTGTGGATCGGGCTGACAAAGTATTCGCTTTTGTGCTCGGAACATATTACACAACACTGTTATGAAACAACAGAGATGAATAGATCTGGTGGTTATCCGCCAAGATTGAGAGAGGATGCCATCCTCACGATTAAGCGGAAGAAACAGACGTTGCTCAAAACTGTAACACTATCTCTACCCAGCTACCACACATGTACATGGGTGATTTAAGCAGTGAATCAAGCATTGATTTATACTGGAGAGATATTATGTATGTATCATCATCTACTCTTTCGAGAGGATTTCACCTAGGATGCTAAAACTTTCAGGGTCTTCCCCCCCCTCCCCATTCATCCTCAGTCCCTAGCATGACTCCCCCCTCAACAATCTCCTATCAACAATACCCACCACCATCCCATACTCCACCTCCAAAATCTCCCCACAATCCCCCATTAACCATCACCCCCACAATACACACCACCACCACACACCCCCTCCCCACGAGCACCACTCTCCCCTCCAATGGGGCAGGACATCGACACCTCACAGACATGACGGTGGGACACGGCATGGACACAAATGGTGTCGGGGGGGGGGGGAAAGTACGAAACGGGACGATCTCATAACAAACAAGACACCCGGTCAGCCAGCGACGGTGGGACAAAGCATTCGTCACCCATTTTATCTGTGGTGTTCGAGTGTGCCTTGGTGGTGTCAGTTGTCGTGTGATGATGGGTATTTCTGCTCGAGTAAGATATAAAACGATTTATCAATTAATACAAATCTCTGCTAAACCGTCAATTGAATGGATAAACAAAACCTACCAATCTGTGCCCGGCGTTTATATTATATCTTCAGTTACACCTCTGCCATCTTTGTCTGAATTGCTCGCACAAGGCTCGAAACAATATGGCTGCATAATTCCCCCGAAAGCATTTCCATCACTAATTTTGCCTCCAATAGTGTTTTTTCAAAATCCCACCGATCAGTTTCAACATTCTGAGAACCTCCAGAGTTGCTTATGACGGTGGAATCGGTGTCGGAATCTGAGGTGTACCGTTTCTCTATATAAAGCCGCCATTTAGATCAAGGTCTGTTCATAGTGTGACGTCACTGGTGAAATCGAAAATTGTCACTTTCGGGCTTTTTTTTTTTTGACACTTTGTGATTGGCAAAAAAAATTCAATATTTTTTTTTTCCTTTCAAATTTAACCATGATCAATGATTCTCAATGGTTTTCAGAAAAAAACAACAAATTGCGTTTGGTTTCCCCTTTAACGTCCACCAACTAATGCCGGCAGAGGGGACGCCCGGTTGATTGTCCGTCCGAAGGACGTCACATGCAGTACACTGATGAATCACCCTGCTTGAAACACCAGGATGACAGTTTACAGCTGGATTTGGATTTGAACCCAGGCTGGATGGCTCAGAGGCGAGTGTGTGTGTGCGTACCTCTCAGCCATCCAGCCAACCTTAAAACTGTACACAATATTCCAGGTGATTTTTTTTTTTCCCACTACATTCCTGTACGGTGTTAATACTATGTCTTTTGATTTATAATTTAACCCCCTGCAGATACGACCGAAAAGCCCATTAGTTTTACCTGTAACTTCTAGAGAAGAGGACATCGTGAAGAAAGCAGGCAGCAAAAGACTGACATGCCTGGTGTTGTTTAATGATTAGGGTGGTGGGCTTGGGATCCTAGGATCCTGAGTTCAAATCCCACTCGGCTGTTGAATTAATACCAGGTGGGGTTGACTCTGCTTGTCATCCTTCTGAGGTCTGCAAAATGAGTGCCAGCTTGCTGGTATCCTGTGTCGGAGTGACAACCCGTCCAGGATTGTGCCCAAAAGCCAAGGAGACTGCTTAGGCAGCACCAATGCTCTGCACAGAGTATGGTCCCAATGGATGAATGGAAAAGACTTGACAGTAAAAGACGAAAGGCCAAAAACCTCTTTGTGTTGTGGGCACTAAGAGCCTGAATCATTCCATGAGATAGATACTCAGAGATTTAGACTCCATCCTCTCAATATGTAACCATGGGACAACGCAGCACGATCCTGCATTGGACAGCAGTACTCAATGGAACTCAACCAACTGATGCTTTTCCTACATTTGTTTAAAGATCCTTTACTGTGTAAATCTTACTTTGTTTTTTTTTTCTCTCTTTTACTCCCACACAGTTCTCTTCTTTCAAGAAGATGCCAAAATATTTCGACATCTTCACTTTGCTTCTCCCTCTCCCTCTTCCTCTTCCTGTCCCTCTCCCCTCCCTCCCCCCATTCAGGAAAGCCGTGCCCTGGGCGAGATCGCGAGAGCAGAGCTGGACGGACGTCCATTAAAATCAATTATCTCGACGTATTCCTCATCATCAGATTCAGAATCTGGTTCCATGGACGGGACAGACTACGACAATGAGTCCAAAACTCTCCAACTGCGCTTCGCACCACATGGAGCGGCTCTTGCTGTAGCTAATCTCTCTCCATGTGTCTCCAACGAACTCCTCGAGCAAGCCTTTATGTGTTTTGGTCCCGTGGAGAGAGCTGTGGTGATTGCCGACTCACAGGGCCGTTCAACTGGACGTGGCCGCATTGAGTTTGCTTCAACCGCGGATGCACGTGAAGCTCTAAGATTTTGCCACCAAGGGGTCTACTTGCTAACGGCGTGAGTGAAATACATCTCTTGCCTTTCTTTACTGCCCCCCAGTTACCTTCCTGTTTGAAGCCCACTTCATGCTCTGCCAACTGCCCTGTGAAGGTGCAATGAAAACATGATGCTTTTTCAGCTTTGGCAATGCTGTGTATCTTTATGTAATCAGAACATATGTTGATCTGTTGTTGTGTTTCTCTTTCACTCTGCATCTCACTGTTTTTATCCATCTGACTTAATTTTTTTTTCTTCTGGTGTTCTCATCTGAGTTGACTTGGTTGGCGTTCCCTCGAGTCCAAGAAAATGGAAAGGAAAAACTAATGCATTTGTTTTCTCTCGCAATCGATACCTCCTGCCACACCAGTTGCCTTCGTCCTATCATTGTTGAGCCAATTCAGCACTACGACGATGAGGATGGAATTCCAGAGTCGCGCATCACGCGTTCCATTCAGTTCTACAGGTACCTTGCCCCATACATGGCTCCATTCCAGACGCATTGCATCTTGCTGGAGCCACCCTGGATGCTAAATTTCCCTTTCGGTTATCCTCCATTCTGATTTAGGGAGCGGGGTAAGGCACCGCGGTTTGCAGAGCCAGGCACACTGGAGTTTGAGTATGCCACACGCTGGAAGGCCTTGGATGCCATGGAAGCCCACCATAAGCAGGAGTTACTCCAGCGGTTGCAGGAAGCCCGTGGGAGGCTGGAGGCCGAGATGGAGGCGGCTTACCACGAGAGGCAGACTGCCCTCCATCATTTGGGTGAGTGAAAGGGGGGCACGACGGCAGACTGGAGAGGTGCATGATGGTGGTCGATTGCTCGGAACCGAGGTCGGTAGACAGAGAGCAGAAAGCAAAGCTCCATTTGTCTCATGCTCGCGTGCTGGTTGGTGCTTGACGTACTTGTGAACCGCTTTACCCTTTGCCTTGCTCTGTAGAGGTGTCACAAAGTCAAGAAGTTCGAGAGTCGGGAGTAATGGTTCAGCAGGAGGCGAGGTTTGTATTTTCCTTTTGTCGCACTTCACTTTGCAAATCTGGCTTATCTCCCTCATCCAACCTCATCACGTTTCACCTTTCAAATCACATTGGATGGCACACAAAACTGCAATTGAGTAATGATCGCCCCATGACACAAGGGGTGACCATTAATTGCCTCAGAGCCGCAAAATGTCGAAATTGATGAAAATGTTTATTATCTGTGCTGTTGTTTTGTTTTTTCAGTGTTTTGTAAATTGCACAGACTCTCATCCCAATCGGGCATGAACAGAGGAGTGAGATAACATTTTTACTCTGTCTGCTTGTCTGACAGTCAAACAAAATTGAAAATCATTCCAAATAGGAAACTTACTGTTTTTTAAAGATGCCATAAAGGACACAAAGAACAGGCACAAAGAACTAAAGTAACGTGTTAATTAAGGTGGTGTAAAAGACGGTGCCTCAATGGCGGTAAACTTTGGATAAAGTTTTTTTTTTATATTTATTTATTTTTTTTTCTTCAACTTTAAACATTTACTTGAACACTATAGAACATGAATCAACTTTTTGGCACTTTCAAAAACCTTTCGTTTAGCAGTACAGTACTTGGGACAAAATATGACGGGACTTTACGTCATCTCAACCAATCAAATTTGCCGCTCGCAGACCCTTCCCATCAAATAACTGACCAAATACAGAGTTATGAGGGGGAACATGGATAGGATTTGGGTTTTGGCTGCTACTCCTTTATCCTTAAAGCCATCCAGGCACAGCCAGGTGAATCTTAGAAAAACGATATGCATGATTCACCCCTCCATAGACAAAGAAAAGGAGAGATGGAAGAGAGGAAGAGACACACACACACACACACACACACACACACACACACACACACACACACACACACACACACACACACACACACACACACACACACACACAACGTGCGGGGCGTTAGTCATTTGAGGACCCATGCAAAACGAAATAATGGCCTAGGGGGGCACCTGTGAGCCCTGTCAATCTGTCATCATACTAAAATATGCAATTTGTCTGGCGTCGATGTATCCAGTTGTTACTTCTACAATCTCAACTCACTAAACTTGCCAAGGGGACCACGGGTCATGTGGCAAAGGTTGTAGCGACTTCATTTGCCCCCTTCCCCCTCATAAGGAGTTCCAAAAGTGGGGTGAGATGCAAATTATCTTCGTAAATGTGTACCATGTAACGCCGCTCCAGGTCGTAGTGGGAGAGGGTGTCACAAGTGATGTTTTAGGACCCTCAATTCCATCACAAGTAACAGTTCTCCATGTTATTTTCACTCACTCAGCCTATGTTGCTTTAGACTCGAATGCAAGAAATCCGGAGGAATTCTCATGTTTTATTGCCTTTTTCTGCCTTGGAAAAAAAACAAAACAAATAGCATGAAAACTTCTTCTTCTTCTTCTTTCGGCTGCTCCCGTTAGGGGTCGCCACAGCTGATCATCCGTATGATCCGCATAGTGATTTGGCACATGTTTTACGCCGGATTCCCTTCCTGACGCAACCCTGGTCGCCTCTTACGACACGGGGATATGGTACACCTATTTTAACCAGGGTATACACCGGCCCAGCATACTGGTACTCATTTCGCCGACCTCGGAAGGATGACAGGCTGAGTCAACCCCCTGGTGTATTAATTCAGTGGCCCAACGGGGCTTGAACTCAGGACCTTTTGGATCCCAAGCCGCTGCCCGAACCACTGCGCCAACACCAGGCTTAAAACAAATAGCATGTAAACATACATATACATATATATACATATATATACATATATATATATGTATATATATATGTATATATGGCAGCTTGAGCGTCATTCCACCTTATTGTGGCGTTTTCGCAAGGCTGCTTCAAATGACAAAACTTAGAACAATAATAATAGTGTTGTGGTTTCGCCGGTGCGTCGCCACGAGCAAGACCACCAGATGGAGCAGTGGAGTCGTCTCGGCTCGATCGCCCGGAATCCAGTTGTAGCTTCTGGACAACTCCGGAACCCTCCTTCGGGGCCTTAACGCACCATAAACGGTCAATATTCTGTCCGCGCGGTACAGGGTCAATCGCCGAATGTCGATATACCTAATTATCTGCGCAGACAGAAATTCCGAGAATTTATACCTCGACTGAACTCGTACGGAAGCGAGCCCCTTAAGCGCGCTCGTTCCGCGTGTGTTGCCGAGCGGTTTTATTGCCGAGTTCCGTCGGCCCGACTATCACGTTACCCTGGCAATGGCCAGCTAATCCCTCACACGCACGACACAACCAGTCAATGGCAGAAATGGACACGACGAGCTGAGTACATTCAACAATAGGATATTTATTACAAGCAATGGGGGAATTGCTAGGGAGCACGTAAGGGAAGATTTAAACCGATTATTAGAAGAAACGTATGTACAGCACGGCACTTATGCAATTCACTACTTGCCAGACTGGCGCCACAAACAGACACACGCACACCCAGACAGAATGATTGGACCCTGGGGGTCTTTATTGTGGCTCTTCAGCCGAAGAGGACAGTCCGGCTGTGAGCCAGGGGCGGCAGGCTACCTGGACGTCCCCTTCTCTTGGGACTCTGGGTGGCGTCGTCGAACCAGCCAGTTGGAGCCTCCAGCGACGACAGGAAAAGCTCAGTTGCCGGGGCGAGGTCGATGATAGCGAGAAGATTTTCAAAGTGGGGAGATGGGTCGAGGTTGATGCCCAGAGCAGAGAGAGAGAGAGATCGAAAAAACCTCTCAGAAACCGAACTTTGTAGGCCCCTCCCCCGTCCAACGACCTTTGGCGCATGCGCCCTCGTCATCCCTCCCATTGGACAGGAAACATCGTGCGACTCCTTGTCCGCTTCCCATTGCACAGGCGCGCGGTGGGCGAGGCGCTCCCATCCCTCTGGGCGGAGTCTCCAGCAGGGGCGTTTGGTGGCTCCGCCGACCACTTCACCTCAGACTGCGTGCTCAATGGCCATTATCTTGGATCGGAAGCAGAGCATGGAAGACGCCTGCTCTCTGCCGATTGGCCACGGAGGGACGGCATGTCTGTATTAGACTCCGCCCACGCATGTGCCTGGAGAACGTCGAAGTGCCAGTTACATGCCAAATGCGAGAATGGTGCCGTCGTAGTATTTATTGTAGTTCTAAAACAATCGTAGCGCATCTACACTTATTCACCCATTAGACAAGGGAAAGGAGCTATCTATAAAACACGTACTTACCGATATAACTAAGCTAAAGGTCCCTGTATGTTGTTCTGCGAATTTCCACCACCGCAACAATAGTAATAGCATAATAATAATAGTAACATCATTGCAAAATAATAATATTAACAATAATAATACTACAATAATTGGAAATAATAAAAATGAGAAAAACGTGATTTCCCCATTGTAACCCCAATCAATGGGGTCTCGTAACCCCATTGATTAATTGATTCATTTCATGATGGTGCTTTATTTCCTTGAGGTGGAGCATTACTTTTGCACTGTGTTCATCACCACACACAAGTTAATATGGTTTGTTGGCAAAAGGAAACCCCACCCTTGGGGGCCCTGTTACGGTGTTAAACACCGACTCCAACTACTTTGGAATGGGAAACCAACCAACACGTTTTTTGCGTGACTTGCACATCATCAAAAACATGGCACCGCTCTCCTTGCCGTCAAGCAGCCCCCCCCCCACCCCTCACTTACGGCAACATAAAACTCTCCAGTTAAACATGATGCACGCGCGTCACCAACCGGAACAAAAGCACATGACTGACCATAACATTCCCCCCCCCTTTTTTTCTTCTCCGCACAGCGTTTAGGTGTGGAAAGAGGTTACAAAGTCCTGCAGGTAGCACGGACTCTATCGAACCCGTGTGAGCCGTGCTGCAGGCACAACAGGTTCAGGGCCCCCTCCATTGGTCCCAACATCTGAACTGGAGGGCCAGAAAGCAGTTCCATGGTGACCAAAGGGGACTGGTTGAGGTTCTGGAGGTGGTACTTTGCGCAGCCTGCTGGCATGCCACCGGGACCCGTCCTGGAGCTGGAAAGTGGTTGGACCAAGCTGGCGATTAACACGTAGAGGGGAAGACCAGAAGGACTGGAGGTTGTCGCTACGGTGGGGCCGCTTAGACCTGAGCCAGTCCGAGACACGTATGCCAGGCGACCACTGTGTCGAACTGCTGCTTCATGCGGTGCTGGTGCTGACTGGCTGGTGCGAACATCAGGTGTGGGAAGCTGAGTTTTGGTGGACGTAGCCTATTCAGTGGCAGTTGCAGCTCCCACCCCAACATTAGCAGCGCTGGCGAGACTGCTGTGGTGGTGTGCTGGGTTGCTCTATAGTGCAGGAGGGTCTGGAGGAGAGCTGTCTGAAATGTGCAACCTTGGGCCAGGTGCGCTCGTATGTCATTTTGAGGGTTTGATTAAACCGCTCGAGCCCCCCCCCCTCCGCCCCTCCTTTGGGCTGTGGGTGATGACAGCTGTACAGATGTGCTTGATCCTCCTGTCACTGAGGAAGGTGGAGAAGTTGGCTGAGATGAACTGTGGCCCATAATCTGTAGTAATGATCTGAGGCAGCCCCAACGGAAGATGACAGTGTCAAGGATGTTGATTATGACCTGGGAGGTTACTGAGCCCACCGGGAAGACCTCGGGCCATTTGGAATGGAGATCATAGATGACAATGAGATAGCGCTGGTGGTGGGATACGCCATGGATTTCCCGACAGATATCCATCTGCAGGTGGTCCCAGGGTCTAGAAGGCCAGGTCAGCGATTGCAGAGGTCGTGGGGCAAGTTGGCTCGTTTTCCCACTGAGCAGAAAAGCTGCACAGTCCCTGACCATTACCTCCACGTTGTGGTCGATATCAGGCCACCACTCCAGGTCGTGGAAACGCTGCTTCACTCCGACGATATACAGATGTCCCTCGTGTGCAATAGCCAGCACTCGTGCATGCAGAGCATATGGTACGACTGTGCAGTGACCTCAAGCCACACAGGTGTTGTTCCAGCATGACAGCTCCTCATTGATCCTGGCAAATGGTGCTAGCTCATCAGGCACCCGGGTAGGCCAGGCTCCGGAACGAGGTGGATCGCGTCCGAGTTTGATTGCAGTGGAGAGATGCCGTTGGCCAAGAGGGGGAGCCCCACAAACTCAATCTCCGGCATGGTAACGTTGCGCTTCTTCTCGTTCAGCGTGAGGTTGTACTGGGCCAGCTTGCGGAACACTTGGCAGAGGAGCTCGTCATGGATGGAGGCGTTCGGGCCATGCACCACAATGTCGTCCTGGTAAATGGACACTCCTGGGATGTTGGCGAAGACGGATGAAATGATCTTCTGGAAACAGCTGGGCGCCGAGCTCAGACCGAAAGGCCTGTGGGTGCAGCGAAAAACGCCAGCGTGTGTGACGAAATTGGTGAAGCCTCTGCTGCTAGGGTGTAGGGGAACCTGGAGGAAGCAGTGTCGCAAGTCCAGTTAAATAAAGACCGTGGAGCCGTAGAAATTGGTGGTGAACTATGTTGTTAAAAGTGGATATTTACACAGGATGATGGCTGCGTTCACGACATGCAGATCCATGCAAATGCGGAGCCCCCCCCTCCCCCAACTTAATTTTTGCTGTTACCAGGCTGGAGATCCAGGCCAAGGCATTTTTGGGCTCAATAATCCCAGAATCCAGTGGGGCTTTCAGCTCGGCCGTCACTTCATCGTGCAGGGTGAGGGGAATACGGCACAGTGGCTGGATCACGAGGGTCACAGTGTGGTCCACTTTGGGCTGGTGAATGAAGGCGGAGAGGCAGCTCAGACCATTAAACAGTGCTGGCCATTGTGGCTGTTGGGGGGAAGCAACCTGCAGGATCTCCATACCGCAGTTGTTGGTCAAGGAGAAACCGAGCCCCATGAAGGGGTCGAGACTTGAGGTTGGCCCCCTTTCATCCGACGTGGAACGAGAAGGCTGACAGAGACCTGGTACCTGAACGCCCCGGCAGCTGCAAGGAACCCAGGACTTCAATTCTGGTCTGTCCATAACCATCCAGAGCGGTAGAGGGGTGCTGCAGTGATATGTTTGAAAATAACCACTTGTAGGTGTCTAAATTGAGCAGAGACACCTGAGCTCCAGCGTCCAGGAGCAAGGGCAGGCAGATATCCCCGAGGTACACAGCGCATGTCTTGAAGCCAATGGGGTTGGAAAGCACAGTGTGGATTGTGGCCGGCGGTGGATGTGGTTGCTGGGCAGGAAACCCTGCTGGAGCTGAGCAACACCACCTGGCAAAGTGGTTCGGCCTATTGTGCAGTTTCTGCAGGTTTGCCTCCGTACTAGGCTGTCAGGGGAGAGAGGAGAGGAGATTGGGAACACACTCTGTGCAGAGCATTGGTGTTGCTTAAGCAGTCTCCTTTGCTATTAGGCACAATCCTGGATGGGTCGCCACTCCGACACAGTATAACAGCAAGCTGGCACTCATTTTGCCGACCTCTGAAGGATGACAGGCCGAGTTAACCCCACCTAGTATTAATTCAACAGTTGAGCGGGATTTGAACTCGGGACCCTAGGATCCAAAGCCCGCCACCTGAACCATTAAGCCAATACCAGGCACAGTCAGGGTCTCTGGCCTAATGTCTGGTAGACCCACAGTTTCCACAGCGCTGCCTAAAACGAGCAGGCTGTTGCTGCGCTTGCTGAACAGGGAAGCAAGGGTCCGTGTCCTGTTGCGGTGAGGCAGGCTGGACTTTCTGCACTGCAGGTTCAGCAACTGTAGTAGGCGATGGAGCTTCGGCGATTTTAGCAGCACATGTTGCAGCAGACTCCACTAGGCACGCTAATTGAATGGCTTTCGAAGGAGATAGATCATCGGATACGAGCAACAGTCTCTCGCGCACTTGCACACTGGAGGTTTTTTTCGATAAGTAAATCCCGAATCATTTCGTCATGAAACGATCCGAATTTACAAGGCAGCGCCAATTCCTGTATTGCAGCCGTAAACTGTAAAATGGATTCCCCTGGTTGCTGGCTTCGCTGTAGGAAAGTGAACCGCTCGAGGAGAACACACTGGGCGGTGGTGAAATGTGCTTCGAGAGCAGCAGACAACCTCATTGTACGTGTCTGTCTGTCCTAATGTGGAGAAAAGGCGCTGTCCCTCTGTCCTGGGGCAATGTAACAGCAGAGCGCGTTTACGGGTGTCACTCGTCCTCCAGGCCGAGGGCGAGCAGATATGTCTGGAAGGATGAGATCCAGCGGTTCCATGGTACTGGCGGCTCGTCGGGCAGAGCCAGAAAGGCAGGCGGGGTTGAAAGCAAAATTTCCTCCATCCGCATCGTCAATGTTATGGTGTAAAAAACCGACTCCAACTACTTCGGAATGAGAAACCAACCAACACGTTTATTGCGTGACTTGCACATCATCAAAAACATGGTCACACTCTCCTAGCCGTCAAGCAGCCCCCCCCCCCCAACCCTCACTTTGGGAAACGTAAAACTCTCCATTTAAACGCGATGTACGCTCGTCACCAACTGGAACAAAAGCACGGAACTGAACATAACAAGCCCTTTTTGAAAGATTGTCAACCACGACCGGTCGTGCAGTGGGGGGCACCGGTTATCTCGGGGCCCCATGCAATTGCATGGGTTTCATGGCCCCAATGCTATTTCTGCACACGAATGCACGCACACGCACACGCACATGCACACACTTTAACCTATCTATTCATTATCCAGAAATACTTTATGGTTTCTCTTACCTTACCAGGTGTTAAACTTGCTATCACAGAAAGTACACAGGGGTCCACCGGCACACAAATCAACACACAGGGCCTCCATTTATCATGAACTTCCTGTTCCACAAAACACTTTCATGACGGACTTCCATTTGATTAAATAATTTATTAAATATTTATATCTTTAAATCATAGACTCCTATAGACAAAGACTGGAACCTCCCATGCTCGGGGTTTGTAACTTGAGTCTGAAGGATTAACTTGAGTCCGGGGCTAAAATGACTTTGAGAAGGGCTAGAGACACGATCTCGGGATCCATATAGGGGTTTTTGAGGACGGCGAGTTCAATGGTGTCATTTTTAACACCACCTGAGGTCATCTTCAAGGTCAAAAGGTCATATTTCAAGGTCAAATTCCTGAATTTTGGTATTTTTTGCCCGTTTTTGTGTCTAACTCATAAACGGTGAGAGATGGCTGATTGTAATAAGATGCAAGTTTGTTGAGCTGTCAAACTTTGATATTTATTTTCATATATCGTATTACATAAACATTATATGCATGTCACAACACTATGTCTATGTCTATCACTAGTTGGAGAGCTTTTCTTGCCTCCTGAGGCATCCCAAAGCTTTTTCTTTGTCACTTACATTGAGGACATGAGCTTTCAATAGAATGTTAGCTAAAGTAGTACATGCAGCATTACTACTAGCTAAAGGTGCATCTACAGAGGATAACAGGTCAGCAAAATGAAATTGGCAACGCATTTTAGTCTTGTCATACAAATTATAGGCATTATGTACAAAAATGACAGTTGCCATAGTCGGCACACTCAATCCACCTCTATTCAAATTATCTAGAAACTCAGATGACACCTCGTTACCATCTTCATCATCAATGATCTCCTCCATACTAGTGCTATCGCCATATTTATGAACAAGGTGTCCGGCCAAATAAACTACTTTATGCTTAAGGGCATCGTCAGACCCCAAGAGATCCTGAGTGTCTTGAGGAGCAATCTCGTCAATGAGTTCACTTTGCTCATCTGGATTTATGGAAGTTGTACAGTTCTTGTCGCAATCAATCACACGAGAACTAGATTCGGACATAATGTCATGCTTAATGAGTGTTTGCAAATTTACAATTTTAGCTGCAGCCATAATGTCAACTACGTCAATGTAGAAGTTTCCACGGCTTCTTTGCCTGGCTTGGCCGAAAACTTTTCCAAGGCTTCATCTGCAAATGTAGCAGGAAGAACGTAGTCAAAGTCTTTCTCTGCCAGAAGCAATTTGGCAGCATCCACATTATTACGTGTGGACACAGTGAAGGCTTCAGCAGTTTGCTGAGTTTGCTTTAGCTTACGAGCACCACCTCCTTGCCATGTGCAGGTAGATAGAATTTGGCAGGCCTGCTCCAGCTAGTGAAACTTGTACAGTCTGCTGTCCAAGGCTGTTTGGATTCGTTGCGCAGATCGATAGCTGAGAAACGGTCTTTCACGTTCATCATCTTGAACCACTCACTCATTATCTGGGTGAGGATGATTGCGCCTTCCCTGATGCCCAGTGAAATCTTGAAGGTCTTTAAAGCAGCAACAGTCTTGTCATTGAACACTTGGCATACCAATGGTACGCTCTGGCGTTGAAGGGGCTTGGGGAAAACAGCGGTGTGCGTCAGCTTGGTTAAGCGAATAGGAGTAGCCCGGTCGATCTCATAAACCTTCTGAATATCACTCCAGTAAGCTTTGTACTCATTACCATCTATGACAAATGAGAGTGTCTTGCCATCAACAGTAATCCAGTTGTTGCAAACATTTTTGAAGATGTGCACGTAGTCATACACTAAGAACATAGATTGCTCTTGAGTCGACAGCACTTGGCAACTTCCTGGTCCTCCAAGTTTTGAATAAACACTGCGGTTGGTATTGCAATTGTCACATATTAAAGAAATCACAGTACCGCCAGCACCAACTACAGCTGATGCAGCTTCGATAAGGAGTTCCTTCAGCTGATCGGCAGTTAGTTTTTTGCAGGGCAAAATGCGTAGAATATAGCGTGGACCACCGAAATGGCAGGCAACTTCAACAACCATCGCATGTGAAGGAACCATTTCGTGTTCACCACCCGCTGCTGCATTTTGAGCATATCCTACAACATGCCCTCCAGAAAATCGCAATGTCTCGACCAGCTTTACCTCATCAAACATTAAATTGACCAAACGCTGCTGTGGTTTAAGCTGGTCGAACAAGGTTTTGAGGTTGGAGTCCTGCTGACTACTAGCAAGCATCTGTTTTACCTTTTTTGTTGATGGTAGAATGATTAAGCCGGATCGACGAATCATTTTGTATGCACTGGGTGATATGTTGTGAAGCTGCATTGCGAAAATCATAGTATCAGTATCAAATCGGCGACGATCAAGAGGTTTGAACATAACATGCAGCTGCGACAGAAGGAAGGTGAAATGAGGAAGCTCGTGTGCCTCAGTCATCCAACAGAGCTGGCTTATTACAAGCTGAAGAATTTCCTTGCTTGTGCATTCATAGATGTTTACCTGGTCAGTTATGGATCTAATCTGGGACCATTTTGAGAGCAGGCTGTTCTTCTGCAAAGGAAAAAGTCGTTTGGGCACCTCAATGCCATCTTTCTCAACTTTATTCAAGAAAAGAAATCCAAAAGGTGAGTGAACTTGTTGGAAATGAAAGAACTGCTTGACAGTTTGTCCAGTAGCATCAGTTCTTGATAGGTAAAGGTTTTCCTGGTCTTTTATGATGTTAAAGCCAGGAAAATAGGAGCTGATTTTAGCACAGAAGTGGTCGAAATCTTGGATATTGTCTGCAGCCTCATCAGCTGCCTGCATCTTCTTAGCTCTTGATTCTGACGTAGAAGATGATGTTGGGCATGGGGCTGAGGTCACCTGCTTCAAAGCTGATTTCGGTCCTCCAGGAATTATTGATGGGGTTCTTTGGGTCGTTTGCCACCCCAAACTGACACCCAATCACAATTGAAATGTGTCTCACAAATATATATCTCCTTTAAGCACCCAGGCTCGTCGCTAAGGGGGGGGGGCATTTGGGTGTAATGCCCCCCCATGGCGCATCTGGTGCCCCCCCACTTGTACGCCACCTATTTATGCCCTGTTGTACTCTGTGAACAACTTAGTGTTTAAGGATGAGCGCCCACTGTGAACTTGCTGTTTAAGAGTTCACCTGTGTGAACTAAAACCCTTATTCCAGATGTTCAACATGGTGAATAATAAGGCCTTCTTGGATAAACTGTTCTTTAATAATTTCCTTCTTTGAATAAGAGTCAAGAGATAAGTGTGCGCTTCCCAGCTCATCTCCAAAAGCAATTGGCAAGACAATACAGTCCAAGACCACAAGATAAAATATAATAACGCAAGCACCAACGCCAGCAGCCAAGACCTCGTGTCAAATGTCGATGTTGTGGGTGGTTATATATATATATATATATATATATATATATATATATATATATATATATATATATATATATATATATATATATATATATATATATATATATATATATATATATATTGTGGATCATTTAGTTTTAAGGAATAGCTAATCAGCGTATTTGATATGGAGACCCTATTGAGCAGGTTACCTGATTGGTTGTAAGTTAGGTATAAATGTAATATCATCATAATATGATGAAGGAAAAGACATAAATTTACATAATTAAAGATGAAGTGCACGTGCACCACGTGACCTTCACAACCCGTCAACCCTCCATCTTACAAAAGTAATTTTATAATAAAAATTAAAAATATGTGTGTTTGCAATCGTGCTTACATTTGAAATGATGCATATAAAACCTGTTTTTGGTGCATGGATCATTTAATAAATAAAACTGTCAACCGTGAAATCTCGTGAGTCGCGAGATTAGTGACGCGAGTCGCGAGGGACGAATCACAGAGCACGAGCTCGCAGCAGGAGAAAAAGACGTGGATGATGGATCTACGAAAATGGCTCAGAAAAAGAAAAAATGTAACCGACGAAAATAAAGATGATGAAAGACATGTTGTGGGAGGAGTTGGAGGAGGAGGAGGAGGAAGAGACGATCATGTCGGAAATACCGACAGAAGCTGCCCAACCTGGCCAAGCCAGCAACGTCAGCCCTGCGGCTGTAGCCCCAGCGTAGACAGCAGAGTTTCCACGCTCGGCGGCGGCCTCGGGATCGGGTGTGACTGTCAAGCCACTTCCCATGATCTTGGAAGTGAGAGACCGAATCGAGTTGTTCTACAGCGGTACCCTTGCCATCTGTTGCAGAACAAGAGTCGCTCGTTTGTGTCCTCGTGGTACCAGACTAATGAATGGCTGGAATACAGTGTGCAGACAGATGCAGCATTCTGCTATCCATGTAGGAAGTTTAACACCGCACGTGGCCCAGTGGACTCTACTTTCACAGTGCGAGGCTACCGGAATTGGAAACATGCCGTTGAGAAAGGCAGGGGGTTTCACAAACACGCAACTTCAAAGGAACATTTAACTTGTGTTTTGAGGTGGAAGAATGAGAATGAGAATATATAGAATTATAGAATGAGAGGCGCATCGATTGTGGTAAGGAGATTTCCACACTCCTCAATGCTGACCAGCTAAATAGAAACCAGTACTATGTGTCTGCTCTTATAGATGTTGTGGGATTTCTCGCCGAAAATCAGATACCTTTTAGAGGGAGCCTTGATAATTTTGAGGATATGTCAGACGGGCACAGTGGGCTCTTCCTCTCGCTTTTAAACTACACACTCAAAAAAGACACCGAGCTCGCCGAAATAAGAAAGCATATCCCACGAAACGCAAGCTATACGAGTCCGGAAATGCAGAATGAACTGATCTGCACATTGAGTAATGTTGTGACTGATGCCATCGTGGAAGAAGTAGGCACATCGTGGTTTACTATCAAGGTGGATGGGACAAGGGACCCCACTGAATGTGAGAACATATCGATCATCATTCGCTTTGTATCGGCATCAAATGAAGCAACAGAGCGTCTACTCACAATAGCTACTGCCGACGCTGGAGATGCAAAAACATTGACAGACATAATAATTGCGGAGCTGATAAAAACAGGACTTGACACGTCAAAAATATGAAGTCAGGTGTACGACGGGGCTTCGGTAATGGCTGGGAAGCACGGTGGGGTGCAAAAGTTGTTGCAAGAGATATTGGAAAGAGAAATCCCCTATGTGCACTGCTTGAATCACCAACTCCATCTGGTAGTTATCCACGCACTGGCAGCAGAGAAAGCTGTCACTGATTTCCTCGAGGTTTGTTGTTGCCTGTACAAATTCTTCAGAAAGCCCACTGTTGCTGCACAGTATAAAGGTGAGCGGTTAAAACGACTTCTTGATCAAAGGTGGACGGGATATTCCCGACGTGTTTGTGATCATAGGATCTTTTAAGGATATCACATCCTGACTGTAGGAGATTGATGCAGAGCGCGCCTACGGTGCAGAGATGAGGATGGAGGCTATTGGGCTTTTGCGGGAAATCTCTGGGCCTACTTTCATGTTCATTGCTATCTTTGTACAAAAACTGCTGATGTTGTTAGATGGCCCTAACAGACTCTTGCAGGCAGAGGACATGGACTTGCTAACGGGGTTGGAACTGGTGGCGAGTGCTACAGAGTGCGTGAAGAAACTCCGCTCTGAGGATGAGTTCACTGATCTGTGGAACAAGGCCAACGATGCTCGCACTTCTACACCTGCACCACCAAAACGGAGACGCACAATGCATAAGAACTTAGAACAGTTTGTAGTTTTGGAGACTACAGGACAAAACAACGACAATGACAAGACGGAACTGCAGAGGGTTTTTTTACAGCGCAATTGACACTGTGCTTGGCGAGATCACTCAGCGCTTCAGTTAGCGCAACACACAACTCGCCCGTTCACTCGCTGCCTTGAATCCTGAAAATGGCACGTTTTTGGATCCCCACTTGCTCCAGCACATCATGACATTAACAAAGTCAAACATCAGTGAAACAGAGTGTGTGGTTGCAAAGCGGTTTATTCGCTCACAGACAGAAAAGCAGCCAAACGAGAGATGGACAACACAAAAACTCCTCTCAACATACCACAAAACGCTGGAAGCCATGCCAAGTGTCGTGACTGCTATGAGACTTGGACTAACACTTGGTGCGTCCACTGCCATGTGTGAAAACTCATTCTCAACATTGAGGAATGTCTTCACTGACCATCGACGGTCCATGCGCCATGCACGCAAGGCACAACTGGTACGGCTGGCCTTCGAGAGAGACCTCACACGTAAATGCCTGAATGAATGGAAGGAGAAGGTCCTCAGAAGATTCCACACCGAGACGAGTCGCCTGCAGCTCTTCTGACAGCGAGTACAGCGGTATAAAAACGATACGAGGAGTTCAGATTGTGTGTGTGACTGCTGGTGATGCGTGTGTGGTTGTGGTTGCAGTGTGGTTGTGGTCAGCACCCGCCGTGGTCGGCTGCTTTGTACTTCTGATGTTTAAGTTAAATGTTGTGTTTGGTGCTTTGCATATCCCATATCTAGTGCTTTGTACATAACCTTACCCCTGTGTAATTGACTGCTTTAAATGCGGACCTTGTGGTATCTTCAGGCTGGTCGTATTTGCTGTTGATAGTTCAACGTGATGATCACAGATCATAGCCTACTGTATCTTATTTCAAAGTGCACTGATTCTGGTGCCAACCTCCCCCGTTTAGTCATTGTATCTCTGGTATATTAATTTTCTTATGCCAATTCTTCACAACACCTTGTATAAGTTCACCTGAATTGGTGCCAATTGTCTAATCATTGAATATCTGCATTGTGAATGTGCCAGTTTGTTGTGGCTCTCCTGCATTCGAATAATTTTAGGCCAAAAACATCGGAACATATTAAATCTAGCTGAGATCAATTTGGTTAGTATGCGACGGCAACCTCAGTATAGATGTCAATGCTGCATGAATACAATAGTATACCGGGTTATCAAAAATATTAAATATAATAATTGTGCCCCCCCATCCAGTTCATATGCCCCCCTTAATAATGAGCCCTGGCTACGGGCCTGTAAGCACCTCAACCTTTCTTTCTCATTTGGCATTGCCAATATCCATCTCTCCCTCTCCTCAGGATCTTTTGGGAAGGATATGACCTTTACATAAGGCGTCCCATCATAGTTTCCTCTACAACCAAAGCAGCTGCAACGACGTGGCATATTGTCACCAAAGCAGGTGTCACCAAAACCCCAGAAACAACACAAAGATCCTGTGAGATCACCAGCTGGACAGTTTCTGAAAGAGAAACAAACAAAACATACATTAGTTAACGATGATAGAAATCAGCAAGTAGGTGCAGTAGGTGCACAATGTCATGTTTTGTCATAGACTTTACAAAAGTTTTCCTCTATGAGTTAGACACAAAAACGGGCAAAAAATACCAAAAATTCAGTAATTTGACCTTGAAATATGACCTTTTGACCTTGAAGATGACCTCAGGTGGTGTTGAAAATGACACTATTGAACTCGCCGTCCTCAAAAACCCCGACATGGATCCCGAGATCGTGTATCTAGCCCTTCCAGAAGTCATTTTAGCCCCGGACTCAAGAAAATCCTTCAGACTCAACTTACAAACCCCGAGATCGTGAGGCTCCAGTCCTTCTCTATAGGAGTCTATGCTTTAAAGATACATTTTAGAATTGAATTATTTCACACAACTTCTAATGCAACAGGAACCTGTTTACACAAAAACCCTGTCATTGCTGGGAGTATAACCCTGTCATTGCTGGAAGTATAACCCTGTCATTGCTGGGAGTATAACCCTGTCATTGCTGCGAGTATAACCCTGTCATTGCTGGGAGTATAACCCTGTCATTGCTGGGAGTATTACCCTGTCATTTCTGGGAGTATAACCCTGTCATTGCTGGGAGTATAACCCTGTCATTGCTGGAAGTATAACCCTGTCATTGCTGGGAGTATAACCCTGTCATTGCTGGGAGTATAACCCTGTCATTGCTGGGAGTATAAGCCTGTCATTGCTGGGAGTATAACCGTCATTGCTGGGAGTATAACCCTGTCATTGCTGGGAGTATAACCCTGTCATTGCTGGGAGTATAACCCTGTCATTGCTGGGAGTATAACCCTGTCATTGCTGGGAGTATAACCCTGTCATTGCTGGGAGTATAACCCTGTCATTGCTGGGAGTATAACCCTGTCATTGCTGGGAGTATAACCCTGTCATTGCTGGGAGTATAACCCTGTCATTGCTGGGAGTATAACCCTGTCATTGCTGGGAGTATAACCCTGTCATTGCTGGGAGTATAACCCTGTCATTGCTGGGAGTATAACCCTGTCATTGCTGGGAGTATAACCCTGTCATTGCTGGGAGTATAACCCTGTCATTGCTGGGAGTATAACCCTGTCATTGCTGGGAGTATAACCCTGTCATTGCTGGGAGTATAACCGTCATTGCTGGGAGTATAACCCTGTCATTGCTGGGAGTATAACCCTGTCATTGCTGGGAGTATAACCCTGTCATTGCTGGGAGTATAACCCTGTCATTGCTGGGAGTATTACCCTGTCATTGCTGGGAGTATAACCCTGTCATTGCTGGGAGTATAACCCTGTCATTGCTGGGAGTATAACCGTCATTGCTGGGAGTATAACCCTGTCATTGCTGGGAGTATAACCCTGTCATTGCTGGGAGTATAAACCTGTCATTGCTGGGAGTATAACCCTGTCATTGCTGGGAGTATAACCCTGTCATTGCTGGGAGTATAACCCTGTCATTGCTGGGAGTATAACCCTGTCATTGCTGGGAGTATAACCCTGTCATTGCTGGGAGTATAACCCTGTCATTGCTGGGAGTATAACCCTGTCATTGCTGGGAGTATTACCCTGTCATTGCTGGGAGTATAACCCTGTCATTGCTGGGAGTATAACCCTGTCATTGCTGGGAGTATAACCCTGTCATTGCTGGGAGTATAACCCTGTCATTGCTGGGAGTATAACCCTGTCATTGCTGGGAGTATAACCCTGTCATTGCTGGGAGTATAACCCTGTCATTGCTGGGAGTATAACCCTGTCATTGCTGGGAGTATAACCCTGTCATTGCTGGGAGTATTACCCTGTCATTGCTGGGAGTATAACCCTGTCATTGCTGGGAGTATAACCCTGTCATTGCTGGGAGTATAACCCTGTCATTGCTGGGAGTATAACCCTGTCATTGCTGGGAGTACAACCCTGTCATTGCTGGGAGTATAATCGTCATTGCTGGGAGTATAATCGTCATTGCTGGGAGTATAAGCCTGTCATTGCTGGGAGTATAAGCCTGTCATTGCTGGGAGTATAATCGTCATTGCTGGGAGTATAATCGTCATTGCTGGGAGTATAACCCTGTCATTGCTGGGAGTATAACCCTGTCATTGCTGGGAGTATAACCCTGTCATTGCTGGGAGTACAACCCTGTCATTGCTGGGAGTATAATCGTCATTGCTGGGAGTATAAGCCTGTCATTGCTGGGAGTATAACCCTGTCATTGCTGGGAGTACAACCCTGTCATTGCTGGGAGTATAAGCCTGTCATTGCTGGGAGTATAAGCCTGTCATTGCTGGGAGTATAAGCCTGTCATTGCTGGGAGTATAACCCTGTCATTGCTGGGAGTATAAGCCTGTCATTGCTGGGAGTATAAGCCTGTCATTGCTGGGAGTATAACCCTGTCATTGCTGGGAGTATAACCCTGTCATTGCTGGGAGTACAACCCTGTCATTGCTGGGAGTATAACCCTGTCATTGCTGGGAGTATAAGCCTGTCATTGCTGGGAGTATAACCCTGTCATTGCTGGGAGTATAAGCCTGTCATTGCTGGGAGTATAAGCCTGTCATTGCTGGGAGTATAACCCTGTCATTGCTGGGAGTATAAGCCTGTCATTGCTGGGAGTATAACCCTGTCATTGCTGGGAGTATAAGCCTGTCATTGCTGGGAGTATAAGCCTGTCATTGCTGGGAGTATAACCCTGTCATTGCTGGGAGTCTGACCATGACGAGTCCTCCACTGATTTGGACCTTGTTGATAAATTGTTCACAATACGTGGCGTGTTGTATTATTTTCAACCTCACCAAGTCGTGGGAGGATGAATATTCGATTGGTGCCGCATGTTAATACACGTCGTCTTGTGTTTTGCCTCTGCACAACCACAGGCAACAGGCACAGCCGGAGTTGGGGGGTTGGCCCGACCAGACAGCAACCAGCGTAGAGCCCTGCCACACTGCAAGCAACCGAAGGGCACAGGTTTGTGGCTTTGTCCTGATAGCGTAAGCAGAAGTAGTTTAATCAATGCTAACACAAGCATGGACATTTGATGGATTTATTTTTTCTACAAAAATGTCTCGCTCGCTTTACAGACGACTTCCTCTATCTCGGTAAGGCCTTAACCATATGTTTTTTTTGCCGTAACAGAGTCAATCGATTCTTAAAATAGTTGTGTGTAGTTAAGAAAATGTATCTGTCGGGCAAACAGAAGGCACATCCCACCAATGAATGTGTCCCTTCGACACAAGGATGGTGATGCGGTTACAGTTCAGACATCATGTACCTCGTCCTCACACCAGGAGCACGGTGTTCCTGAGAGCAGAGCCTCCAACTTCCTTTTAAGCACCAGGGCAACTGATTTTTGATAAGAACGATTTAAAAAAAAAAAGAAACAATTATATTATTGGTTGGACGTGCCTTCTTTTCCCCGAAAATCTGTCCGTCGTTGCACATGTGCTTTTATTTGTCGGCAAGGCCCTCGAGTATCGTGGAGGCGATAAATTTGCAACATCGACCCGATGCTGTGAACCCATCCGTCATAATTCCTCACTTTGAAAATGTTTTCATCCACAACTGAAACATTTTAGTTTTAAAATCAAGAAACGGGTCTATTCTAAAATGTAATCCCTTCCAGGCCTAAGGTAGGGTGTTGTTGGTAAAGTATGTGAGCTGGAGTATCACGTCTTGATTACAACTACGTGACGAGCCTCTCTGTGGTCTTCTCTCTTTTCCTCTCTCACTTTGACGACATTTGCCTCCTGAACGTGGGCCTACTACGAAGGCGGTTATTGAGGCTTACGTGTCTCAAGCGACTGCCGCCATTCACCCCCAGTCAGCGGTGGCACCCGGGCGACCAGGCGTTGTGCAAAGGGTGGCTGGGACTGCTGCCACGCAAAGGAGTCAGTACCATACCATGACTGCCTCGCAGCACCCTTACACGCAGTCCTTTTCCGCCGTCACTCCACGACAACCGTTATACTGCAGCCAGGAACAGGGTCAAGTCAGCAGGGGAGGTGAACATCTGGTGAGAGCCGGCGATCAATTAACACAGCAAGTCATACAACAACCTATCTCGCAACCTATCCACACCCAAAGCCTGGTGTATAGTGAACCTGATATGGTTCAGACTCACTTTGTCCAGTCCCATACGTCACAGCCAACCTACCCACAGTCTTTGACTCCTCAGCCCGTGTGTCACGCACCAAGTCCCTGCCCAACCGCTCAAGCACCTCCTATGGGTGATAAGAGCCTGACTTGCCGGCCGGCCTCACACCCCGGACCCTCGTTGGAGCCTGGATCCGATGCCCATTTCTGGCATGCTCCTGATCCTCATTCTGCCACACCTGGTCAACAGGGGGCAGGGTCTGAATCTGGGTTGTGGTCACACTATGGTGGGACATATGGTCCGGGGGATGGGGAAAGTGCCAGCAAGCTGAGGAGGTACTGAAGGCTTTGGATGAAATATGAGGTCATAACTGTGACTGTATAATCATGATTAGGTCAATAATAGACCTTTCTGTTTGTTTTTAATTACTTGCAAAATCAAAGATTTTTCAAGTACATTGATCAGTGGATTTTGTTATTCTGACTGTCTATCGCCTACAGGTCGCAATTGTAAACCGATCGTCGTGAAACTTTACCAAGTTATAGAGGTAGTTTCAACTGAGAAGTCTATTGATGTTGAGGTCAAAGATCATCTTGGGGTCACATTTCTAAAATCGTCATTTTTTCATCAGATTGACTTGAAATTTGAACAAGATTTGCATATTGCCTCACTGAATTGGGAAACCTACTGTTTTTGAGGTCAAAGGTCAACTCAAGGTCAAACCACTAAAATCATCAATTTCAATCTGAAAAATCATCAATTTTCATCCGATTGACCTGAGCTTTGATTAAGATTGTCAATTCTAATCTTGATGAAAGAGACAATTTGATGTATCCATGGCAACCTTTGTAGAGGGAAGGGGATGTTGCAAGTCTCGTTCTCTGCATGACGTCTTCTTCTTGTCTTATCGATTGTTTTGATTGCCCACTGGCATGCACTGTACCTGTACGAACTGGATTTCTCACTCTTTCCATCATCTGATTTGAAGTGAAGCGCCTGTCTGGAACTCACCAGATGTTTTCATCTGGAGCTTGTCATTGGATAAAATCGCAGGTGCTTTTCAGATGGGACGGCCATGAAACTATGATGACGATGACTACGACTGCGACAATGAAACAGCTCACTTATGATGGCCTTGGAACATCGCAATGAGTGTAAAAAGCAGAAAGAACACCCACTCTCTTCACTGAACAATATTATACATACATTTAAAAAAAAAAATTATTTTCTACCAAAAATCGTGATCATGGATGTACAATTGTCACCCCGTCCGTACTTATTGATGTTTGCCCGTGTATTTTTTTTTATTATTACACTTGGAGCCTCTCCATCACTCTTTTTTTTTTCTACAATCCTGAATCTGCCATTGCATCAGCTTAATATGCGACGGATTATATAATTACGACATCCTTCATCATGGTGCTTGTGGTTCATGTTGAGAACTCCAAAAATAATACCCGATGAGCCCAGCAATGGAAGTCATAGTTCTTCACAATTGTGCTTCCTTGTAGTCAAGACTGTGGCTTTTGCAGGGACCCGCATGACAGGTCGTTTGGTCGTAAGTCGTCGAGGTCTATTGTCAGCAACAGCTGTTTGTTATAGATTATAGAGGTGTGAGTGTGTGTATGTGTGTGTTTGTGTGTGCGTGCGCATGATGCGTGCATGCTCTGTGGTTGTGGGACTGACTGTTGCATTAATTGGTAACGGTGCTGACATGAAAAGCCAGACCACTGATGTAAAGTTCCCACGATGATAAACTTCAACCTTTGTGCTTCAGCATTTGAAAACGTGCGATTTTTGTATATCTCTTTCAACCAACCTGTTAATGTGAGCAGGTAAACATCCTTTTTGTTCAATTCTTCGTTGTGGTTGGTCCAGCCAAGTACAGTGGAGATGTTACCAACACATCCTTTCATAAACTTACCGACGTCCATTTTGGATGCAATGACCCCGTGGCGTTGATTCGACATTGTTGTTGTTTCAACGAGCCTGACTGGAGAGGGAGATAAAGAATGTTGTGAGTTTTTATTATTGTTTAAAGTCATCGCCGTTACCACGTGATGCTCGACTCCGTAGCAACATTTAAGCTCCGCAAGCCACAATTTCCATAGTTGTGATGTCATTAAAAAATGTTATAATTTTGGAAAATGGCCTGAAGTGCAAGGTACACTTTAGACTTTAGAGGAATTCGTTTCGGCAATTTCAGGAGAACTTATTGTGGTCCCAAATGAAGAGCCATTAACTTAATCAGGAATTTCTTTGAGTAGACTACAGTAGTTAAGTATTGGGGGTGAGGGAGAAAGGAAACCATTACCAGGAAATGAATAAATTGATCGATGCAATGTCTCCTGTTCGGGGAACTTTTGTGTTGAAATGAAAGGTAAGACCCACTCGTATTATGTTTTGCTTTTGGAAAGGCCTGACCTGACCATTGCTCATCGTGTTATTATTAATCACAGCCATTAGTGAAGTCATTGTGATGTCACGGCATTCATGGTTTGTTTGTCATAGCCACAGGCTTTCGTGCCATCTCGGGTTACATGCCCATTGTGTTTTGTGTTTTTTTTGTCATCATCGCCAGTGTTACTTGGCTGTCATTGTTTGCAAATTCAATGTACTGCTGATAAGAAATTAGTAAGATTGAACAAAAAACAATTCCTCTGTGATAAAGCGATCGCCCATCGTGATTGAACACTGTCCGGCCACGCCAAGTACCCTCCCTCAATGTGGGGTCTGTTTCGTCCCGGTATCCTTTTGGCTTTTCACTTCTTCTCTTCTCTTTATAAGGGGTGAGGTCCAATGGTATCAAACTTCTGCCCTGCCTTGCCCACGATACTCTTCCACTTCCCCCTATCCTCAGCCAACTCTCTCCACTCTCCTCCACGTTATTGTTTCCCTCCTCACACAATCTTCACATCTCAACCACGGTCTACCTCTTTTCCTCCTTCCTTGCTCCCTCAACTTATCTGCACTCTCTACCATTCCTTCTTCCTCCATCCGCACCAAGTTTTCAGCCCACTTCGTATCAATCTCCCAGTCCGTTCATCTGCATACCAATCCCCTCCCTCAGTTCATTCATACTCCTTCTATCTACTCTCTTCACTCCCATAATCCTCATGACCCAGTTGTTCTCGCAGACCTACAACCTCTGCTGTTGTCCCTGTCAGTGCCACTACTTCAACACCGGAAAGGTAGGCCGGCATCACCCAGGAACCAAAACTTTCCCTTTCAATTTCCTTGATATCTTCACCTCTGCTACCGAAGGTGAATGAGATTGTGTTTGTGTGTAGAATATCTCAAAAAGTTGAAGACGGATTCTGATGAAATTTTGTGGACAGGTTGGGTGTGTGACAAGGACGAACTGATTAGATTTTAGTGAAGATCCGGATCCAGATCCGACGACTAGAATTGTTAAAGTGATTCTTCACCATTCAGAGATAGGGCCAAAAACGATATATAGCACAATATCTCAAAAAGTTGTGGACGAATTCAGACGAAACCTGGTGGACACGGGTGTGTGACAAGGAAGAATTGATTTGACTTTGGTGAAGATTCCGATCAGAGTGTTTGTTTAATTTTTTTAAGTTTCTTCAACATTGAGAGATTCTCCATCCATACTCATCTTCAGCCCCATGTTTCTTTTAAACTCCTGGGGGTTTAAAAGAAGGTTTTGAAGTAAATTCATTTTAATCCTTTCGTTCCGATTAAGGCAGAAACAGTTTCACCGCCCGTGAATGGTGTTGGTTTTGACTAATGAAAAGCCATGTGACATTGAAGTGTTTGTACCCCGTGCCCTTCATTCGAAATGATAACCAAAGGAAATCTCAAGCAATTTTGCGGTGAAACTCCATTTTAAATTGATCCAGTTGGGTTTGCAATCCTTATTCGGACATGAGTGGGATTTTTCTGCTTAACATTCCATCATAATAATACATGTGTGGTCATTTCCTCACTTCTTAATTCAAATTGTTGCACAAAACTACTGGAATGGCCTGCCATTGAGTTGCGCTAATCTTGTCGATACTGAAGAGGTTGTTGCCCTTTCATCTCAGACTTCGATCGATGTTGATGATAGATTTTCCTTTCACTACTATACCACTCATTTACCATCCAAATTATTCCCACCTTCTTATGGGCTAAGGTAGGGAAAGGTTTTGGTTAAAGTCTTCCAAGAACCAGCTGGCCAGGCCTGCTGTTCTTCTAAAGGTAGAGGTTGATCTTTGAACATCTACCAACTCATGCGTCGTAACATCCATCCATCCGAGGGAGGGTACACTTTGATGCAATGGCCTGCCTGCGAAACACAATTCCGGTAGTTTGGAGATGAACCGAGTCTCGACGGCTCAGAAGGGGGCGTGCTACCTTTGCATCATCCCATTAGAGTCGCTTTGTATTTTATGACGTGATTATTGTCAGTTGGAGAAACATTCATACATGTCCAGTCCAGGTGACTTGAGCAGCCTATTTGGTCCACTGTAGGAAGAAGGCCTCTCCCTCAACATGGTTCATTCCGTTCCAATGAATGCAATTCGAGGCCGTCGTGCTCCGGTAAATGTTCATTTAATCTCCATCTTCTGATCATTGGTCGAGCTCTGCCTCTTCCAGGGCCCTCGCTTGGTTGCCAGTTTGTAATCCCTTGTTGTCCACTCTTCTTGTTGCATCTGGCCCAGTTAGATTTTTTTTTTTATTGTTTCCTAGAATGTCGAGTAGGTTTGTCTGATCCATGTTTCTCTTCTGCTTCTACCAAGATGCCATCTTTCCGTAGCTCTTTGTGCGGTGATCAGTGTGTCATCTCCTTTTGTTCGACACCATCATTCACTGCCCTATGTCATTGTTGGTGGAACACAGATTATAAACGTTTTGGTTTCAAACAAAAGGGCAGTTTGCTTTTCCTCACATTTTCCATACGCTGTCCATCTTGCTCTTCACTTCTTCAAATCCATTTGAACGAGTTGTCCGAAGTAAATGTTAAACAGCTGGTTTCATCAATTCAAACCTTTCTTTGTGTGGTTGTACATTTTCATGTTTAGTCCAATATTTTGACTTCATCATTTTCAATTTTTAAGGTTAGTTATCCCCACCCTTTTTGAAAAAAAAAAAAAACGGGGGAGGGGAGGGGGGGGTTGTTGGAATCGGCGCTGTCTCTCTGTCCGCCACGCTATCCCCTCCTACGTTTGAGCAGAAATTCACTAGACTTGGAACTTATGATCACTACATGGCACGAGGGTGCGACAGCTGACTTTTTGTCCTCGCTCCTCCCCCCACCCCGTCAAAAGGTCAAAGACCAAAGAATGGAATTATGAACACGTTTTTAATGAAACTTCGGATGTGCAATCAACATTGGGGAACACATGAAATATGGAATGATCTTTTGGAGTTGACACCCAGGAGCGGGAACCTAGGATCAGAGGGGGTGAAAACTGTAAAATAAAAATAAAAACAATGTCACCTGCAGGGTGACCCGTATCTTGCCAAAAGGTGACCACGTGTGACTTCTTTAAGGTCACACTGAGGTGAACAGAGCTGCTATCCACCAGGAGCGACTCCTTGAGGAATATCTGCCTACGAGAGATTCCGATGAGAATCATTCTACAGAGTAACCATGAAAAATATGCGTTTTCCTCATAATGTCACCAAATGACGTCATAATGTCTCAAGTTTGACATATCTCGAAAGCACTCATCGAGGTGTTCAATTTGAGGTACTACATGATATGGTTCCTAAAACTTGAAAATTTGACCTTGGGGTCAAATATGTTTGACCTCAGGCGCTAACCATGAAGGTCAAGGCCAATCGCCACCAAAAATTAATCAGCTGAGCGCCAGACCATGAACTATATTCCCATGAAGTTTGAAGACGATCCGATCAAAATTACTCAAAAAATAAGGGTTTCGTCGACTCCCCTGATTTGCGACAAAGTGACCTTGACCTTTGACCTTGACCTTCAAAATTTTATGCGCTGAAAGGGACCTCTATAGGCCTCTGATATGCGAAGTTACAAAAATTTCCAACGATAACTGTGCTCTGCAGAATTTTTTATATGTGATTACAGACAAACAAACAAAAAAAAACATACAAGCTGACTAACATATCTTGCAAAAACTTCGTTTTGGCAAGATAAAAAAACAAATTTAACTCAAAATTTGATATTAGGTCATGCTGGTGGAACATTATTCCATCTTTCAACTTTGCTTTGTGTAGGCATTTGCGACGGTGTGCCATCGACTTCGCTCTAATTTGAAACTGTCATATGTGAATTGTAGCTTAAGTTTGGTCTTTCTCCATCATCATCATCCACTATTTTCCCATTAATAGATTGGAAAATCAATTCATGGATTTTCACATTTAAAAAAATGTCGATGCTGTCAAAGCACATGCAGAGACAATTATTATCGGGTTGTTATTGTATAGCCCCGGACAGTTCTCTGACAGGCCCGCAGCATGGAAACGGCCGACCGATCTTCCAGGAGTGACCCAAAGATTCACCACATCCAAGATAGTGTGCCCCCATCTTCGTGAAACCAGGGTTACGAGGGAAACAGACAAGAGGGAAAGGACCGGTCCATGGGGACCAATCGGCACTCTGACCATGGCCGTGCTGCCCTGACGAACCCAAGTAGCACGGTAGAGTGGGGATGATTTGGCCCCCGACTTGCGTTGAGGATTACAAGTACCGTGAAGATGCACCCCCGATAGTCACTTGTTATCTCCACTGCTGCCTCGCTCAAGCTATAGGTCACATGAAGGTTACTCCAAATTCAGTTCCTGCTTCACACAAGGTGCTTGGATATTTCTATTTTGAACACACTATGAACTTAAAGTACATCATTATCTGCCAAACAGAATTACTTATCAGCCTTACAGGAATAATTCTCCAGTATTCATGTTGCTCACACTTACATGTTGTATGTGGATAAATGTTTATTCACCATTAAAGCATCCATCACCAAAAGTTAATTTGGATTTCATGCGTCTTATCAAGATTTCTTTGAAAATGTAGAAACTGTGCTTTTGACTGAAAAGGCTGTTAAGAGTTTTCAAACTTTGTGGAATCGTGTGTGTGTGTGTGTGTGTGTGTGAGTGCGCGTGTGTGCGTGTGTGCGTGTGTGTGAGTGCGCGTGTGTGCGTGTGTGTGTGTGTGGGGTGCGTGGTGCTTTGATGTTTTTTTAAAATTGACCAATCTCCACAAATGTTCCATTTGTACTGTGGGTGCCTATGGTCAGGTCATGGGTAAAACCCTGCACCCCTCATCCCCCTCCCAAAACAAGGGAATTCTCTACATGTGTTTGTACATCTTAAAATTAAGAAACTGACCTCAAACAAGGAAATGCCATTTGGCCTATCATTGCCATGGTGCACTCCTGGGTTAATTTTTTTTTTGACAGCTTTAAACATGAATCTTCTTGATGGTTTACTGAAGTTTAAATAACCCAATCTCGATCGGTTGACCAAGCTTGTATAAAATAAGGCAATCTCGATGCGTGTTCCTTTTAAGAATTGAAAATGGCTTGACATAACTCCCCCAACATTTCCAATCGTGCTTGGGGTACCGAGTCGAGAAGGAGGTATTTGATGCCCACGACCTAAGAGTGTGGAGACCGTGATTTTCACATGTGTACAAGTGGAATAGGGAAAGTGGTTTAACCATTGATCCCTGCCCCAGGGAGGGGGTATTGTGTGTGGGGAAACTGCCAATCCTGAAAACGTATCCTCTGGCCCCCGGAGAGAAGCGGGCATTTAAACTGAAGTATTTTTCGAATGGATTACAACGTTGCCCAATATCAACACCTGATGCTTCTCCACACTGTTACTTGTAGTCCTCAGACGTCACCATTGTCCTGTTGGCCATCTTGATATCAAAATATTTCATATGGATCTGCTTACTCCTTCACCATGGTATACCATCCATCAGGACCATTTATGTCAGGTTAGCTTAGATCTGTGACCCACTACAGGTACCATGTGAACCTGTTCCATGGTCGGGTTGTCAGCGACTAAACCGTCTCCCCCACCAGGTTTTCTGGTGAGGAGGGTGTTTGGATATGGACACCCAGCAGGATTAAGAACAAAACCTGTCAAAGGGCGGAGGAGCTCCTTGTGAGCCAACAGGCATCCATATCGAGTGCCCAACTGTCTGCGGACGTCCTCCTGCAGTTGGGTTACTTTTTATTAGGAGGTTGGTGGCAGGATTTGCACTCCGGCCACCGTAAAACCCTTCATTCCGCAAAACACAAAAACGCAAAAAAATCTGAAAACCCACTCCATGGGAGTACCTCCTGTGCAGCTTCCCTTCGCAGGACAGCTCACTGGATGACGGGATTGGGGTAAAGCTTTCAGGACCCCCAATCTTTGATGATAGGAGGGAAACCACGGGGTAACATCCCTGGGTCAGATTGCAGGAGAGTGTGTCGGAGTGGTGCTGAGGTGTCGTCCACCAGACGGCGGTCTCCTTGGGTTAACCTGAGGCGGTCCCTTCGGGTGGGTGCCTGGAATGTCCTATCCCGAAGAGAGGATGATCATCTGTCTCTGTTATCATCTGAGCTCAAGCGTTTGGACATCGGTATTGCAGCACTCTCTGCGGTTGGGAAACCGGATTGCGGCGAGATCATGGCGGGTGGTTTCACCTACTATTGGTCTGGTCGCTCTGATGGTTTCCATACTCACGGAGTTGCTGAAGCTGTGTCCAATAAGCTGACCCCAATGATAATTGAGGTAACACTGGTCAACGAGCGTATTATGACAAAGGATTCGTCCGTCACTCCTTAGGTGTCATTTCCCTGGTCTCTGTCTATGCTCCGACTGAGGCGAGTGACCTCACCATGAAGGACGCACTCTGTCACACTCGAGTCTGTGGTTGATCAGTGCCCCAGACGAGATACACTTCTAGTCTTGGGGGATTTCAATGCATCGACTGGAACTGATAGGGATGGTTATGAGGTGTGTGTTGGTCCCCATGGGTCAGGAACTATGAACCAGAATAGCACTAAGTTCCTTGACTTTGCAAGAAGTCATGGACTTGGGGTTGCTGGTTCATGGTTTCAGCACCCATAAGCTCATCGCTGGACTTGGTATTCCAACTCCAACGCTAGCGGTGTGGCAAAGGAGATTGATCATGTCCTCGTTGACGGTCGCTGGAGGACGATCCAAAACTGCAGGGTCTACCAGAGTGCTCAGTTCCTCAATACTGAGCACCGGCTTGTTGTAGCAACTCTAAAGCTGCACCTTAAATCCTGGAGAATGGTACCATCCCAGCCTAGGCTGGATGTTGGCAAGCTCAAGGACGAGAGAGTTGCTGAGGAGTTTGCGAACAGGCTGAGTGGACACTTGGGGGTCTGGGTGCTTTGGGGGGTCCTGAAGAGTTGTGGAGTGCCTTCAAGACCACCGTCCTTGATGTTGCCGGTGGATGTCTTGGAACTCACCGCAGGCAAAGAAGAATTTTGTCTCTCAACGGACACTGGATACCATTGACCAGAGTTGCAGGGCCAGGCTGAATGGCAGAGCTGAGCTGTTCAGGGAGCTGAGGCGTAAAACTGTACGTGCACTGAGGGCGGACAAGGAGGCCTATGTGCGAGGAATCTGTGAGGGGGTAGAGCATCACCTGTGGACAGGTGATTCTCGTCCTGCTTACAGGGGAATTCGCGCATTGCGTTCATCCAAGCCCATCCCTCAGTGCACTGCAGTGAGAGCAGAGGGTGGTAGGCTCTTGACAGAGGAGTCTGAAGTGAAGGCCCGCTGGGCCGGTTACTTTGAGCGGTTGTACCAGGCTGATCCCCCAGCTGTCGAGTTGGACGTCAGGGGTGTTACAATCCCTGTTGCTGACCCTCCAATCAACTGTGGTCCACCTTCGCTTGTGGAAACACAGGCTGCGGTGAACCGGTTGAAATGGGGTAAAGCTCCAGGGATCTGTGACATCCATGCTGAACTTCTCAAGGCTGGTGGAAATGCTGCACTCGTGTCGTTGCATGCAGTTTTGTGCTCTGCCTGGAACACAGGCATCATCCTAACTGATTGGAAGAGGGGCCTTGTTGTCCCTCTCTGGAAAGGGAAGGGTGATCGCCAAGACTGCAATAACTACCGAGGGGTGACGCTGCTCTCGGTGCCGGGCAAGGTCTTTGCTCGGATAATTCTTGATAGGGTTCGCCACCATCTGCTTGAGCACCAGCGTCCAGAGCAGTCAGGCTTTACACCAAAGAGGTCAACGATTGACCGTATCCTTGCTCTTCGTGTCCTCACCGAACGCAGACAAGAGTTTTGGCAGGGGCTGCTTGCGGCCTATGTTGATCTCTGTAAAGCGTTCAATTCAGTGAATCGGGATGCCCTCTGGAGGATTCTTGGTCTTCGTGGGGTGCCACCAAAACTGATCGATCTGATGTCTGAACTCTACTCTGGTACTGAGAGTGCTGTGAAGTGTGGTGGTACAATCTCTGACTTATTTCCAGTTGTTACTGGAGTTCCTCAGGGGTGTGTACTGGCCCCCACACTTTTCAGCACTTGTATGGACTGGATTTTAGGGAGGATGTCGGAAAGATCAAGCTGCGGTGCATCGTTTGGGAATGTCAAGATCTCGGACCTTGATTTCGCTGATGATGCAGTCATCTTTGCTGAGAATTTAGAGAATCCTTTTGGGGGCCCTCGAGGTGCTGAATGAGCAGTCGGAGCCACTGGGATTACGGGTTTCTTGGGTCAAAACTAAGATCCAGGCTTTCAATGACATCTTGGATGCTGCTGTCCTGTCTGTATCTGTTTGTGGTGAGGATGTTGAGGTCATGGAGAGATTCACTTACCTTGGCAGTGATATTCATGTCTCTGCTGGCTGTGAGTCAGAGGTCAATAGACGTCTGGGTAGGGCCTGGGGAGTCATGGATTCACTGGATCATGGGGTGTGGCGCTGCCGGTACCTGTGCGGGTGGACGAAAGTCCAAGTCTTCAGGGTCCTTGGTGATTCCAGTCTTGCTCTATGGATGCGAGACTTAGACTTTGACCAAGGATCTGAGACGGAGACTTAATTCCTTTGGTATTAGGTCTCTTTGGAGAATCCTTGGCTATCGCTGGTCAGATTTTGTGTCCAACGAGCGGTTGCTGAGAGAGACTCGGATGAGATTTGTTACCTGCATAGTCCGTGAGCGTCAGTTGCGGCTGTATGGACATGTGGCTCGTTTTCCTGACGCTGATTCTGCTCACCAGATTCTCTCAGCGAGGGAGTCTTGTGAGTGGAGGAGGCCAATGGGCCGACCATGCGCCTCATGGTTGCAGCAAGTTGACCAGCATCTCAAGGAGATGGGGATGGGCCTGGCATCTGCCTGGGGGAAGGCCAGACGGAGGCCCCTGGAGTACCGGCGGAAAGTGGACGCAGCGACGCGCTGTTCTGGCACATGCTCCCATACCTGACCTGACCTGAGGACCATACTATGTGCAGAGCGTTGGTGCTGCCTAAGCAATCTCCTTGGCTATTGGGCACAATCCTGGACGGGTTGCCACTCCGACATAGTACACCAGCAAGCTGGCACTCATTTTGCCGACCTCTGAAGGATGACAGGCAGAGTCAACCCCACCTGGTATTAATTCAACAGCCAAGCTGGATTTGAACTCAGGATCCTGGGATCCCAAGCCCACCATCTGAACCATGAAGCCAACACCAGGCATGGTACACATTGGGGTTAAATTAAAATGTTTTGATAAAATTTGAAGTTTGTCCCAAAGGAAGACACACCAACTCAACCGGATATTTTGATTTTATTTAAACATGAAGAGGGCCTGTCTCTCACCTGCAGAAACTTCAAGGTGCCAAAGTAGGCAAACATGTACTACCTGCTCAAAACATGCACATCTTCCACTCAAGTTAAATTGCAAGTTGATGGCTCAGTAGTTTGAGGAAGTATTAAAAAGCTGCTTCAAATACATCCTGGTGCAAAATTAGAGAAACATCACTCAATAAAACCGCTTCATTACTTTGGTCATTTTATACTGGTGAAAGATTGAGCTCGTGGTAAGAGAATGGAAGCGGCATGCCAATCTGAGCCTGGAAGGAAGTTGGGAATGACGGGTAAAGCAAAGTAAGGGATGTTATGCAAGGCAAATATAACAGAGATAATGAAGTCATTGAAGTGAAAGCTAAACACGAAACTTTGTGAAAGGGCAAAAAGGCGTGCATCAGAAAGGCCCGTCATGTTGAATTCAATTATCGTCATCGTCATCATCTTTTGGCAGTGAGTGGAGAGGACTTGCTGGTTCTGGAATGGAGACCTCTTGGTTTGGGGAAGCTGCTTCCTGCTGACACACAGCTTCGTGCACCACCTCCTCACCAACACCTCGCCACATGCCACCCTCGCTGCCCGACGGTGAATCGATATCTTCGTAATCCTTCATCTCACTTTCAGCCTCCTCTTCCGGTTTCTCCATTTCCTCACTCTTTTCTTCGTGCTCATCCTCTCCCTTTTCTCCCCTTACTTCTGGAGTCATTTCGACATCACTGCCAGCATATGGCTCAGTCAGTTCACTCTCTTTACCTGCCACGACTTCCCCATCCCCTTCCTGTTTGTGCTCTTGACCATCGGCATCGTCTTCCTCATCGTCTCGCTCCACCAGAGCCTCTTTTTCCTCTCCACTTGAAGTACTCGAGGAGGCTGGCGTGGGTGGTCCTGAGTTTGCACCCGATGTTGCACCGCAGGGTGAACGGGGAATTTGACTTACTGCTGTGTCAGGTTCCGAACAGGGTGTTGCGGAGCCATTCTCGTGTGAATGTGCGGGAGCGTTTTTCAGCTCGAGCTGTTCCCGAGCATCACGCAGTTGCTGCTGCAGCACAAGGATTGTGCTCTGCATACCCTCGACTTCCTCATCGAGCTGGATGATGAATTCATTGAGTTCTGTAAAAGCACAAAGGCAAGGGTAAGAGTGAAGGTGAAAGGAGAATGAATAGAATACTGTAATTTGCTTACGTCACGTTTAAATCAGATTTGCATTCAAATGAGGTGTTGGAGCTGTGGAGTCGGGTGGTACTTACCGTCCTGGCTGCACTTCAGCTCTTGACCGTATTTTTTCTGCAGAGCAAGCTCGGCTTCGAGCTGCGCCACACGACCTTGGGCGAGCTGGCGACCCAAGTCCTGGTTCTCCTGAATCAGCATCCGGCATTTTGCCATGAGCTTTTTACCTGTCTGGCTGTGAAAGGGAAAAACGAGTTAAACTGAAGACAGCAGAATCTGTTAAAAATATGAGAAAGAATCAAGCATGTACAAAACTAGAGATCAATCGGGGTTAATTTTTTTTACAGCACGGCGACATCGCACTGTTATATAATTGGCTATTCTGTCACACTTATGGCCGCATACATCCCTTTGATCTGAGGGCTATAAATAGAAATTTGTCCAACGTCACAACTCTTCCCATCATGCATGCTAATTCAGCGTGTCTACATTTAAATTTTATAACTGCAAAATTATTTCATCATTCTTAACCTAGACTTTTACTGCCCCCAGCCGCGCGATATCGAAGAATTCGCTTCTTGTTATTTTTTTATTTTGCCTTAACACCCGGGCTCGTATACACACATACACACGACCAAAAAAAAAAGGAATGAGCAACCAGGAAGAGAGGAGAAAAGAGTAGCCTGCAAGTAAGAGGGTAAAGTAACATTAATGGAGGTAGAAAATATCACTGGAGAAGGAAGGGGTGATAGAAATGGCAGTGCACCGCTACTTGAAGCTTTGAAAGGAGTCGGATTGAACCAGTACCAGGCAGTTGCACAAACTGGAAACAAGAGTGGAGGTGTATGGTCAGCCTGGATTATTATTTTTTTGTGTGGGGGGTACTAGAAGAACACGCATATACTGGAGGGGTCAGACCAGCAGATACTCCACCCAGCTGTTTGTGATGCGAGGGCAACAGGCCTTGTGCTTTGGCCTCATAATTGTTGTGACAATCGTAACCAATAATGTCGAGCTTTAGATTCCAAAGCTCAATTGCATTTTAAACCAGGAAGTAGATGTGGTGGTTAATGTAAACGGAGACCTGTCTGGGGTAAACTTCCAGGCATTGAGTTCATCGTGAGCCTGTTGAAGTCTCTCCCGCGTGAGCTCCATCTCTGAGCGCATCCTCGTAAACAGAATGTTCACTGCCGGTTCAACGAGACATGACCGTAGCTGCGCTGCACTTGATCGCTGCCCATGCTTCAGCTTGTGGATCTGAGTCTGCCAGAAGGAATGAGAGTTTAGCAGAAAGTTTGATGCCAACCACATGAACCCACCCTTGCAACCCCCTTCTTACTGCACACTCTTGCATTTCCTGCTCCTTGGTAGCCAGACGCATCAACAGAATGTTCTCTCTACGCAGAGCTTCCTGCTGCTGCTGTTTCAACCGCTCTTCGGATTCCTTAAGGCCTGACCAGTCGCTCGCTGTGCACAATATCAAAGGTACATATTAGGCAGGCAGCACTGTGCAATACGACAGAATTTGACAGACATCGCATTTAAAGCAGCTCGGTGCTCTGAGCAATCACAGACAACTTGTGATACCACTTACAGCTGAGCTCTGATAGCCTGCTTTCCAAGCCTTGGATATAACAATCCTGCTGCTTCCATCTGCATGGATTGCAACATACAAAGCGCAAGGGGTTACTTTGATTCATCTTTTTGAAAGAATTCCAAAGGAAGGGTAAATTACGAGATTCACATGGTAAGGGAAGCAGATAAAAGGAAGTTGCTTGAGGGAGGGGTGGGGGAGGGGGGTGTCGGAGACCTACCTTGAGGAGAGGTCATCTCGAGGCAACGTTTTTAACTCGTCATCAGAAATTCGCGCCTGGAGCCAATCAGTGGGAACAGGAAAAGTGGAAACAGACTATTTAAATACAAAAATCAGGTCATGAGACAAATAATAATATCGGGAGAAAACAGGAATGAGAATGAGAAAAACAACTTTCAATTTACTATTACAAAAACAAACAGGGTGAGAGGGGGACACTTGCACATGTTTTACCCGCTTGGTCGCTGGCTCTGATTCTGCCATGTTTAGGGTTCCTGAATAATGACTTGCAAGGATCCAGGAACGAACCTGCACCGAACATCAGTGGTCGTTGTGACCAATTATCAGCACATCACCAAACATCACCAAACATCACGAAACTACACCAAACCACACATCATCAAGCATTAAGGATAATCTCTTGGAAGTTGACATCTCAAACCCCTCCAACAACTCTCAACCAATGAGAAATCTATACTCTTTATTATTTTATTTTCAGCCTGTGGCTGCTGATTTTTTTTTTTTTTTTTTGTATACCTTGGTCGAGGCTCGTATGAGAGCAAACACACAACTCACAGCAAGGAGGCATGAGACAAGAGGGGCGGGAGTGGAAGGGACAAAACAGTGGGGAGCAGACACATTAGGTGAACTGTGGAAGGGAGAGGGATGGGGATGGGACGGGGAACATGGCGAAGAGAAGATGGACATTTCAGGGACTTTCAGGAAGGAAAGCAGGAGAAATGAAGGAAGTGGGCTTGGGTGGATTATCGGGGGTAGAAAAGATCGAGGATTTGGATGGGGGAAGATAAGAGGTGGTGGTGAACAGCTGTTTTGAAAGCCTGGAGGGAAGAATGGGAAAGAATAGAGTGAGGAAGTTTATTCCAAAGGCGGGAAAAAAGAAGAATGAAAGAGTGAAGATGAGCAGTGATTCGTGATTTTGGTAGTTTTACCAGAAGGGGGTTGTTGGCGGACCTTGAGCGCCCTGTGGAAATGTGGTGGGGACAAATCGCAGAGAGAGCAGGGGGGGCAAGGCTGGAGAGGAGTCGGTAGAAGACAGAAAGACCACCGACCAACCTGCGGTGATTGAGTGAGAGGCCCAAAGACTCAGCTTCATTGCAGGAGATGCCGATGATCTTAAATGCCCTGGTTTCGACAGCGTTCAGCCGAGAAAGGTGGGAGGCAGGAGCACCAGCCCAGAGGGGAGAGCAGTACTCCATCAGGCTACGGACAAAAGCTTTGCAAGTGGTCAGGAGCTCAAGAGGGCCGAGGAAGGACTTAGCACGACGGAGGATTCCCAGTCGGCGACTGGCTTTTGAGGCGAGGTTGGAAATGTGACTTTCCCAGGAAAGGTCATGGCAGATAGTGAGACCTAGAAGCTTGAAAGAAAAGACTTCTTCCAGAGGATTGTTGAGAAAGTGGATGGGGGGGTTTTGTAAACGGTCCTTTCGAAGGGACATAGTGAGAGTGTGAGATTTGTCTGGGTTGAAAGACATGTTCCACGTGTTGGACCAGTTTGTGATTTTATCCAGATCTGCAGTGAGCGAAGAAGCTGCTGCTTGCCGGTCTGAGGGATGACAGATGGTACGGCAGAGGGTGGAGTCGTCGGCAAAGAGAAATAGAGGATTTTCCAGAGAGTCCGAGAGATCATTGATGAAAACCAGAAAAAGAATAGGGCCCAGAACACTACCTTGAGGAACTCCAGCCTGCACAGGAAGAGGGGATGAAAGAACTCCATTTAGGGCCACACGTTGACTGCGACAGGAGAGGAAGTCTGCGAGCCATGAGTGGAGATGGCCTTGAATACCATGGGAAGAGAGTTTGGTGAGTAGGGCAGGGTGCCAGACTGTGTCAAAAGCACGTGATATGTCCAGGGATACGGCTCGGATTTCCTGTCTGGCATTGAGGACCTCCATCCATTGATGGGAGAGCAGTAGCAGCATATCCAGGGTAGAGTGACCTGGTCTGAAACCAAATTGATGATTGGAAATCAAGCCATTGGAGAAGAGGAAGGATTTCATATCTGAAGCGATGATGGATTCCATCACCTTGCTGATGATTGGGAGAAGGCTGATTGGTCTGTAGTTACAGGGATCTGTTTTTGCACCTTTTTATGCAGGGCAGTGATGTTAGCAGATTTCCAAGCAGATGGCAGATGACCTTGGGCAAATGAGAGGGTGAATAGAACAGAGAGAGGGTGAGCAAGAGCAGAAGAGCAGGCTTTGAGGACACGTGGGCTGATGCCGTCTGGACCGGTTGCAGAATCTGACTCGAGGTTTGAAAGCAAGCTCTCCACCTTGTCAGGAGAAAAGGATAGAGTCCAGGGACAGTTGGGTGCGACTGGGTAAAGTGGGTAGAGATAGTGATGGGTTTAGGACACAAGATTTAGCTGCAAACACCGAGTTTAGACATTCAGCTTTATCACGTGTGGAATCAGCAGTGCGGCCATTTGAGATAAGGGAGGGGATGGAGGGGGAACATACACCAGAAACAGATTTGATTAAACGCCACCAGGATTTTGAGGAGGGAGACAGGTTTGAGAGTTCAGACGTGAGATGAGAAAGATGTTGTTTTCTGGCTCTCCTGAAGGGAGATACACACTTGTTCCGAGCTTTGTGGAAAGAACTGAGATTGCCCTCAGTTGGGTTTGCTTTCCATGAGGCAAAGGCAAGTTGTTTCAGGACAACTGCCTCGCCACAAGCTTCAGTAAACCAAGGGCGGGAGGAAGGGTAAGACAACTGAACACGAGAGGGGATAAATCTGTGCATGAGGGAGAGCAAGTTTCTTTGAAAGAATTCCCAGGATGAGTTGATGTTTGAGAAAGTAGTGATAGGAGACCAGTCTGTAAGTTTGAAGGCTGCTCGGAGACCCTGCCAGTCGGCTTGAGTGAAATGCCAGACTCGACGGCGGTGAGGTGGTTCTCTGATAACAGCCAGAGAGATGTCCACTTTGACAAGGACGTGGTCAGAAGAACCAATTGGAGCGAAGGAAGAGCAGCAGATATTGTCAGGGAAATTTGTCAAAACCAGATCCAGAAGAGATGGAGTACCATTGGTTGAGATCCGGGTCGGGAAGTTGACCGATTGAGTCAGTCCCAATGAGTCGCAGAAAGCTTTTGCTGAGGTGCCATGGCAGGTGAGAGAGGTACCCACACCTAGCCAACTGGCGTGATGACAATTGAAGTCACCACATAAGAGGAAGAGAGAGTTTGGATGAGAAGATAGAAGATGGTCCATGTTTTCGGATAGTGAGGTGTAGATGGAGTCATCACTGTTCAGTGGACGGTACAGTAAACATATAAACATGAGGTGGGAGTGGAGGGGAAGCCGAAGCCAGAGGTATTCCTGGGGGTGTGGGGGAGTGAGAGCAGTGCATCGAGAGTGAGGAATAGAGTCTTTGATGAAGAGAGCAACACCTCCACCAGGACGAGGCTCAGGTCTGTCATACCGTAAGAGGGAGTAGCCAGGGAGAGATACTTGGGAGTCAGACACGTCTTGGGAGAGGAAAGTTTCTGTTAGGCAGATAATGTCTGGTTTGTCAGTGGCAACCTGTATGGAAAGATCTGAAAGGTTTGAGCGAAGGCCCCGGATATTTGAGGTCCACACTTTTAATGAAGAGGAAGGGGAGGAGGCTTTGGGTGCAGGACGTGGAGGGGGAGGGGAAGGGTAGGACAAGGGACGAGGGGGCAGGTAAGGAGGGTTGCTGAAGGAGTGTGGGGTATTGCAGAATAGCGAGGGGAGGGGGCCGAATGAGGAGGAGAAAAGGCTCTGTGGTGCTGGGGGAGAGGGGGGACAAGAGACAAGGAAGAAGGCAGTTGAGGATTTGAGGAGGTGGAGTGAAGAGATGGAGGTGAGAGGGCAGTGGAGGGAGGGAGGTTGGTGGATGAGAGAGGGGGCAACTTTGAGAAGGAAGAGTGAGGGGGAGGGAAGGTGGGAGAAAGGTGAGGGGGAATTTTTGAGAGAGGTGAGTGGGAGGCTTGGAGGCAGAAGAGTGGGATGGTTGCTTTGTGAGTGTGAGTGAGGGGTGAGGGGGTGAGTTGGCACTGAAGTTGGAAAAAAAGAATGGTTGATGGAAAGCGAGCATCCATGGCAAACTGTGGTTTTTAAAAGTTTTAGGTCAGAGATGCGATTTAACACAATTCTTGATGGATGCAATGAAGGCGAATTCAGAGAATGGAGAGAAGAAGCGCTGTAATCGTTGGATTTTTTAGGCAAGGAATGAAGGAGAGGTCGAAATGAGAGCAGTCTGTTAAAATAGCAGAAGAGTAGTGCATTGTGAAACAGTAAAGAGTACCACATGTGTGAGAGAGGAAGATGAAGCATTATAAGATCGTTTGTGTTGTTAAAAATAATGTATGAGAGAGTTCAACAGATTAGGTCATGGAAGTGTAAAAAAAAAAGAGGAAGAAGACGAGGAGGAAGTTAAGAGGAAGAAGAATCGGGAGAAGGTGAGCGTGTTGTTGTTGTTGGGTATATATATATATATATTTTTTTTGTTGTTGTTGTTGTTAATATTAATGTATGAGAGAGTTCAACAGATTAGGTCATGGAAGTGTAAAAAAAAAAATTGAGGAAGAAGACGAGGAGGAAGTTAAGAGGAAGAAGAAGAAGCAAAATCGGGAGAAGGTGAGCGTGTTGTTGTTGTAGGGTATTTTTTTTTTATGTTTTATTTTTTGAGATAAGAAAGAGATTAGTTGGGAGAATGGGGGATGTTTGGAAAGTGGGGAGGATCAAAATTGAAGGTAATGGGGAGGATAGAAATTGAAGGTAATGGGGAGAAAAAACAAACAAACAAAAAAAAAAAACGATCGAACACCGAGTGGAACCGGTAGGCCTCAAGTCTCGGCCTAGGCCTCAAGCACAGGTAAGAACGTCGACAAAAATACTCACAAAATAGCACGATTTTTGAAACAAAACCGAACTAGCAACACACAGTAACATGTAGGTGAGAAAATTAAACAGTTAAAACGGGACAAATAACAACTGGAAACTTAGCTTTGAGAACGTCAGCAGGGAGCCCCGAAGGAGACCTCTTGCTGCTCCAAAACCGGAACCGGATTGCATCATTGCTAGCTGATTGCATCATTGCTAGGAGCGCAGCCGTTCCGCTGATGCAGTGCCCCCTATAAGCCGGTACTCATTTTGTAAACCTCAGAAGGATGACAGGCTGAATCAACTCACCTGTTGATGTTTAACGGCACAACAGTGGCTGAAACTCAAGATCCTAAGCCAGCCACCTTAACCGTTGGCCGAACACGAGGCTCATCTATAGTAAGAAAGTGAAAATGTATAATTACCTCCGTCACCGAATGTGGAGGAAGGTTGTATTTTCACCCCGGTTTGTTTGTCTGTGAGCATGATATCTCACAAGGTTGTGGATGGATTCGGACAAAACTTGGTGGACAAGTTAGGTGTGTAAAAAGGACAAATCGATTCGATTTTGGTGAAGATCTGGATCCTGATTCGAGAATTTTTAAAGTGATTCTTCACCGTTGAGAGATATGACCAGAAACAATATACTGTCAGACTGTGCTATACGTGGTTTATAAAGGGGGGGAAGAGACGCGGACTCTGAGTTGGGAGGGGGGAAGAGACGCGGACTCGGAGTTGGGAGGGGGAAGAGACGCGGACTCGGAGTTGGGAGGGGGAAGAGACGCGGACTCGGAGTTGGGAGGGGGAAGAGACGCGGACTCGGAGTTGGGAGGGGGAAGAGGCGCGGCCTCGGAGTTGGGAGGGGGAAAGAGGCGCGGATTCGGAGTTGGGAGGGGGAAGAGGCGTGGACTCGGAGTTGGGAGGGGGAAGGGACGCGGACTCGGAGTTGGGAGTGGGGAAGGGACGCGGACTCGGAGTTGGGAGGGGGAAGAGGCGCGGACTCGGAGTTGGGAGGGGGAAGAGGAGCGTACTCGCAGTTGGGAGTGGGAAGAGGAACGGACTCGGAGTTGGGAGGGGGAAAGAGGCGCGGACTCGGAGTTGGGAGGGGGAAGAGACGCGGACTCGGAGTTGGGAGGGGGAAGAGACGCGGACTCGGAGTTGGGAGGGGGAAGAGACGCGGACTCGGAGTTGGGAGGGGGAAGAGACGCGGACTCGGAGTTGGGAGGGGGAAGAGACGCGGACTCGGATTTGGGAGGGGGAAGAGGCGCGGACTCGGAGTTGGGAGGGGGAAGAGGGGCGGCCTCGGAGTTGGGAGGGGGAAAGAGGCGCGGCCTCGGAGTTTGGAGGGGGAAGAGGCGCGGACTCGGAGTTGGGAGGGGGAAGAGGAGCGGACTCGGAGTTGGGAGGGGGAAGAGGCGCGGACTCAGAGTTGGGAGGGGGAAGAGGCGCGGACTCGGAGTTGGGAGGGGGAAGAGGAGCGTACTCGCAGTTGGGAGTGGGAAGAGGAACGGACTCGGAGTTGGGAGGGGGAAAGAGGCGCGGACTCGGAGTTGGGAGGGGGGAAGAGACGCGGACTCAGAGTTGGGAGGGGGAAGAGACGCGGACTCAGAGTTGGGAGGGGGAAGAGACGCGGACTCGGAGTTGGGAGGGGGGAAGAGACGCGGACTCGGAGTTGGGAGGGGGGAAGAGACGCGGACTCGGAGTTGGGAGGGGGGAAGAGACGCGGACTCGGAGTTGGGAGGGGGGAAGAGGCGCGGACTCGGAGTTGGGAGTGGGGAAGAGGCGCGGACTCGGAGTTGGGAGTGGGGAAGAGGCGCGGACTCGGAGTTGGGAGTGGGGAAGAGGCGCGGACTCGGAGTTGGGAGTGGGGAAGAGACGCGGACTCAGAGTTGGGAGTGGGGAAGAGACGCGGACTCAGAGTTGGGAGTGGGGAAGAGACGCGGACTCTGAGTTGGGAGTGGGGAAGAGACGCGGACTCAGAGTTGGGAGTGGGGAAGAGACGCGGACTCAGAGTTGGTAGTGGGGAAGAGACGCGGACTCAGAGTTGGGAGTGGGGAAGAGACGCGGACTCAGAGTTGGGAGTGGGGAAGAGACGCGAACTCGGAGTTGGGAGTTTCCATGGGTCCCTCTCATTATGCTGTCAAAATACATTCCTGTCAAACTCCTGAATTATTCCACACACTATTGGAAAACAATTCCCTAACAACAGCCAGTGGAATCGGGTTATCTGATGGGATATCATAAATAAAGTTTACACAACTCAACAATACGCATTGCGGTGATGTTTAAATCTTAATTTTCAAAAATGTTTCATTTCACTAATTTTTAAATGGAAATTCAAACAAAAGCAAACAACATGGAGCTTCACAGTGAAGCCGAAGTGATTTTTTTTTTCTGGCGCCATATATAAGCAGCAAGGATGGTTGATGAAGATGCGTGGCAAGATGACCTAAAGTACATCCACTCACCACTTTGTGTCTGGTCTGGATTGGAATCCCGACCCGGCTATAAACTGTCATCGCAGGCTTTCACAGGCAGGGTGTGTGTGTGTGTGTGTGTGTGTGTGTGTGTGTGTGTGTGTGTGTGTGTGTGTGTGTGTGTGTGTGTGTGTGTGTGTGTGTGTGTGTGTGTGTGTGTGTGTGTGTGTGTGAGATCATTAAATGGGAGTCCAGTCTGCCGGCATTCGTTGGTGGACGTTAAAGATCCCACGGTGTCCTTCCTGAAGAGTATGCGAGCTATCGCCGGCATCCTGAACAAATTCTAAATTCCTGCCCTCACCTGAATCAAATGTCACGGCTGGACAACCAGTTCGTGAAAGACTTGAGCCAAGCTTCCCCGGCCAACCCCGATAGTGTAGCAGTGCACTGTATATTACAAATGTCCGTCCACTGGCTTAACATTTCACTTCACCTCTCCCTCAATGCTGTCGTTTGATGTTATTGGAAGCTTGAGAATGCGGCGATTCCCTTTGACCTTACGCAAACTCCTTTTATTTAAAACTAGCTGGGGTACCCACGCTACGCTGCGGAGTTGACCACTTAAACCCCTCAAGTGCGAGGGCGACATAAATGTGCGACAAAGAGCGACGGTGTAATTGCGCACTTTGGTGGTTAATAAGCAATGAGAAACTGTTAATTTCAAGTTGAATGGGTAATTGGAGTATACTGACCGTTGATGTTATCCTGCATTTTAAAACAGACTCAACTTCTCATGTGATTACTGCAGTGCCTCTTGATACACAACATTTCTGGTCTGATTGTTGGGAGCGATGATGCTGAGGTTTGCAGAGTTGCCAGTGCGAGATGCTGCCACATAAAACATTCCATGGGAGAAGCAGCTTGCGGAGAGGTCAACTCCTATGGCCTTGAAAGTCTGGCCCTGTGATTTGTTCACCATCATGGCAAAGCAAGGCTTAATGGGGAACTGTAGCCTGTGGAACTGGAATGGCAGTTCAGCATCAGAAGGCACCACTTCTGGATGGGGATGAGGATGGGGATATCCTAGGGATGAGGACAACTTGACCTTTGTAAGGGCCGCAGGATATGGTTTCCTCGATCACGTTCTCGTGCAGTCTTGTGACTGTGCACCGGGTGCCATTGGTGGTTTTCGGTGGCTCCAGGGACCTAAGAACCATGATAGGGGAGCCGACCTTTAGTTTAAGTAGGTGTGGTGGCATGCCTGTCAGCTCGAGGGAGTTGAGGAACTCCACAGTGTAGGTCACGGCTTCCTCATCGCCCATGGCACTGTCCACCGACTTGTACTGTTTGTCTTCTCCGGGGAACTCATTCATGAGCCAAGTGTTGAGGTGGTTGACATTGGTGTTAAGCGGAGAGACGATGGCCCGTTCTGCTAACCACTCCGGCCTGTTGTAGTTGGCTGCCAAGTTTTGGTAGACCTCCGCCTTGAGTTCTTCCAGTCTGACAACACATTTTCCAAGTGTAGGTGGTATGTTGATGGTGTCAGGCTCAGCAGCGAGATGGAGTCAACCTTCTCCAATGTCCAGAAGCAGGTGTGCAAAGTCAGCAGCTGCAGTGTCGTTACTAAGGTGAGCCCTCATATTGGTGGTGAGCTTCATGATTTTGACATGGGTCCATAGGTGGGATTGCTTGAGGGTGACGTTGACAATGTTTGCTCTTGTCCCATTTTTCACTACCGGCAGGATTTGCCTGAAGTCGCCACAAAGGAGAGTGGGGATGCCACCCATTGGTCTGTTGATGCTGGTGATATCTTGAAGAGTGCGGTCAATCGCCTCGTATACCGATTTGTGGGTCATGGACGCTTCGTCTACGATAATGGCTGTGTCTTTCAGGACTTTCGACATGGCTGAGCTGCGGGTGATTTGGCAGGTTGGCTGGTCCATCCTGTGCATATCGAGTGGCACCTTAGAGGAGAGTGGCAGCTACTCCGCTTGAGGCTGTTGCTAGCACAATCTCACCTTGGGACCTGATCTTAGCAAGGATGAGATTGATCAGATACGTTTTGCCCATGCCACCTGGGGCATCCAAGAACATGATGTTGCCTTGGTGGTTGTTATTCGGGTTATCGGTCTGTTGCATAATCTTGAGGAACGTGTTGTAGACCGTGCACTGATCATCTGTAAGATTGGTTTGGAAGTTTACTGCCTGCGCCGCCATGTCTTCTAGGTCATAGCTCACTTTCCTCTGGTATTCTCGGGAAAGCCTCTCGTTCATGTCATGCTGTGGTGCAGGGAGGCCGGAGACTTGCAGAGGTTGGCCACCCATCAGAGCGACCTTGTCTTCGAGACAGCAGAGGGCTTGGTTGTAAATGTCGTCATTGTAGTCTGCGTCTGCATTGTTCACGCGGCGCCTGCGTTGGTAAAGGAAGTCCTCTGAGAGGTGATCGTGGAACTGTGTCCATAGGTCAATTGGGTTGCTGGGGACATAGGCTGTGAGGATGATCGCCAAGAGACTTCACATGTTGGCTGGAGAATGGGTGACTGTGGCCTCCTCCATGGCCAGGAGCAGGTGCTGGTCATCCTCCAGAAGTCCTCTCATATGGCAGTGTCCTCTCAGAGTGTATCGCAGACGTGGTTGTTGACTGTCCTCAGGTTCTCAAAGGATGTCGGACCGGTCACTTCATTGAGGAGCATTCGCAGGAAGTAGCATTCTCCTGCCCTTGGACTGACGGTGTAGATGCGGCCGATTGCTGGAGCCCACCAGATCTCATTTCGTGGGTCGTTTCTGTCTCATGGGACACCCCTCGTGCACCGTATCCACTTCTTTGTGCTTCGGTTTCAAGTGAAGTACTCAGGGACATCAGCGTATTTGAGAGTTTTGGCAAATATATCATTGTTGCAAAGTTCAAAGAAGGCAGTAACGGTGGTGGCCCTTGAGCTATGTTCATTGCGTTGGCTTCGGTGAATATTACTCTTTGTCCGTTCTGGAGGTGCACGGCCAAGCAAACCACTGGTGGAAAGTGGTCATGCGTTGGGTACTCCAGAATGCGCCAGACTGCCTCACAGCTGCCCACGTACCTCGCATTTTGGAACAGGGTGATCATGTCCACCACTCTCGGCTGGTCGGTCTGTTGCTCATTGTCGTGATGTGTTCGCTGCAGCTCAAAAACTGCCTGGTCTGTTCCCTTCGTGACATACTTGAGTACATACTTGATGGAGTTTATGCTGCTGCAGAGTTCCACGTTGATGTGGCAATTAAATTCCCGCAGTAGGAGTGGGTTGTATGGGACGACCCACTGGTTGGTAACCTCTTGATTGATGCATTTGCTTCGCTGTAGCATCTTGATGTTGCCTGTGTGTCTGCTATCTTCCAGCTTGCGGCGTCAGTACTTAGGATAGCTGTCTATGCCTTGTTCTGTGCACTGAAGGAATGTCTTGGGAAAATGTTTGGTGCACTGCCGGTCCACCATACAGGGCGAGTTCATGTTGATTGCTCCGCAGGGGCCGTGGATCATGTGGGACAGCACCAATTTGTGAAGCTGTGGGTCTTTGTCCTTGTCGGGAATCTCAGCCGCAATGACCAAGTCGATCTCTTCCGGCCTGATTTTGTACTGTGGGTCTTGCCAGGTGAGGATGTGGGCTTGTGGTAGGCCTCGCTTCTGGTACTCGATGCTGTTCAGCCAAGCGCACACCTTGCCAAAGGTAGCCTCCTTCACAATTAGTTCCATCAGCTTCTTGTGCTTTTGGCAGAACACCCGTGCCACCATGTCTGGTCTGTCCTGTGCTTGTTGACCCGGCAGGAGGTTGTCCGCGATTTCTGACCACTGCGGGTTACATGTCATGGTGATGAAGAAGTCAGCCCGGATCATCCTTCGGACATATGCCATGGCGTCACTCTGTCTCTCATGCATGTTGCGTGGACCACCAGTGTAGGTGACCGGAAGTACTCCTCTTTGGCTGACTTGCCGAGGGTCACAATCAATAGCCAGGATGGAGTCTCTTGGGCTGATGTAGCTGTCTGCTCTGAGAGCCTTTTGTTCACGGCGCAAGAACTGGTCTCTCAGTCTCAATCTTACAGTAGGTATCTACCAGGTATTATTGGATGAGGCGCGCACCTTGCAGAAGGTAGTTGCCATCCCTTCCCATGATGTGACAGCTGTAGAATTGCTGTTGAGTCACCTTATGTCCATTCCTGCCGGCGATGTAGATATGGTAACCATCTGTGCCGTAAGGGAAGAGGAGTGGATACTGTAGTGGGTCATAGGCTGCGCGGAGCTCAGAGATCCTCTTGAGGGTGCTGTCCTTCAGGCGAATGACGGTCGCGATTTTCCGTTGGTTCATTGTCCATGAGGATGGCCACCCGAGCTGCTGTATCGCCGTTCATGCTGACCCCGGGGCCTCTTGTCCTCTCTGATCACAATCTTCCGTTCTTCAGTATTGTCCTCTTCTATGATGTCTTTGGCGGTCTTGAGCTGTTGGACGTAGTGGTTGTTGTCTCGGAACCACTCAGTCAAGTTCCCGAGAAGCTGTTGATTTAGGCACCTGTTCTGGCCCCTGATTTCAGTATGCTGTGCGAAGCTGTCAAGGAAATGCACCTGGAGGAACTTGGGCTGGCCGGTAAAGGGGCTGTCACACCTTGATGACTTAGCCAGCATATGCCGACGTATGAAAAATTTGTCAAACGCTGGCACACGTTGAGTACGTTAAGAGCACACTGAAGCACGCTGGCATACATCGTAGTACGCTGAGCTCGTCGAAAAATTTTAACATGCTCAAAATTTTTCGACGTAAGTTAGCGTATGATGACTCGCACATTCCGCATACGCTGGCCATAAGTTGTAGGCACGTTACGCGATCGTTGACACACGTCGACACACGTTACTTGTAAGTTATTCATAAGTCGAAACACGTCGAAGTAATGTTTAGCGTACCCGAAACTTATTTCTAACCTATGAGTAACGTGCTTTGAACCTATGTGTAACGTATCTCCAATGCATTTGACGTCTTCCGGACGACCACAGAACTTACTGAACGTGTTTCTAACTTACAGCTACCGTATAATGGCGTACTGGCAGTGTTTAGGGGAATTGGTATATAAAAATGGGCTTCACAGGAGGAACCCGTCAGTGCTCCAGACTCCATGGTTTTTTTTCTTTTCTTTTTTTCTTCGGTATGATGGTGATGTTGACACTTCGATTTCTTGTGCGGTTACGATTGAAATCATTGAGCGGAAGCCTATGAATAGCCTACACCACGTGATCGTCGACGATACGCTGCCGCACGCTATGCATACGTTAGACTATCGTTGGGCATACGTTGTGAACGCCGACAACACGCTAAGCATTCGTTGGTATGTTATCTATAAATTATCGAAACGTTCTGTGAACGTTACTAATACGTTATGCATTTGTCCAACTCGTTATGAATACGCCAAAAACTTAAAAAAAACATCAATGGTTCAGTGAAGAAAAACATTAAAAAAAAAGCCCAAGAAAACTTCGAAGAATGCTGCAAAGAAGTCTCCTGGCCGTGGCCGTGGACGCGGACGCAAGGAGGATCCATCATCACCCACACCCTCCCCATCACACTTACCTACTACTACTGACATGGACCGACTACTACTAATGACACGCTCACCTACTACTACTACTACTACTGATACTACTGACATGGACATGTACTCACCATGGAGTCTGAAACACTGTCGGGGTTCCTCCTGTGAAGCCCATTTTTATATATCAATTCCCCTAAACTTTGCCAATACGCCATTATACGGTAGCTGTAAGTTAGAAACACGTTCAGTTAGTTCTGTAGTCGTCCGGAAGACGTCAAATACGTCTACACTCTACATACGTCAATGTGCGTTGGAGATACGTTACACATAGGTTCAAAGCACGTGACTCATCGCTTAGAAATAAGTTTCGGGTATGCTAAACATTACCTCGACGTGTTTCGACTTATGAGTAACTTACAAGTAACGTGTGTCGACGTGTTTCAACGTGTGTCAACGATCGCATAACGTGCCTACAACTTATGGCCAGCGTATGCGGAACATGTGAGTCATACGCTGGCATACGTGGAAAATTTTTGAGCATGCTTAAAATTTGTCGACGTGCTCGGCGTACTACGACGTATGCCAGCGTGCTTCAGCGTGCTCTTAACTTATACAAAACTTACCCATAACGTATTCGACATGTGCCAGCGTATTCGGCAAATTGTTCATACGTCGGCATACGCTGGCTAAAACGTCAAGGTGTGACAGGGCCTTGACACTTCGACATCTAGTGCGGTTATGATTTAAATCGTCGAGCGGCAGCCTTTTAATAGGCCACGCCACGTGATCGTCGGCGATATGCTGCCGCGCGCTATGCATACGTTAGACTATCATTGGGCATACGTTGTGAACGCCGACAACACGCTAAGCATTCGTTGATATAAGTTATCGAAACGTTCTGTGTACGTTACTAATACGTTATACATACGTCCAACTCGTTATGAATACGCCAAAAACTTTTTTAAAAACATCAATAGTTCAGTGTAGGCCAGCGTTTTACATACATTTTGATACTTTGCCATACGCTGGCTAAAACGTCAAGGTGTGATAGCCCCTTTGGAGGCTGCCGATGTGGTGAAACACCTGGCCTTGAATCTTGAAGCTTGGGTTCCATCCCTGCACAGAGGCATCCTTGTGACCGAAGCTGGTCATTGAGAAGCAGCCATTGTACTCGCGGATATTGGACAGGAAGGTCTTGCTCATGGGGTCTTCTCCTGAAAAGAGCTCTTGAAGGATTTTAGGGAATGGCTGCAGGATAACCTTGCCTCCTGAGCAGCAAATGCCAGGCCTTTCTGCCTTGAATTTTTTTGCACCACAGTGGCAGCAGAACTTGTCCATTAGCCCAATGTTTGCTTTAACATGGAGATCATTTGGGTCAGAAGTCAGTGCTGGCCTATTGGCAGCATCGCGCTCTCTTTGTCGAGTGGTTCGAATACGCTGATTTTTCAAGACGGCGAGCTTTCGTTTCAGCAAACTCGGTTGCTCGGGTAGATGCAGTACGTGCACGCTGATCTTCAAGACGGCGAGCTTTGCTTTCAGGAGACTCGGCTGCTCGGGCAGATTCATTGCGTTTTTTTTATTTTGGAGAAGACGCAGTGTTTTTAAATCTTCTGTCTCTGTCATTCGGGCCCTCTTCTTGGCATCGGGTGCAGCAGAATTACGTCCTGATCGTTCTTTACGGGGCATGTTTGCTTACGAATGAACGAATGGATCCAGGGGAATCCAGGGAGCAATTACAGCTAACAGCCGCCGTGTTTCTTTGAGTAGGGTGGTCTTTCCGCATCTGAAGGGAATTGGGTAGAAGAAAGCTGTCATTTTTTTTTTTTTTACCAAATAAACTGTATTGAGTGTATCGTTCAAAGATATGATTTACATTAGCACCAATTACACAACTGTGGTCTATGGTCACATGTCATGGTGAAAACACCCATGGAAAATGTGAAAATTCTAGATACTAGTGGAGGCCCGTAGGTGCGTGCCCGTACGTGCGGGCCCGTATGTGCATGCCCGTACGTGCAAAAAATTTTTTTTAAATTGTGACGTCAATAGTGACGTCATAGCACCGTGTCCTGTCATTGGTTGATAAATAAATGGCCGTAACTTTGGAACCGCTTGTCCGATTAATATCAAACCTTGAAAAGGCACATCCTCAGGTCCCCAGCAATATTCCTGGCAAGTTTCAATTAGATCAGACCAGGGGTTGTCGAGAAACGGCAGTCGCAGACACACAGAGATTGCTGGAATTTTCGATAGATGATTTGCAGCAGCATCAACTACATGACTGTGGACTGAATTGGCCACTGGTGGAAACACTTCAGGAAAAGTTGACGTAAATATGCAATGGTGTGCTCTTGGGCAGTTATCCTTCGAATGTGCTGATTTGTAAATCCACGACCAATGAAGTACAGCTTATCTCTCAGTGTTCATCTCAAGCGTAATAAATGTCTCCAGGTTTTGGAGTCTGGCAACTGCATCATTTGTGTTCTTGTGAGATGCAGCTGTGGTCAGTCCATGTTTTACGATGGAAATTTTAGTCACTAACTGCTGGTGAAATGAAAACTGTCAGTTTGCATGTGTGCGTCATGAAGTATCTGTTCTGGAGTCGGATCTGCGGCAGCTTGAGGAAATTGTGGGTGGAATCGGGCGTGCCATATTGTATATTCAAACCACTTACTTTCCAGACACGTTGGACACATTGTATATTCGTCGCAGACAACACAAAATCGTCGCAGACAACACAAAAATGACTTGCATTTGTCGCAGACAACACGCTGTTACTTTCGTTTCGTGTTGTGACGCTGTCACTTTCACTTTCGTTTCCTTCGTGATGAGCACAGTCCAGGCTGCCGGCACACCTCTCTCTCCCACCACTGGGGGTGAGGTTGGATTTATAATTTACCTCGGCAGTCTGTGGGCGCTACACATGGTGAGCTCAAGCCCCCTGAGACCCTGGATCCGCCACCGACCTGTCCTATAACCCCTGAGCCCCCTGGATCCGCCACTGACTTGTCCTAGAAACCCTGAGCCCCCTGGATCCGCCACTGACCTGTCCTATAACCCCTGAGCCCCCTACATCCACCACTGACCTGTCCTGTAACCCCTGAGCCCCCTGGATCCGCCACTGACCTGTCCTATAACCCCTGAGCCCCCCTGGATCCGCCATTGACCTGTGCTATAACCCCTGAGCCAACTGGATCCGCCACTGACCTGTCCAATAACCCCTGAGCCCCCTGGATCCGCCAATGACCTGTCCTATAACCCCTGAGCCCCCTGGATCCGCCACTGACCTGTCCTGTCCATCATGCTGGTTTAGAAAATACATGGTTTGTAGGGTCTAGCTTGCAAACTGTGGGCGCTGGAGGGGGACACACAAACAAACTCTACTGCTATATATATATATATATATATCGACAAACCGAAACCTGAGGAGAAAGCGCGGATTGACGAGCGTGACCGTGACGGTGATGGGAAGAGAGAGAGAGAAATGCTCGACGGTTGCTGCGAGACTAAAATGCAAATCACGTGAGGATTATATATTTTAAAAGGTGTCGAAGTCACATCTATCCAAATGTGAAAACTCGAGAAGTTTCGGCGGAGAGGTCAACAGGGTTCGACATTAAAATGTTGACGTGAACGCGCGCTTTTAATCCATCTTACCAACAATGGATGACAACGAATGAACCACTCACTGACACAGCTCGGCTCTGTTTTTACAAGGATTATCCTCTCCACACCTTGAGCCTTGCTCCGCGTGTGTCTGCGTCGAACACCGGGAAAGAGTACGAAGCGCTGAGAGAAACCACCGCAACAGCACACGGCGGGACAGTCACATGACCTCTACCCTCTGGTGTCGAACCCTCTCAAGGCGAAGAGAAGAGGATATTTTAAGTTTGGTAATATTTTTCACGTTTTTTTTTTTTTAAATGAAAGACATAAATATCGTTCAATAAGTATATATATATATATTTTTTGGTTAATTGTTCAATAACGAGAAGAGTGTTGCCGAGCTGAATTATTTGTTCTTATACACCTCAAGTAGCTTACAGCGGATTACGCTCATCCTGAAACCAAATGTTCGTCAAACCAATAATCTCGAAATAACACAGAACGGAGAACCCGAAGCAGCATTTGTACCACAGAATTGTAATCGACCGAAACTGTCGACCTGAGGCAATGCAGACAAGTGTGAACATCGAAAAGGTCGTAAATCCCGCCATCTCATCTCCAATAATGATATTTGAACAAGAGTTTTTGTTCATGAAGGTCGGTTTTATGGCTCTTTACCTCACGCGATTGGCTATGTATGAGGGGAAGGTCGGTTTAATGGCTCTTTACCTCACGCTATTGGCTATGTATGAGGGGAAGGTCGGTGTAATGGCTCTTTACCTCACGCGATTGGCTATGTATGAGGGGAAGGTCGGTTTAATGGCTCTTTACCTCACGCGATTGGCTATGTATGAGGGGAAGGTCGGTTTAATGGCTCTTTACCTCACGCGATTGGCTATGTATGAGGGGAAGGTCGGTGTAATGGCTCTTTACCTCACGCTATTGGCTATGTATGAGGGGAAGGTCGGTGTAATGGCTCTTCACCTCACACTATTGACTATGTATGAGGGGAAGGTCGGTTTAATGGCTCTTTACCTCACGCTATTGGCTATGTATGAGGGTAAGGTCGGTGTAATGACTCTTTACCTCACACTATTGACTATGTATGAGGGGAAGGTCGGTTTAATGGCTCTTTACCTCACACTATTGGCTATGTATGAGGGGAAGGTCGGTTTAATGGCTCTTTACCTCACGCTATTGGCTATGTATGAGGGGAAGGTCGGTGTAATGGCTCTTCACCTCACACTATTGGCTATGTATGAGGGGAAGGTCGGTTTAATGGCTCTTTACCTCACACTATTGGCTATGTATGAGGGGAAGGTCGGTTTAATGGCTCTTTACCTCACACTATTGGCTATGCATGAGGGGAAGGTCGGTGTAATGGCTCTTTACCTCACGCTATTGGCTATGTATGACGGGAAGGTCGGTTTAATGGCTCTTTACCTCACGCTATTGGCTATGTATGAGGGGAAGGTCGGTGTAATGGCTCTTTACCTCACACTATTAGCTATGCATGAGGGGAAGGTCGGTTTAATGGCTCTTTACCTCACACTATTGGCTATGTATGAGGGGAAGGTCGGTTTAATGGCTCTTTACCTCACGCTATTGGCTATGTATGAGGGGAAGGTCGGTGTAATGGCTCTTTACCTCACACTATTAGCTATGCATGAGGGGAAGGTCGGTGTAATGGCTCTTTACCTCACACTATTGACTATGTATGAGGGGAAGGTCGGTTTAATGGCTCTTTACCTCACACTATTGGCTATGCATGAGGGGAAGGTCGGTGTAATGGCTCTTTACCTCACGCTATTGGCTATGTATGAGGGGAAGGTCGGTGTAATGGCTCTTTACCTCACACTATTGGCTATGTATGAGGGGAAGGTCGGTTTAATGGCTCTTTACCTCACGCTATTGGCTATGCATGAGGGGAAGGTCGACCAACTTGTTTCAGTTCGGTCGTTTTAGGGGTTTTTTCAATCCGAAGTAATAGTCCCCACGCGGGAAAAGCTGAGACAACCCTCGAAAGTCGTGAAGGTTCTGCGATGTCAACGAAATGTTTTTACTTTTACTTTTGCGCCTAACATATCGATTGCTATATATTTTTTTTCACTTTCACTTGTAGTACCAAAACGTGAATGTTTCATCTCCCCCAACCTGCTGAATATCTGTGTCCACTCCTTCATGATGTTTTGTGCATAAGTTCTTTGTAAACCTCCTGCTCCACACCCTCTTGTGACCTTCCTCAGGCTTAGTGGCTTTATGTATTTTTTTATTACGTACCCAAACATGGCGGCATTGGTGACTCCCATTTACGTGTGGTCCACATTTTCCCCTCCCTCCAATAAGACCCTGGACCTCATTGGTTCACGAGCACCAGCCAGAGTGACCACTATATTCGTTATGTTGGCTGCTCTTAGAGCACCCTTATTCTGGACATTTCCATCTGTCTGTCTGTCCGCGAAACTTTGGTCAAGCCGAGGGGCTAAACCACTCAACCGATTCCAATGAAATTTGGTAGGTAAGACTAATATTTCTGGGAATCGTGTGTTTTCGAATATGGGACCCCGGGCCCGAGCAACGGCATAGCAACGGCCCTTTAAAGGGGTCAAAAAATCGAAAAAAAAATCTAAAATAAATAAATCGAAAAATCGAAGATTAGAGTTCTGTGCGCAATCTATCTAGCTCCCTTCATGCCAATTTGCAGCCCTAATAAAAAATATTTGAAGGAGGAGATAGGTTTTGGGCGAGTACATGTCGAACATTTCAGAAACGGTTAATTGCGAATATCTCTTAAGAGAAAGAGTCTGCTTTTGATGAAACTTGGGTGAAATGTGTACAATGTGGCTAGCATGTACACAAAAATGAATGGTTGCTATGCACACCTCCGTTGATTAACAACAGCTAAAATACTTTATCGTACATCGTACACTTATTGTGGACTGTACAAAAAAATCAATACCTCCGAAACTGGACCTCCGAGGGACCTGTTTTTTTTTTGTGCCCAATGAGAATATCTTACAGCATCGTATAAAAAAAATAAAATCTTTAGCGGAATAGATAAATGGAATTACCAGGGCTGCCATTTGTTAGAGACTCTTTGGAAACATGCCTGAAATTTCACAACGTGGGTTTCTGGGCGCAAACTACGAGGGCTGTGATAATCATATTTATTGTGCTAAATTGATTGATAGCATGTACATGAATATCGGCTAGTCGCATTGGCCAGCTTTCCATCTAGAGCAGGCAGCCATGTCGCCTACCGGCTTGTCTGTGTGTCTGTGTGTCTGTCTGTCCAGAACATAACTCCGTGGACTTTGATCCGATCTTGATGAAACTTGGTTATGTGTTCGATATCAGTCTAGTTGTGTTTTCTTGGATGAGGGCATGCTACACCCATTGTGGCGGAGCAACGCCCAAAAAAATAGCCATTTTTAGGGGGTAGTTGTATTAAAAATCTATCTTCTCCTAGGGAATTTACTGAATGGAATGGGTTCTTCGGTATTTGAATAGCAAAATGAATTATTTAAAACTTGTCGTTGTCCGATTTTTCATTTTCCTCACAAGGTGAAGAACTTAGATAACCGCGAATTTTGACATAAAAATCATACGACCGCCCAAACTTTGAGAGCTAGGATGCAATATTTTTTATGCATAATCTTGAGGTCATTCCCCACCTAAAGTCTTGAAAGCATTTTGCTCTATCTCGAACACCTTGACCATGGCGCCCCCTTCAATTTTGTTTTTATGCTGATTTCATCAAAGTATGGATAATCTGAGGAGTGCGAAATGCCATATAGCCGATATGACGTTGTATTGTTCCTGGAATGTTCCAGAGGAAGTTTTGCACCAAAGGTCATAATCCTTGACCTTTCACCTTTAAAGGCCACAAAGGTCAAATTTTCAAAGTTGTGGGAATCGAACCGGGTTTTCGACCTTCTTCGACGAACTAACTCCAATAAGCTATAGCACGTATCCTGTTTCCTTATTTTAATGTCCACAACATTGTTTTGTAACCTTTAAAGGTTATGCAAAGGTCAAATTTTGAAAGTTGTTGAACGAAACCGGGTTTTCGACATTTTGCAGCTGTTGATTGAAGGCCACTATAATTAATTATAACTTTGCCAAAAATTATCACATTGTCTCATCCTTGACTTCTGAAACAATCTACATCGTCAAACACCGCTCGTGAACCATCGTCATCTTCAGACTTGTCTCATCGATTCCATCTATATTTGGATCACATCATCTTCAGCGAAAACTGAAAATAGATGTAGAACTCGTACTCGGTGGAGCACACAGACCTCCTCCAGGCTGGACAGATTACGTTTTCTACCCCCACTGATCAGTGGGATCTGGATCCGTATCTCAACCAAAATCGAATCGCTTTGTTCTTGTCATCCCCAACTCGTCCACCAAGTTTTGTCATGATCCGTCCGTAACTTTTTGAGATATTCTGCTGTTTATCGTTTTTGGCCCTATCTCTCAATGGTGAAGAATCACCGGAAAAATTCTCTGATCCGGATCTTCACCAAAATCAAAGGAATTTGTCTTTGTCACACATGCAACCTGTCCATCAAGTTTTGTCTGAATCGGTCCAGAACAATTTCACATCAACTCTAAGTTGAACTCAAAGCGCTATCTCGATATATATATATATATATATATATATATATATATATATATATATATATATATATATATATATATATATATATATATATATATATACATACATATATCTCTCTCTCTCTCTCTCTCTCTCTCTCTCTCTCTCTCTCTCTCTCTCTCTCTCTCTCTCTCTCTCTCTCTCTCTCTCTCTCTCTCTCTCTCTCTCTCTCTCTCTCTCTCTCTCTCTCTCTCTCTCTCTCTCTTTTTTGCACACTCACATCTTTTAAGTTACAAACTCCAAACTCGTGGTACAAATACAACTTTGTGTGGGGGGTAATATAGGCTATGTGGCCGCAGCCTCACACAGGAGTGTGGGGAGCCAAGAGGGGGCAAGGGGAGTGGGCGTAAATTGTCTATGTAAATGTGTACCATGCAGCACCACCTTGTGGTGGCAGAGGATATTTTTTTTGTATACCTTGTCGAGGCTTGAATGAGAGCGAACACACAACACACAGCAAGGGGGCATGAGACAAGAAGAGGGGCGGGAGTGGGAAGGACAAAACGGTGGGGAACAGAGACAATTGGAGATCTTTGGAAGTGAGAGGGATGGGGCAGAGAACATGGTGAATACAAGATGGACATTACAGGGATTTTCAGGAAGAAAAGCAAGGAATTCGAAGGAGGTGGGCTTGGGGTGGATTCACGGGAGTAGAAATTTTAAAAAGGACAGAGTCCAGGGACAGTTGGGTGCGACTGGGTAAGGTGGTACAGAAAGCGATGGGTTTTGGACGCAAGATTTTGATGCAAACACCGAGTTGAGGCATTCAGCCTTTTCACATGTGGCATCAGCAGTATGGCCATTTGAGGTAAGGGAGGGGATGGAGGTGGAACATACACCAGAAACAGATTTGATGCAATGCCACCAGGATTTGGAGGGAGAGAGGTTTTAAAGTTCAGACTTGAGCTCAGAAAGATGTTGTTTTCTGGCTCTCCTGAGGGTACATGCACACTTGTTCCGAGCTTTATGGAAGGAACTGAGATTACCCTCAGTTGGGTTTGCTTTCCATGAGGCAAAGGCAAGTTGTTTCAGGACAACTGCCTCGCCACAAGCTTCAGTGAACCATGGGTGGCAGGAAGGGGAGGACAACTGAAGACGAGAGGGGATAAATCTGTGCATGAGGGAGAGCAAGTTTCTTTGAAAGAATTCCCAGGATGAGTTGATGTTGGAGAAAGTCGTGATAGGAGATCAGTCTATAAGTTTGATGGCTGCTTGGAGACCCTGCCAGTCGGTTTGAGTGAAATGCCAGAAGTAGAGGATAAATGGGGCTTCTGAGGCAGCCATTTAAAATGAATGGGGGAAAAGGGAAAACTTTATAACTTAAGCCCCAAAAGCCCTAAATAGGAGACTGATTTCCTCCCCCTCCCATACAAGCAAATGTAAAATTGAGACTGATTCCCTTCCCTCCCATACAAGCAATTGTAAAATTGAGACTGACTCAAGCCCCAAAAGTCTGCAATAGGAGACTGATTTCCTCCCCCTCCCATACCAGCAAATGTAAAATTGAGATATACTGATTAAAGCACTTCTTTCCTTTCATATTTTCATTCCATTCAAAGAGCGAACCAATGAATATTTGTTCATGTTCTACTTCGGGGAATAACTTAATATTTCGATTACATTCATCACCATCGAGTATATTCACAAAGATTACTTTGGAACTTGGTTCTTGGTTTATGTGTCTTTGTTGAGCAGAGATGAAATGATAAACTCCTCTTTTTGCTCTTGTTTGACCACCTCCTGAGCCACATATCATTTTGAGATTGTAGTAAATTGTTTTTCTATTATTCAGTTGATAACCATCAAAGTTTTCAGTCCATTCAAAGATATTTATTTTTTTTCTTTACATCCTCCAACTTATTTGTCATTACATTTATCCGCTTATTTGTTTTATCTACTTTTACCCCGGTTATTTCTTCAATAAGACTTATTTGATATTTCTCACATTCTTTATGTTTCCCATTTAAATACCAAGGCTGATTATATCTTCACTCTTTGGTTTGGTTATTGCTTGATTCTATCATTTATAAATCAGTAAAAAGACGGTGGTAGACTGTTAAAATTCCCAACCTAATATCTTAACACTTCTACTTATAACCATCAGGAAGACTCTTGATTCCATTCTCTAAAATATATCTTTTATCATCAAAAGCTCCTAATGCTTTCTTATTTATCTCTTCTGTATATAATTGATGTTTATAACTTCTTTTTGTATTCATTTTTCTGTACTCTTCCTTCTTTAAGGTTAAACAGTTGTAATAATGTTTAAAGTTTATTGTTTCCTTGATTATATTTTTCTTTATTCCCTTTAGCTTCTTATCACACCTTTCAATGTTATTATTATCAATATACGTAAAAGCATAAGACTTTGAACTCATTCTTAAAAGTTCACTCATGACATTCCCACCCAATTCATCTTTAAACTTACCAATAACCTTTTTATTCTTTGATGAAAACAACACATCACCTGACTTATAATTGCTTATATCAATATTATCCATATATATCAATATTATCAATCATATCCCCATAAACATCATTTGTCTTAATTTCTTCTATAAAACTATCTGTATCCATATATAACAGACACATGATCCTTATACTTTGATTTTAAATTATTATAGTAATAGTCTTACATTAACGACTTTGACAAGTCAAGAATTGATGTTCCTATATAAATAGGTTTATCCATTTCAATACTCTCTTTTTTTCAAATGAATAGCACAAAAGTTATCTGAAAACACCTCCGCTCGTTCAAAACTTGGTTGATAAATTAACTTTGAAGCCTGTTTCCAAGATGTAGCAAGTCTTATGTTTTGTTGATTCCTAACATTTTCCAGTCTTTACAAATACAGCATGATTCATTGATTTATAAAAGTCCTTCTCAAAATCTGTTTTTGCTTCTGTTATCCTTTTTGTATTAAAATTAATATACTTCTTTAACCAATGACTTTGTTTAAATTTCAAAATCCGATGAATTTTCCTCACTCTCAACCCAGCAGATAAATATTGTCTCTAGTTCCTTTGATGCAAAACATAACTTTCTCTATCATTTAATGTAGTAAGTTGTTTTTCTGGAGATTTACCTTTTATATTGAATGACTGTTGGTAATCACTTAACCATTCTTTTATAGGACTTTCTTTATCAGGGGCATAAGGTAGGTCTTTATGTTTGTGATGAAGTTATTCTGGATATTTTAAATCAACCTCCAAATAATATCCAACTTCAGCTTCATCCAATTCTTTTTGAGAGGAGACAACAATGTCTTGTAAAACTTTCTCATAATGTTTTTCTTTAACCCATTTAAGTTTTCCATAAGGTAAAGATTGAGACATAGCCCACCCATACAAATTGTTGGCATCATAATACATCAGGTAAGAGTTGTCCTCATTCTTATTATAATCAGGAAGATATTTGTTATTTGCTTTAGCATATCTCTTGGAACATACTTGAGATATTCCTCTTCTTTTAGCCCTCTCTATCATTAAAAGCATATTTATATCACTGATTAATTCCAAATTTTGTTTTGTCATTTTTAACATGGCACTCCAAGCCAAACCCGGGGCTGTGTAGTAGTGAACGGGGTCTAATCCATAAGAATTTTTAGGATGAAAAACTGTTCTAAAAGTTTCAAACACATCAGCCAATAACAATACATCAGTTTTAAGATACAAATCATGATATTCTCCAAGATTCTTTATATTAAACTTCTCCCAAACCATTTTAGCTTGTGTATAATCTCTATCCGAAATATGAGTTTTATTCAACTTGCCATAGAAACTTTCCCTTGAAGGAAGTTGTGTTTCTTTAAACTTCTCAAATGAATCCATATAGTCATACAGATATATTCCCTTTTGTGATGAGAGATCAATCTCTTCTTGATTTGAGAAATGTGATTTAAGATTCAGTTAGTTTTTAATATTTGATGCTAAGTTAGACAATCGACTTGCCATAAACTTGTATGTGTCAAGAAATCTGATATGGTTTATGGAGGATGTATGAATTGTTTTTGTGAATGAGATGTATTTTTGATCTGTGTTTGGAATGGCAGAAATATCTCCAGATGTCTTTGAAAGTTCATTTATAAATAGATGTGTGTCATAGTGAGCGTTGTTGTGAAGAAAGACAGGAATAAAGTTTGGGGGCTTGTAATTAAGATTACAACGGGAATGAGCTGGACCTCTATATTTATCAGTAAGATGCCAGTGATCCCGAACCTTGACCTCTCCCTCAATTTTCTCCTCACAAATATGACAGACACTGTTCTTTCTAAATTCCTTTTTCTCTCCCTTTGTTAATGACAGTACAGCGGATAAGCACAATAATTGTGCGTTTTATGAGAAAAGCATGAATTTTCTGACATAGTGAATACCTTAAGGTTTATTTTCAGATGTGGAGGGAAGTCAGATTTGACCTCTGAGGACTGTGAGAGGTCAAATCCAAGATGTTCAAACGCGCTTAATTTTGGAACCAAACAGTGCAGAAAAACATTTAAGGTGTCATTTCCAACTAAATTGGGGATGCCCATTCATTTGATGATACGTTTGAGATCGCCAGCATTCAAGGAAATGCATTTAGGTCAAGGTCAAGGTAAAAATTGACCAAAAATAAGCAATCAGTTGAAATTTGCAAATGAACCCCCAGTGGTGTCTCATGTTTGAGATGTCATTTTAAACGAATCTTCAGATGCCCATATATTTGATGTTAATTTACAGGTTGCCAGAAAAGGTTATACATTGAGGTCAAGGTCAAGACTGAAGTATCCCAAGTATGCCGATATCTGAAAATAATCAAGATTAAGTCAAAACAGAAGGCAAAGCTCGCAGCACTGAAGAGTGCCTGTGGTCTCTTTTCGAGGCTGTACATCTGTCAAACACGAGATGAAAACATGGACAATTTCTTCTTCCATAAAAACCATGCAGCCCCACCAGCTCTGTCAACTGGAGGAAAATGTGGATTGGGGTTAAAGCAGATCTACTTCGCTGCCTGGAATCAGATCTGCTCGAAAACAATAGTGCACCTGTGGCTGATGCAACAATTCTCGATGGTGCAGCTGTGGTTCAAATGCTAAATCCTGGAGCATCAAGAACATTTCAAGAGTATGGAGAAAGAGTGTTTGCACCATACATCTCTGCTCAACTTGAGAAAAAGCAGCCACATTGACCTTGTCTGGGATGTATACCTACCTGCCAGCCTGAAAGCCTCAACCAGACAGAAGAGGGGAAATCGTGCCGGGAAAAGGGTGGCTCCTTCTACTGTGATGCTAAAGAAATGGAAGGACTTCCTTCGATGCAATGAGAACAAAACCGAATTGTTTGCTTTCCTGTCACGTGAAGCTGTTCATCTTCCTCTTACAGAGGGCAAGGAACTGTATGCAACAGATGGAAGTGTAGTCCTCTGTTCTCCTGCTGAGTCATACTTGGCCTGCCTTGCCCCATGCTCGCAAGAGGAGGCCGACACTCATCTACTTCTGCATGTGGCAGATGCTGTGCAAAAGGGGTGTAAGAAGGTGACCAAACGTACCATTGATACTGATGTGGTGGTACTGTCTGTGGCTTCATTCAGCAAGACAGCTCCTGATGAGCTGTGGGTTGCCTTTGGTGTCGGGTCAAACTTTCGGTACATAGCTGTTCACAAAATGGTTGCCACAATGAATCCAACACAGTGTCTGATTCTCCCAGTCCTTCACACTTTCACCGGGTGTGATACTGGATCTGCATTCGCTGGCAGAGGAAAGAAGACTGCCTGGGAAACTTGGAAGTCTTTCCCAGAGGTGAATGATGCTTTCAATGAACTCTTATGCATGCCAAGTGAGATCAGTGAAGGATCAATGTTACTGCTAGAGCGATTTGTGGTGCCAATGTACGACCGAACCAGTGAGAGTACGGAAGTGAATGATGCCAGGAAACAGCTCTTCACACAGAAGTCTAGAACTCTATAGAACATTCCTTCAACCCAGGCAGCACTCAAGCAGCACATCAAGTGCACTTGCTACCAGGCCAACTGTTGGAACCAGGTCCTGGATCCTGAGATGCCAGATCCATCTGACTGGGGCTGGACAAGGGAAACAACTGGGTGGCAGCCACTTTGGACCACTCTTCCTGAAGCATCAAAATCATGCCATTAATTGATCCACTGTTGCTGCAAGAAAGGGTGTACTGGATGCTGCAAGTGTGCCACTAGCTGCACTCAAGTGCACTGCACTGTGCTTCTGTTCTGGAGACTGTTAGATTTTGATCATTACCAATAGGATATTCAGAAATTGTAGATAGTGAGAATGCGAAAATTAGTATGAGTGGGAAGATTGATAGTTATCGTGAGCTACATTGATCCGTACTAGTTTGCCGGATAGAAATGATATTTGAAAGGAAGTTGTTATGCAATTTGGTAGAAATATGTGGATATCTAGTGCTAATAGTGTCAAAATGGAAGCGAAGTTTCACTGTTATTGCATAGGTCCAATCCAGTGTCCAAGCAAAATAAATGTATTAGCAAAAGAATGTCCAAAAGTTTTTAATGTAATTTGACATTGACCTTGATCTAAATGCATGTCCTTGGGTTCTGGCAATCTCAAAAGTATCACCAAATGAATGGGCATCCACAATTTAGTTGAAAATGACACCTTAAATGTTTTTCTACACTGTTTGGTTCCAAAATTAAGCGCGTTTGAACATTAGACCCGGTGGACTGGTGGACATCTTGGATTTGACCTCTCACTGTCCCCTCAGAGGTCAAATCTGACTTCCCTCCACATCCGAAAATAAACATTATGGTATGACCTAACTATGCTAGAAATTTCATGCTTTTCTCATAAAATGCACAATTTGTTAAAATATGAGGGCTTATCCGTACTACTGTCATCTTGTGAACACGATTGATCCGTAAGGTTGGAGTACTCATCTGCACAATCCATTCTCTGAATGAAACACGCTGGACACAAGTCGGTTAAAATAAGCACTTGATGACGTAATGGGAGATTTCACAACAATGGTTTTTCCAGGGTGTGTTTCCACATGGGAAATGACCGGAATTTTTTGGGCTTGGTTCGGGCGAGGCAGCTTGGCTGACTTCAAAACTGACTCGTTTTCACATGAAAATGAAACACCTTGCTTTGAATGATTTTTGATAAAACCTACGTTTAAAAGCTGTTTTTAACTAAACTTTGTTCTTTTTGTGTTCTGATTATTTAAAATATAACCACGAGAGACGAGGGCACATAATACTTCCTCATTTTTACGGCACGACTGTGTTCGAAAAACACTTCCCCATTTTACAAAACTCACCCTAACAGCCCTTTCATTCAAGCTTGAAGAGATAAAGTGAATATAATAGAAAAATTAATTTATTTCCTAAAGGAGATCATGGACAAATATTCATTGGTTCGCTCTTTGAATGGAATGAAAATATGAAAAGAAAGAAGTGCTTTAATCAGTAAGTCTTCATTTTACATTTGCTTGTATGGGAGGGGGAGGAAATCAGTCTCCTATTTTGAGTCTTTGGGGCTTGAGTCAGTCTCAATTTTACATTTGCTTGTATGGGAGGGGAAGAAAATCAGTCTCCTATTTTACATTCGCTTGTATGGGAGGGGGAGAAAATCAGTCTCCTTTTTGGGGCTTAAATTAGAAAGTTTATCCCTTTTCCCCCTTTCATTTGAATGGCTGCCTCAGAAGTCCCATTTATCCTCTACTGCCAGACACAATGGCAGTGAAGTGGTTCTCTGATAATAGCCAGAGAGATGTCCACTTTGACAAAGACGTGGTCAGAAGAACCGATTGGTGCGAGGAAGAGCAGCAGATATTTTCAGGGAAATTTGTCAAAATCAGATCCAGAAGAGAAGGAGTGCCATTGGTTGAGATCCGGGTCAGGAAATTGACCAATTGAGTGAGTCCCAATGAGTCGCAGAAAGCTTTTGCTGAAGTGCCATGACAGGTGAGAGAGGTACCCACACCTAGCCAACTGGCATGATGACAATTGAAGTCGCCACATATGAGGAAGAGAGAGTTTTGATGAGGTGATAGAAGTTGGTCCATGTTTTCGGATAGTGAGGTGAAGATGGAGTCATCACTGTTTGGTGGACAGTACAGTACACGTATAAACATGAGGTGGGCGTGGAGGGAAGCCGTAGCCAGAGGTATTCTTGGGGGTGTGGGGGAGTGAGGGCAGTGCATCGAGAGTGAGGAATAGAGTCTTTAATGAAGAGAGCAACTCCTTCACCAGGACGAGGCTCAGGTCTGTCATACCAGAGGAGGGAGTAACCAGGGAGAGATACCTGGGAGTCAGAGACGTCTTGAGGGAGGAAAGTTTTTGTTAGGCAGATTATGTCTGGTTTGTCAGTGGCAACCTGTATGGAAAGATCTGAAAGGTTTGAGCGAAGGCCCCGGATAGTTGAGGTCCACACTGTTAATGTAGAGGGAGGGGAGGAGGCTTTGGGTGCAGGGCGTGGGGGGGGGAGGGTCGGACAAGGGAGGAGGGGGGCAGAGGTAAGGAGGGTTGTGGAAAGAGTGTGGGGATTGCAGAATAGCTAGGGGAGGGAGCCGGATGAGTAGGAGAAAAGGCTCTGGGTGCTGGGGGAGAGGGGGGGGGGCAAGAGTGGCGGCAGAAGACAGTTGAGGATTTGAGTAGGTGGAGTGATGAGATGGAGGTGAGAGGGCAGTGGAAGGTAGCAGCTTTGTGGATGAGAGAGGGGGGCAACTTTGAGAAGGGTGAGTGAGGGGGGTGAATGGTGGGAGAAGGGTGAGTGGGGAGAGTTGAGGGAAAAAGGTGAGGGGGGAGTTTTTGAGAATGGTGAGAGGGAGGCTTGGAGGGAGAAGAGTGGGATGGTTGCTTTGAGAGGGAGGGGTGAGGGGGTGAGTTTGCACTGAAGTCAGAAAAAAAGAATGGTTGATGGAAAGTGAACACTCATAGCAAACTGGGTTTTTTTTTTAATTAATAGGTCAGAGATGCGATTAAATACATTTCTTGATGGATGCAATGAAGGCGAATTCAGAGAATGGAGTGAAGAAACACTGTAACAGTTGGATTTTTTTTTGGCAAGGTATGAAGGAAAGGTCGAATTGAGAGCAGTCTGTTGAAATAGAAGAGTAGTGCAGTATGATACAGTAGAGTACCACACATGTGAAAGAGGAAGATGAAGCATTATAAGAGATCATTTTTATTATTAATATTATGATTATTATTATTATTGTTTGAGAGAGTTTTCATCAGATTTGGTAATGGAAGTGTTGTAGAAAAAATCATGAGGTGAATGGTGAAATTGGATCGGTAAACGCAGAGGGTGGAAACAGATAACATGGTTACGGGAGAAGCACGTGGCTATGGGAGGTGTAGAGTCAAATGTGAATTCATTTATTTTAAATAAGGATGGCGTAACATTCGGAAAAGGGAAGGTTGAAGTAAAATCGTGGAAGTGTGTGGTGAATTTGGAACTGTAAATGCAGTGTGAAGCTGCTGGGTTGATGAAAAGTACCATGAAGAGTCGAGACACACGTGGTTGCAGGAGATGTTTCGATTGAAAGGATACAAGGAAGATTATTGATTTTTGATGTATTTTTGAAGAACAGGTAAGATTCGGGAATGGAAGGTTGAAGGAAGAAATTATGAAGGTAAGGCGAGAGAGGGTCAGCTCAGTCGAATAAAGACGGTGTGCTGGCAGGAGGCAGAAGAAGAAGAGGAAGAAGAAGAAGGATAAGAAGGATCGGGACTCATGAGTATGCAAGGAGAAAGGTAGTTTTTGGGGGGATTTAACACAAGAAACAGAGTGTTTAGTTGGGAGGGGTGGGGGACGTTGGAAAGTAGGGAAAATAGGAATTGAAGGTAATCGGGCGAGAATAGAAATAAACACGATCGTACACTGGGAGGGGAAGGATGGGTAGGCCTCAAGGAACCCGGTAAGACAAGGTCGACGAAAACTCACAAAATAGCACGATTTTTCAAACGAAACCGAACTAGGAACACACAGAAACATGTGGGTGAGAAAATAAACAGTTAAAATGGGACATATAACAACCGGAAACTTAGCTTTGAGAAAGTCGGCAGAGAACCCTGAGAGAAACCTGCCGATGCTCCAAACCCAGAACCGGACTTTTCGGTGTATCAGTAGTGGATACGAATGCTTGCATCCATGGGTGCGCCAGGGCGTGGTTAAGCAGAGTCAGATGACCCGCCCATGTTCTGATGCTGTTCTGTGCTGTGTTGTTCCCACTTCAGAGTCTTCGTCCCTGTCTATCGAGTACATTACAGTGGCGACGAGGATGTCTTCGTGCATCGGCATATTGCAAGAATACGCAGTGGGGGATGATTGGGAAGATTATACCGATCGTCTGAAGCAGTACTTCGTGGCAAACAAAATGGACACCAATGAGGATGCTGAAATGTGGCGAGCTGTATTACTGACCATATGCGGCGCCCCGGAGTACAGCCTCATCAGAGATCTTGCCCCAGCCAAACCTTCTGACAAGTCATATGAAGAGCTAGTCAATCTCATGAAAAGACATTATCACCCTAAACCGGTAAGATCATCTCGAGATATAAATTTTTTACCCACTATCGTCAAGATGGTCAGTCAGCATCTGAGTTCATGGCTGATTTACGCCGACTCACCAAACATTATGAGTTTACAGATGAACTCGAAGAGATGTTACGTAATTTCTTTATAATAGGCATCATTGACGACTCAATTCAGCGGAAACTCCTACTGAATCTCACCCCAATTTGGCTAAAGTCATGGAAATTGCCACTGTGTGTATGCAAACTGCCGAGAGCCTGCGTGGGATCTCTAACAATTCAAAAGTTATCCAGCAGGACCCATTGGTTAACAAGGTAACCTTTGGCTCCAAGCAAAAGTGTTTTAGCAAGCCACCAAATTCACCTCCACCTCCTGACATTTCTGAATCTACGCAGAAGGTTGGGGTAACTTGTTGGCATAACTTGTTAGGGTAACTTGTTATGACGTCATAATTGCATACATAGAAAGCTACACCTTATTAGTATGAAAATTTTTCAGGGTCATCTTGGGATAAATTCGTCCACACAAAAAAATTGATGACGTCATTGGTTGCGTGGTTCGGCAGCCTTTTTTTTTGATGTTCAAAAATCTTCTCTGAAGTGGCTGAACAGATCGAGGCAAAACTTTACACGTCTGACCATGAGGAACAAAACGTGGCCTATTCATGAGGAACAAAACGTTCACACATATGATGTCAAAGGTCACATGGTTTGGTAGCCATGTTGGATTTATCCTAAAACCTACTAAAAATATATCTTCTTCTCCAGAACGGCCTGACAGATCGAGGGGAAACCTCACAAAAATGTTCCCCAAGCCTTGATGATACCAAGGTATGCACAAATAATTGATATGTCACTTGGGCTGGCAGCCATATTGGATTGAGGGAAAATCTTTTTAGAAATTTTTTTCTCTTGAACCACTTCATCAATCAACATGAAACTTCGAAATTATGATCTCGTAGTGATGGTGAATATATGTTTTAAATTTTAACCTGATCAGATGCATGGTCTGGCAGCCATAATTATTTAATTTTTAATCTCAGTTGTTTTTTAGTTGTTGTTTTTTGTTTGAATAAGGCTCACTTGGCTGTGCCTGGATGGATTTGGGGGTAGAGCAGCAACAGAAACCCAAATCCTATCCAGGTTCCTTCTAATGACTCCATCTTTGCTTTTTGCTTGTTCGGGTTCCTTCTGATGACTCTAATGTAGGTAGTACTGTACATATTTGGTCTTCCATTTGATTTGAATTGAATATATTTTAATCCTAGTCTGAATTCAATTGAATAATAATAATAATAAACGTCATGGGTCAGGGTCAGGCGTCCGATAAAAGCGAGGTTGCATCAATGCGGGACGTCTTGGTACCCGGTCATCACTGCCAGCAGTTATAAAGTGGCAGTTCTAGTTATGTCTCTTATTAATTACGCAATACAGCAGTACACAAACACCACACAAGATGCACAAAACAAGTCCTGGTGAGGGTCTACAATCTCTAATTGCTCTTTTTATTGTTTTAAATGTTTCAAAGTAACTTGTACAACAAACTTGTGAGAATTAATCTAATTTCCACAAATCTGTGCACAATGTACTAAACGATGGTAATATAGCAGGAACTGTCATGTAATTTAAACTAGTTGTTTCAGTTGAAGCAATGTGTTGGAAAGCGATACAATATGCAAAACCTGAGCATTCAACATCAAACCTGAGAATAATGACTTTCAAAATTGCTAAATCGCAATGAAAATGAAACCAATGAAGGTTTCCTCTTCTGTTCAAGCTTTATCTTCTCTTGGCAGACATCACACGTTGATTTAACATGTGCAGGAGATTAGGCTTCCTGCCACGCCAGACAGATTAACCAAAATTGTTCTTATTACTCTTCTTCATTATTACCTCGCCCACCTTTTGAAGTTCCTCTTCTTCTTCTTATCTTACTTTTCTTTCATACAATGCTAAAACCTTTCACGAAAGCTCTTCGAAACATTCCGTGTATCATGTTTTAAACACCACACGCTGAGAATATTCTCTGCCATGAACGCATTACGGATAAACCGACATTCAAATAAGGATGCAGAAATGTTGATGCCCAGGTGAGAAGTAGCATGAAATTGAAGTAGGCAGAGATTTTGCTTTCTTTATTTTTATTTTTTCTATGCAATATTGAGGTTTATAGAAGAGTGAGGTGATGGAGGGGAAAAGGCAACAAACTGACAGCAGGGATGTGGAGCCAAAGTTGGACACACAATAACACAATAACACAATAAGCAAAGGAAAGTATTTCCAGGAAAAGAGATGAGGAAACGGTAACCTGCAAGCACGAGGATAGAGTGAGGTAAGGTTAAGAAGAACAACCACTCCTTTCATATCTTGAGACACATAGGGTTGCCGAGCCATTTTTCCTTTGCTCAGGGGCATAATCCTGGATGGGTCGCCACTCCGATACAGGATACTCAAATGTGGCGCATTCTTCCGAGTAAGCTGGTACTCGTTTGGCTGACCTCGGAAGGATGACAGGAGAAGTCAACTCACCTGGTGTTATGTATAAAGGTATGGCAGGGCTCAAACTCAAGACCCAAAAATCTTAAGCCAGCTACCATAAACGTTAAACCGACATCAGGCTTAAGGTTAATGTGGGGAGAAAAAAAATGACATGTCAGGATGGGGGATGACATGATATGGTGTTGCACCGTCTGCTTGAAGCTCTGGAGAAAATGAGTTGCATTGAACCGCCTCAGAAAGACAGTTCCACAAATGGGAGAAAAGAGGAACAAGAGAGTGGAGGCATTCAGTAAGCCTGTATTTTGAGAGGAAACTGAGGAAGATGTGAGTGACTGGAAGAACGTTTGTGTCCTACAGTTGTGGAGGGTCAAAGGACTTGGAGAATCGTGCATCTGAATTGGATCGAGGCATTCTCAAGCTCAGCCTGAACATATTACTTTCCCAAGAAATAAACTTTTTCATACTCATTCTAACTTTTTACTTTTTCAGACTCTTTTTGAGAAATCTTGTGTAACTATTTGAGATGAAGTTGAGGTTGAAGAAAATGGAGAATTAAAAGTTTGCTGCATTGAAAAAGTGAATCATACTACAATTTCACACTGAGTTTCCGAACCACTTGTTATCGTGCCAGATTCATGATCAGGTCAAGCCAAAGTGTCCAGTGAAACCTCACAGCAGGATTTTAACGAACAATACATTGAAAGCACCACTGCAGTATTTATTCTACCAGAAACACTCGCTCCCTTGGAAGCAGCCCAGGGATGGGGGAGGGAATTGTGGTGGGATAGCAGGGGAGGTGGGGCAAATATATTGTGTGCTGTGGCTAATAATCCCCCTTGTGTGCAGCAGGGGTCGATAAACCACTTGCACTGTGGTACCAGGCAAATATTCCTTTCGGGTTGTACCCCTGACCTGACCCTAGGTACTACCAACACATGTGCAAAATTTGGTGGAGATCCGCCCAGCCTTGTATTTTTTCTATGATTTTCAGACATACACACATACCTATGGAGAATTGCCTTATTGTATAATTGAATTAGGTGTATAACTTAAGAGTGAATGAATACAAACACTCGGTAGCATACTTCACCAAGCCAATGACAGAAATTGTGTGATAGTGCATGACAGAAAATAATTTTCGAACTATAATCTTCATTATGTTTTTTTTAATATATATATTTTTTGTGTACAATTTTGAGGCTCGTATGAGAGCAAACACAAAAAACGTACAAGGGCAGCAGGAGACAAGAGGGATGGGAGAGGGAAGGAAAAAAACAGTGGGGAACAGAGACATGAGGAGATCTGTGGAAGGAAGAGGGATGGGGTGGGGTACACAGGGTAAACAAGATGGACACGACAGGGACTTTCAGGTCCTTACACAACAGGGACTTTCAGGAAGGAAAGCAGGGAATTTGAAAGAGGTGGGTTTGGAGCGGATTAGCGGGGGTAGAAAAGATCGTGGTTTTGGATGGGGGTTAGGGTTAGATGCGAGATGGTGGTGAACAGCTGTTTTGAAGACCTGGAGGGAAGAGTGGGATTGAACAGAGTGTGGGAGTTTGTTCCAAAGGTGGGAAAAATGAGGAATGAAAGTGTGAAGGTGAGCAGTGATTCTTGATTTTGATAGTTTTACCAGAAGGGGGTTGCTGGCAGACCTTGAGTGCCCTGTGGAAATATGGGGGGGGGGGGAGAGGAGGGATAAAGCCGGAGAGCAGACAGGAGAAGACAGAAAGATCACTGACCTGCCTGCGGTGAGAGAGTGAGAGACCCAAAGACTCAGCCTCACCGTGGGAGATACCAATGATCCTAAATGCCTTGGTTTCCACAGAGTGAATCAGAGAAAGGTGAGAGGCAGGAGCACCAGCCCAGAGGGGAGAGCATTACTTCAGGCTGTGGATGAAAGCTTTGTACATGGTCAGGAGTTCAGGTGTGCCAAGGAAGGACTTTGCATGACGGAGGATGCCTCGTCAGCGACTGGCTTTGGAGGCCAGCTTGGAAATGTGGCTTTCCCAGGAAAGAGCATGGCAGATATTGAGATCCAGAAGCTTCAATGAAAGGACTTCTTCAAGAGGATTGTTGAGAAAGTAAATGGAAGGTGGGTGGGGGGGGGGGGGGATTCCAGATGGTCCTTTTGGAGAGACATAATGAGAGTGTGAGAATTGTCAGGATTGAAAGACATGTTCCATGTGGTGGACCAGATTGTGATTTTATCCAGATCTGCAGAGAGTGAAGAGGCTGCTGCGTGCCGATCTGAGGGATGGAAGATGGTATGGCAGAGGGTGGAGTCATCAACAAATAGGTAAAGAGGATTTTCCAGAGAGAGCGGAAAGAGTGAGACCAAAAGTGAGGCGATAGAACAGTGAGTCCACCAACCTGCCTGTGGTGGACAAGAAACAGACCTTGGTACTCCATCTCCTGTTGAGACATGCCAAGGATACATGGAGCCTTGGGCTCAATTTCCTCCAGGAAAGCAACATAAGAAGCAGGTGCACCAGCTGAGACTGGGGACTCGTATTCCATGGTATTTCAGATGAAGACCTGTACATTATAATGAGCTCTGAGAGTCTCAGAATGGATTTGCTCTGTGGAAAATTATGACATGAAGGCCTGATTTAGAGGCTGGTTTGGAGATGTGGTCTACCCAAGACAGGTTCTTTTTTAATGAGGACAACACATTTTCTCCAACCAAATGTTGACTGAGGCATGCTAACTGCCAAGTGAAGACACTGTGACTGTTTCAATGAACACTTAAAGGATTTCGGAACAAACACCATTGACCTGATCTCAAAGCCAATAGCCCAACACTTCAACCGATTTGGGCATTCTCTTGATTGGATGATAGTGGGTGGAATCTCTCTACACTGGGGCACTGCAGAGACCTGCATATCCACGATGGATTATAGAGACCTGAATCTCTCCACGATGGATTACAGAGACCAGAATTTCCATCCATTTTCCATAAATGGACTAACTCTATTTCTTTCCAACAAACTTAACTTGTTTTTCTATATTATTCCCTTTTCTCTGTCTCCACCTTTTATTTCTCTTTTCTTTCCATTATATAATCTTCTTCTTTAACGGCCACTATTAACCCACCTTTTCTTGTTGGTTCGGCCTGGGGAAGCTTGGCCCGAGTCTTCACGAGCCGGCTGGCCAGGCTTGACATTTGACTCGTTAGGGCAGGAATTTTGGAATTTGTTCATGGTGCCGTCAATAGCTCGCTGACTCTCCGCGAAGGATGCCGTGGGATCTTTAAGTCCGCCAACGAATGCTGGTCGATGGGACATCTATTTAACGTCCATCTGAGGGACAGCACACACATTGATGAATCACCCTGCCTGTGAAACACCGGGGCTGACAGTTCATAGCTGGGTCATGATTAAAACCCAGGCTGGACAGCTTAGAGGTGAGTGTGCGTACCTCTCGGGCTTAAGCCATCCTGCCACCCCCTTTCCATTATCTCATCATTCCTCTTCACTAGCAGATACCCATCTACGACGGGTATGGGGGACAGGACGGATCACAATACTCGGTTACGGTAGTTTCTTTGGATGTTTTGCGCCGCATTCAACAGCTCAGTTCGTATTGGTGACGTGTGCCCATGGTAGCGTTTGAGACCAGTCGCTTGTGATTGTTGGCCTTGACACGTAGTGTCGGATGAGTAACACGAACAATTTGACATATTCATCGTTTCTATATTACCTCCATCAACAGATGAACAACATGGCAGGATAAAAGTCGTAAATGCTGAGTTGAACAAACTTCCTGAACTCATGGACTTGGTTAAGTAAAGCACGTCATCTGGGACCCGGCCGTCGGTTTTCCGCCGAACGCTGCTGATTGTGACGTCATCGATTCCCTCTGAAAATTCCATCTATATTCGATTTTTTGAATCCGCTATCACATGCTTAAATACATGGAACACATAATGTGAAGATTTCAGAAGTATGAACAGAATATGTTTGGAGAAAAGTGTGTTAGAAGTTCCAGGCTTACACCCATTATATTATGATTTTAATCTTCCATTCTCCTTAATCTTACTTTGACATTTTTTCGTTACTTTTCTTTCCTCTTTCGTTCCTCTTTCCCCTTCCTTCGTTTTATGTACATGCTTTTTGAAAAAATAAAAACCGGTGGGGACATTGTCATCGGCTCTGTCTGTCTGTCTGTCCGTCACACAATCTCCTCCTGAGTGGTTGTGCAAAAATTCACCAAACTTGGGAGTTATGATCATCATATGGCATGAAGGTTCAAGAGCAGTACTGTTTCATTTTGTTGTTGCCCCCTGGGGTGGGGTCAAAAGGTCAAATACCAATTATTTTTTTTTGCAATTATGGGAACATTTTAACCTTTTTATTTTAATGAAACATTGTGCAGTATATGAGGTCAATATTTGGGGACGCATTGAAATATGTTCCGAATTTTTTGGATTTGAACCCCCCCCCCCCCCCCAGTTAATGCACCAGGGAGTGTGGACTTGGGGTCGCAAGGTTCAAAACGAAAAAAACTTTATCTCAAAACTTGATGTTGGGTCATTCCTGGTGGAACGTTTTGCCTTCTTCCTACGTTGCAACTTTGCTTTAGGTGGGAAGCGTGGGAATTTGCGATGGTGTGCCATAAACTTCGCTCTAGTTACCTCCGCCACCGAAAATGGATGGAGGTTATATTTTCACCCCTGTCTGTCTGTCTGTAAACAGGATATCTCAAAAAGTTGTGGACGGATTCGGCTGAAATTTGGTGGACAGGTTGGGTGTGTGACGAGGCCGAATTGATGAGATTTTGATGAAGATCCAGATACGAGAATATTTTTTAATTCCCACAGTAATTCTTCATCATTGAGAGATGGGGCAAAAAACCTGATATAGACCACGCCATCTCAAACACTTGTGGAATAGTTATGACAAACCTTGGTGGATGAGTTGGGTCGGTGGCAACAACAAGCCAATTCGATTTTGTTTTAGCTCTGGATGCAGGTCCGACCTATCATTGGGATACAAAACATAAACTGTTCAGCCTGACTGAGGTATGCAGCTCGGTGCTCTACCGAGTGCCGTTGTAGTTTCTTTTTAAATTCCTTTTCACCTTTTATCTCTATTCTTCTTTATATTCTCAATTATTTCATACTAGAAGCACCTGCTCCCTTCGGGAGCGGCCAGGGAGTTTTGTTGTTGTTCCTATTCAAACGTGTAATTCAAAACACCTCACTGCACTGGAAAACGTGGGTACAGGAATACTGTACACTACATGGTGGGACTTGTAATACCCTCCCCTACCTGGAGCGCCGCTACATGATACACGTTTACATGGAGAACTTGCGTCCATCCACACCCCCCACCCTACCCCCAAGACCACCGGCAAAGAAAAAACACCTCAATGCATGAAATGGCGTCATGCTGATCCTATGTAGCAAGTCTGAATGTAATCAGCCCAGAACTGTCGGAGTAGCACGACAAACACACTCATATAAACACACGCACGCGCACGCACGTGCGCACGCACACACGCACGCGCACACACTGGCCTGTTGATTCTAGTCAGGATTTCAGTTTATTGTCATCGTGTTTTTAAACAACGTTTATAGATTTTATTACTCTTTCTTTTTAAACATTTTCCCTTTTATTTTGGATACAGTACTAGGTCAAGACCTATGGAAGAGCGAGAAAATAAAACGGATCAGGATGCAGCAGAACAAAAAGAACAATAGAAAGAGAGAGGGGGGGTCATACCAACAGCAGGAATGAGGGACAAAAGAGATGGAGACTTGGACAAATAATGGGTGTGGGGAGGAATGAGGGTTGAGGCAGACGCGTGGGGTGGACAATATTGGAAGAGAAGCAAACTCTCAGGAAGGAAAAACTGGAAACTTGGAAGGAGGTGAGCTTAGGGGGTGGGGGTAACGGTGGTAGAAAATATCATGGTTTTGGACTGGGAATGGTCTGAGATAGTGGTGAACAACTGTCTTGAAGACCTGAAGGGAGGCATGAGATTGAAGAGGATGTGAATGTTGGTTCCACAGGAGGGGAAAAAAGATGAACAAATGAGTGGAGGTGAGCTGTGATTCTGCTTTGTGGGTCGAGGTGACCCATTTTCCCATCTTCAGATTTTTTTTACTTCTTCTCTGTCCCTTTGACCTGTGAACCCTGGCATCCCCATTCCCCACTCACTCTCATCCCTAATATCATCCTGAACCCCTTCCCAACACCCACCTTCTCTCAATCCTTAGTTTTCTCTCTTGCTTTGTAAAAGGGTTCACACCAAAAACGTCACTACACCTTATTTTTCTCATGACGGTTTACGTATCTCTCCCAACATCTGGCTGATAAAAAAAATTGTTCTCATTTCTCACCAACAGACCCAGTCATTCTCGAGAGTGGTTTTCAACTCTCATTCTTGTATAATATACAGTGCACCGTGACCATATTCAACGATTTATCAAGATCAGAAGAAATCTGATGAGAGTTTCATCAGGTCTCATGAGAAATTTTATTACATTGTCTTCCCAAAGGGGCCATCTGTTTAATACATACGCAAACATTTGACACCCCCACTTTACCCACCCCATCTACCCTGGGCTCCCCTCTTCCTTCCCCTCATTGATCACATCACCTTTCCAACTCCTTCTCATCTCTTCCCACCTCTCACACTCCCATACCCTTCCTCTTCTCCTTTTATTACTTCTACATCTCATGAGTAGGTAATTTTCAACATTACGATGCAAACTTTACCTATTTTTCTTTGGGTCATAACAAGGTCCTTGGACCAAAACCTTTCCAAGTTACCGATATAAGTTTAATTCAGGTACCAAGATGTGATTAAAAAAATCGCATTTTTAGGCTTCATTGCAGAAACACAGACCAATGATAAATTAAAATCAGGACATTGCTCCCACCCATCAGGCTTCTGGGCCATGATGCCATTACAGGAAAATGGACTCCCTCCCTCACATTGAACCTGATGGGGCTATTTGGAAAGGCATTTTCCATTTGGACCGTTTAACAATTTAGCTGTGCTCTTTAATTCTTCATTGTAACGTTCTAAAAGCCTGCTTGTTATGCACAGTAATTTGTATGGAGGCACTTCCATGCAGCATTAAGAGGGGCCCGGGGCCCGTGATGGAATACAGACATAGAGGAACATGAGCTTGATAGGATAAATTCAATCAGAGGATCGTACATGGAGAAATAAAGAAATAAATCACAATTGAGTGCAATAAGGAAGTAGTAGGTGTAAACTGGTGATGTGTTTGGTTTGGTGATGTTTTAGGAAGCAGTTGGTGGACTATGAATCTCCTTTCGGTGGACGGAGGTTATGCTTTCATGCCTGTTTGTCTGTAGTGGGGTTTGAAGTATAGGTAAAAAAAAATTCTAAGTTTGACACTCTATGAAAAGCAATATTTGGGCATTTTCTACTAGTTTGGGTTCTGAGGAGCGGATTTAGTTATGTGTGTCACTTCTCATCCCCCTGCACCGCTTCCCCACCCCGTCGAAGGGGAAGCATGTGCGTGGCAAGCCTGTCTGACACAACTTGGCTATTTATCATTGAAGAATGTTGATTTTGGTGTCAGATGAAAGTGTATCTGCTCCACAGCAATTGTAGAGCACATTCACTTCAGGTATACTCACATATATGCCCCCATGAGACCTCCCCCCCCCCCCCCCCGATGTTCTCATGACACCCAGCCCGGCACCAGCTGTCAAGAAACCCTATGTGTCACGCGTGAAATAATATCTATTTTTCAAGAGTAATTCATTGATGCATGCCTCAGTGACCTCACACATGACCTTCACAATGGTTAGCATGGCTTGGGGTATATAAAAAGGGATTTTTAAAATTTATTATCTTGCCAAAACGAAGTTTTTGCAAGATATGTTAGTCAGCTTGTATGTTTTTTTTTTTTTGTCTGTAATCACGTATAAAAAATTCTGCAGAGCACAGTTATCATTGGAAATTTTTGTAACTTCGCATATCAGAGGCCTATAGAGGTCCCTTTCAGCGCATAAAATTTTGAAGGTCAAGGTCAAAGGTCAAAGTCACTTTGTCGCAAATCAGGGGAGTCGACGAAACCCTTATTTTTTGAGTAATTTTGATCGGATCGTCTTCAAACTTCATGGGAATATAGTTCATGGTCTGGCGCTCAGCTGATTAATTTTTTGGTGGCGATTGGCCTTGACCTTCATGGTTAGTGCCTGAGGTCAAACATATTTGACCCCAAGGTCAAATTTTTAAGTTTTAGGAACCATATCGTGTAGTACCTCAAATTGAGCACCTCGATGAGTGCTTTCTAGATATGTCAAGCTTGAGACATTATGATGTCATTTGGTGACGTTATGAGGCAAAAGCATATTTATCTTGCCAAAACGAAGTTTTGCAAGATATGTTAGTCAGCTTGTATGTTTTTTTTTTTTTTTTTCTTTTGTCTGTAATCACGTATAAAAAATTCTGCAGAGCACAGTTATCATCGGAAATTTTTGTAACTTCGCATATCAGAGGCCTATAGAGGTCCCTTTCAGTTGCCAAAATTTTGAAGGTCAAGGTCAAAGGTCAAGGTTACTTTCGCGCAAATTAGGGGAGTCGACGAAACCCTTATTTTTTGAGTAATTTTGATCGGATCGTCTTCAAACTTCATGGGAATATAGTTCATGGTCTGGCGCTCAGCTGATTAATTTTTGGTGGCGATTGGCCTTGACCTTCATCTGTTTTTTTTTTGTTGTTTTTTTTTTTTTGTTCTGTAATCACATATAAATCACTCTGCAGAGCACAGTTGTCATTGGAAATTTTTGTACCTTCGCATATCAGAGGCCTATAGAGGTCCCTTTCAGCGCATAAAATTTTGAAGGTCAAGGTCACTTTGTCGCAAATCAGGGGAGTCGACGAAACCCTTATTTTTTGAGTAATTTTGATCGGATCGTCTTCAAACTTCATGGGAATATAGTTCATGGTCTGGCGCTCAGCCGATTAAGTTTTGGTGGCGATTGGCCTTGACCTTCATGGTTAGCGCCTCAGGTCAAACATATTTGACCCCAAGGTCAAATTTTCAAGTTTTAGGAACCATATCGTGTCGTACCTCAAATTGAACACCTCGATGAGTGCTTTCTAGATATGTCAAGCTTGAGACATTATGACGTCATTTGGTGACGTTATGAGGCAAAAGCATATTTTTCATGGTTACTCTGTAGAACGATTCTCATCGGAATCTCTCGTAGGCAGATATTCCTCAAGGAGTCGCTCCTGGTGGATAGCAGCTCTGTTCACGTCAGTGTGACCTTAAAGAAGTCACACGTGGTCACCTTTTGGCAAGATACGGGTCACCCTGCGGGTGACATTGGTTTATATTTTTATAGCCGTCATGGTGAAACCAATGCAGTGTCTGGCGGTATTGGCTTCATCATGACTGGATTTACCCACAGGGGGTAGGAGCTTCACTCCTACTTCGGGAAGTAATGTTCCCCTGACGACCTGAGTCACTTGCTGGAGGGACAGCAGGATGTTTGTTTATTTATGACATTGTTAAATTATTCTTTTTGGATGTTTTGTTTTTTGGAAAGCATGTGTTTAATTATTTTTCCAATAATTGTTTTCAAATCATATTATTCTTATTATTATTATTGTTTTAGTTGTGTGTGTTGTCGTTGGTGGAGAACTTCTCATCCACTCACTGATTCCAGAGCCAACTTGCATCACATTCGATGATTTTTTCATCACTATGTTCTATCCATACTTGAGATCTCAAATGCGTTGCTGCGATCAGCTTCATATTGTTTGGGATCAGTATTTTTAGCACAGTATCAAAGCTGAAACTAGATCAAAGAGAGGTGTTTCAACATCAGGAACTAGCAAACATGTGCTGGGTATCACACAAGTCTCACATGGTCCTCAACTCTGGAAACGATTCCTCTCCGGTTCAATTAATAAGGAAGAACTGTTTGAGTATCGCTCTCTGGAAGCAAGTAAGGCTTGTACCATCTCCCTCTGGAAGTACCATGATGACAAACATCTTCTGGTGACCTTAAAGGACAGTATTCTTCTTGTTGTTCCTGGTGACATCGTGAACAATATCTGCAATCATGAGGAAGCCGATACACATATCGTCATACATTTTATGGCCGCTGCTTGGACATGTCAATCTCTTCTCATCCCAATTGGCGACACAGATATCCTTGTTATCACCATTGCTCAGCTGGTTACTATTCACCAAATCTACCCTAGTGTTGAACTCTGGGTAGCCTTCAAAAGAGGCAAGTAACACCTCCTTCCTGAATGTGAATGCTATCAACTACTCTTTTGAACCACAATGGACCAGAGCTCTTCCATTCTTCCATGCCATCTCAGGCTGTGATTCCACCAGGAGCCTAAAAATGAAGGGGGAACGGATGTGGTGGAATGCCTGGCAATGGATTCCTGAAGCCACAGAAGCTCTTCAGAGTGCTACACATCAGCCATTTGCAGAAACCAGTGAAGAACACCAAACTGTCCTGGAATGGGTGGTTTGCAGCATGTATGACCCAACAGCAAAAATTGGCAGTTCCATAAACGACCTTTGGTGCTTCTTCTTCTCCCAGAAAAGCTGCAATCTAAAACGTGTTCCATCCACACAGGATGCATGGTGGCTTCATGCTCAGAAGGCAGCAAACCAAGCTGCTCTGTGGGCCACAAGTCATCAGCCCATCGTGGATTAGTACCATCTCCAGTTTAGGTGGAAGGAGAGTGAGGGTGGTGGACTAGTGCCCATCTGGACCATGAGCAGGACGGCTGGGGAGGTCTTTGAGGTAGATGTAACCAGCAGTTGCCGAGGGAGATGTCCATCAGACAAGGGTGGGAAGTGCTCTTGCTGCCGGGCCCAGCTCAAGTATAAAACAAGACATTGCAAGTGCATTTGTTCTTCAGTCTCCACCGAGCAAGGGTTCATCATTTATTTCTTACTAAAATTATTTTGTAATTTTCTTCTCAATAAAATACAAAAAATGAATGGTAAAGGGAGAGTCCACACTAAATACTCATGACCACATAGGAATGTCCTTGTGACAATGTTTATACATTGGAGGAACATGGGTGTACGTGTGCATAAATGTGACTCAACAATTTACAAGTTTTTGTATTTTTGTAGAAATAGTCACTGATAGATTGGGTAGAGAGTGGGGTCTCCGTGAACCATCCATTTTGTAATAACTTAATTTTGATACTTTTATTTTAGATTTTTAGGAATTAGTAAATCAACAATCACGCTGACAATTGTGAAAGTCATGTTTGAGGTCACTGAAACATGCACCAATTAATTTCTCTTTAAAATTAGATATTTATTGTGTCCCACATGGGTTTCTTGACAGCTTTTGCTACACTGGGGATCGTGAGAACATCCTCCCCTATTAGGGGGGGGGGGGTTGGGGGGGAGTGAGGTTGTCATTGGGGCATTTACAGTGCGTATAGACCCCCTTTCTACATGTATAGTCTCCTCCCCCTTTCAAAATTTTCACCTTTTGTTTCCTTATTCCCTGGAATTAAATTACATCAAATCAGACTTTTTCCACCTTTATTTACACATCGTAACCCACAACTTCCAAGTGAAAAACAAATTCTACAAATTTCAGAAAATTAAATAAAAATACAAAACTAGAATATCTTGGTTGGATAAGTGTCCATCCCCTTATAATAGTAATTGTAAATTAGCTCAGGTGTAATCAATCACCTTCAAAATCACACACCAAGTAATTGGCCACCAATTGGGTTAAATAATAGTGATTCTGATTGTTTCAGAATAAAATCAACTGTTCCTGTAGTTTTCCTCTGCTGGGGAGCACATTTCACAGCAAAGACAACCATGAGCACCAAGGAGCTTTCAAAACACCTCCTGGATAAAGTTGTGGAAAGGCACAAACCAGGGGATGGGTACAAAAATATTCCAAAGATCTTGAATATCCCTTGGAGCACAGTCAAGACAATCATTAATAAGCGGAAAGCATATGATACCACCAAGACCTTCCCCAGATCAGGATGTCCATTCAAACTGGATGATCAAGCAAGGAAGAGACTGATCAGAGATGCCACCAAGAGGCCAATGGCAACTTTGAAGGAGCTGTGCATGCCTTTATGGCAAAGACTGGTCACTGTGTGCACATGACAGCAATATCCCAACCACTCCACAAGTCTGGCCTGTACGGGAGGGTGGCAAGAAAGAAGCCATTACTCAAAAAAGTCCACCTTGACTCCTGTTAGAGGTATGCAAAAAAACACTGGAGATTCTGAAGCCATGTGGCAAAAAGTTTTGTGGTCTGCAAAATCAAGATGGAACTTTTGGGCCTAAATGCAAAATGTTACATTTGGCGCAAACCCAACACAGCACATCACCCAAAAGAACACAATCCCCACTGTGAAGTATTGTGGTGGCAGCATTATACTATGGGGATGTTTCTCATCAACAAGGATTGGGGCACTTGTCAGGACAGAAGGGAAAATGGATGGAGCAAAATGCAGCAAAATCCTAGAGGAAAACTTGCTGCCTCTGCAAGAAAGCTGAAATTGGGATGGAAGTTCACCTTTCAGCTTGACAACGACCCATAGCACACAGCCAAAGTTACACTGTAGTGCAGGGGTCGGGAACGTGTGGCTCGCGAGCCAGGTGTGGCTCTTTTGAAGATTGCATCTGGCTCGCAGATAAAATTGGAGTTTGAATAACTTTTTTTTTTTTCATCATTTTGAAAAACTGAGACAATTTAAAGATGCATGCACAGCAAGTGAGCCCACTCAAAACTTTCATCTCCACCAGTTAGCTGGCTTCACATCCAGTCTCCTACAGTCATTCAAAGCACGCTTTGGAGAATTTCGTGTGCACACTCGTCTTTTTAAATTCATCACCCATCCAAAGGAGTGTTCACTGAACACAGCCGACCTGAGTTACATTCCTGGTGTCTCCGTCAGAGATTTTGAAGCAGAAGTGGCTGACCTGAAGGCCTCAGACATGTGGGTGAATAAGTTCAAGTCACTGAATGAAGCTTTGGAAAGAATCGCACGACAAAGCGGAGTTGGCGAGCAAGCACATGTGGACAGAAATGAAAAAACTTCAACCCGAAGACCAGCTGATTATCAAAACTTGGAACGCGCTTCCTGTCACATACCTCACACTGCAGCGTGTGAGTATTGCTGTATTGACCTTGTTTGGATCTACGTATGCATGTGAGCAGTCATTCTCACATCTTAAAAACATCAAGTCCAACCTACGATCACGTCTAACGGATGAAAGCCTCAACGCTTGCATGAAGCTTAACCTCACCAAGTACCAACCAGACTACAAAGCCATCAGCAAATCCATGCAGCACCAGAAGTCCCATTAATGGTGAGTATTATAACAACATTATTTAAAAGAATAAATTCAGAGGCTTATTATACTCACATTTTGTTGAATTCAGTCATAAAATATATTATATGGATCTCACTGAAATAGATTTCCAAATATTTTGCTTTCATGGCTCTCAGAGTCAAAAACGTTCCCGACCCCTGCTGTAGTGGCTAAGGAACAAAAAGATAAATATTATTGAGTTGCCCAGTCAGTCTCGACCTAAATGCAATCAGAAATCTGTGCCATAACTTGAAGATTGCTGTCCATCAACGCTCCCCACCCAACTTGACTGAGCTTGAATTTTTTTTTTTTTTAAACAGAAGAATGGGTAAATATTGCCCAGTCAAGGTGTGCAAAATTGGTAGAGACCTATCCCAACAGACTCACAGCTATAATTGCTGTTAAAGGTGGTTCCTTCCACCAAGTATTAACTCAGGGGGGTGGACATTTATCCAAACAAGATATTCTAGTTTTGTATTTTTAATTAATTTTCTGAAATTTGTCGAATTTATTTGTCACTTTGAAGTTGTGGGTTATGATGTGTAAATAAAGGTGGAAAAAAGTCTGATTTAATGCAATTTAATTCCAGGCTATTCAGCAACAAAAGTTGAAATTTTTTGAAAGGGGGTGTAGACTTTCTGTAGGCACTGTATGTGAGTATAGCTGAAGTGAGTGCTATGTGAGTGTAGCTCTACAATTGTTGTGAAGCAGATAGACTTTCATCTGACACCAAACTCAACATTCTTCAATTATAAATAGCCGAGTTGTGTCAGACAGGCTTGCCACCCGCATGCTTCCCCTTCGATGGGGTGGGGAAGCAGTGTAGGGGGATGAGAATTGGCACACTAACTAAATCTGCTCCTCAAACCCCAACCTCATAAAATGCCCAAATATTGCTTTTCACAGAGAGTGTCAGACACTTCAGGTTTTTCTTCCCACAACTGTGAGCATGATTTCTCAAAAAAAGTAATTTGAATTAACTCTCGAGTTAATCATTTTTTACAATTACTTGTGACTTCTACCTTTATATGCCTGGTGTTGGCTTAATGGTTAGGGTGGCGGGCTTTGTATCCTCGGTTTCATGTATGGAGAGAGAGGGTCCTAAATTCAAATTCCGCTCAGCTGTTGAATTAATACCAGGTGGGGTTAACTCGGCCTGTCATCCTTCCGAGGTCGGCAAAATGAGTGCCAGCATGCTGGTATACTGTGTTGGAGTGGCGACCCATCCAGGATTGTGCCTAATAGCCAAGGAGACTGCTTAAGCAGCACCAACCTTCTGCACAGAGTGTGTTCCCAATCTCATCCTCTACCTTTGCTTCTTTGTTATTAAAGTTTTTGGTAATCTTTACAGCCTGGAATTGATTATGTTTTCTTGCTTTAATGGCAAGAATGGAGTGCTCTTTGCAGGCTTCTTGTGCAAGACCACAGTCTATTTAGACTTGCGCAAACCCGAGCACTACTTTTGGGTAGTGTTCCATTGCAATTGCCCTGTTGAGATCTCCATTTGTAAATGTTGCTTATTCTGAGAATAAGATTGTATCATCAAGGTTTTGTTAATCAGGTGTAGTTTTTAATATTGCTTTTTAGATACCGGTCGGGGACTCCAGGTTTGCTCTCCGTCTGTCCGTTCATCTGTCCGTCCATCCCACCTTTGGTTTTTCAGACTTTTTTTCCCATATCCTTTAACATATTTAAATGAAACTTGGTATATGCTTTACTATGATAAATTACAGAACAAGTTCGAGTTTCAACACGTTTTGTCAATTTTTCACAGATTTATGCCCTTTTGGACTTAAATATCATATTATACTGGACAACTGGCCTGACTCCACTCCTTAAAAATCATGCACCACCATTGCATAAAGCAGCACAGGACAGCAGGCCTCAGGCCTTAGGCCTGGTATTAGTCCATGTCCCAGATCATTTTGATTGGTCCCACGTATATAACCACGACATAAGCCGTGCGCATGTTTTTGTTTCATGGATGTACTTCGGGTTATTACCCTCGCCGAAGGAGAGGGTATTGCATTTGGGTCCGTTTGTCTGTCTGTCTGTTTTTTTGTCCGCACAGAACTTTAGTGTTTTTCTCTGCAACTACTTTTTTTTTTTTGTATACCTTGGTCGAGGCTCGTGTGAGAGCTAACACACAACTCACAGCAAGGAGGCATGAGACAAGAGGGGCGGGAGTGGAAGGGACAAAACAGTGGGGAACAGACACATTAGGTGAACTGTGGAAGGGAGAGGGATGGGGATGGGACGGGGAACATGGCGAAGAGAAGATTGACATTACAGGGACTTTCAGGAAGGAAAGCAGGAGAATTGAAGGAAGTGGGCTTGGGTGGATTATCGGGGGTAGAAAAGATCGAGGATTTGGATGGGGGAAGATAAGAGGTGGTGGTGAACAGCTGTTTTGAAAGCCTGGAGGGAAGAATGGGAAAGAATAGAGTGAGGAAGTTTATTCCAAAGGCAGGAAAAAAGAGGAATGAAAGAGTGAAGATGAGCAGTGATTCGTGATTTTGGTAGTTTCACCAGAAGGGGGTTGTTGGCAGACCTTGAGCGCCCTGTGGAAATGTGGTGGGGACAAATCGCAGAGAGAGCAGGGGGGGCAAGGCTGGAGAGGAGTCGGTAGAAGACAGAAAGACCACCGACCAACCTGCGGTGATTGAGTGAGAGGCCCAAAGACTCAGCTTCATTGCAGGAGATGCCGATGATCTTAAATGCCCTGGTTTCGACAGCGTGAAGCCGAGAAAGGTGGGAGGCAGGAGCAGCAGCCCAGAGGGGAGAGCAGTACTCCATCAGGCTACGGACAAAAGCTTTGTAAGTGGTCAGGAACTCAAGAGGGCCGAGGAAGGACTTTGCACGACAGAGGATTCCCAGTCGGCGACTGGCTTTTGAGGCGAGGTTGGAAATGTGACTTTCCCAGGAAAGGTCATGGCAGATAGTGAGACCCAGAAGCTTGAAAGAAAAGACTTCCTCCAGAGGATTGTTGAGAAAGTGGATGGGGGGGTTTTCTAAACGGTCCTTTCGCAGAGACATAGTGAGAGTGTGAGATTTGTCTGGATTGAAAGACATGTTCCACGTGTTGGACCAGTTTGTGATTTTATCCAGATCTGCAGTGAGAGAAGAAGCTGCTGCTTGCCGGTCTGAGGGATGACAGATGGTACGGCAGAGGGTGGAGTCGTCGGCAAAGAGAAATAGAGGATTTTCCAGAGAGTCCGAGAGATCATTGATGAAAACCAGAAAAAGAACAGGGCCCAGAACGCTACCTTGAGGAACTCCAGCCTGCACAGGAAGAGGGGATGAAAGAACTCCATTTAGGGCCACACGTTGACTGCGACAGGAGAGGAAGTCTGCGAGCCATGAGTGGAGATGGCCTTGAATACCATGGGAAGAGAGTTTGGTGAGTAGGGCAGGGTGCCAGACTGTGTCAAAAGCACGTGATATGTCCAGGGATACGGCTCGGATTTCCTGTCTGGCATTGAGAACCTCCATCCATTGATGGGAGAGCAGAAGCAGCATATCCAGGGTAGAGTGACCTGGTCTGAAACCAAATTGATGATTGGAAATCAAGCCATTGGAGAAGAGGAAGGATTTCATGTCTGAAGCGATGATTGATTCCATCACCTTGCTGATGATTGGGAGAAGGCTGATTGGTCTGTAGTTACAGGGATCTGTTTTTGCACCTTTTTTTATGCAGGGCAGTGATGTTAGAGTGCAGGGCACTTGTCGGATTGAGACAAAATTTTCACCACAGGAGCGACTACTCAGGTAGAATGTTTGAATGATAATTATGATGTCATATATCACACAGTGTGGCAGCCATGTTGGAAAAACAGAAAAACTTTGGACCTGTGTATCTCTGAAACTGCACCAAGGAACAAATTGAAACTTAGCACATAGCAAGTACTCCTCATGGGGAATAAGTCTAATTTTTTTAATGACATCCTTGGTGTCTTTGTTATGACGTCACCGTTATAAATGTAGAACGATACATCTCATCAGTGTGAAAAATGTTGAGGGTCATCTCGGGGTAAAATGGTCCACAGAAAAAAATTGATGATGCCATTGGTCATGTGATTCGGCAGCCATATTGTTTTTTTGTTTTTCTTTATCCTTCAAAAATCTTCTTCTCTGAAGTGGCTAATAGTCGGGTAAATCTACAATAAAAATAGCCTTACCCCAAAAAAATTGATACAAAAGGTTTTTTAACGGTTTTGGGTTGGGTTTGACCTCCAAAATAACATACTAAAAAAATAACATACTTAAATTGCCATAGAATGGGCACTAGTTGGCCTATATTTGCGATTTTTGTGTCAATTTCTGTGTTTCGGTCAACAAATCTATTGAAATCATTTTCAAAGTTGATCAGTAATGGGAAAGCCTTAAATCCAAGATGGCGTCCAAAATGGATTGCGTAATAAGTTCTGGGCGGGTCTAAGCCCTGATCTTGTCATCGAACAGACCTTGATGAGATCCCTGAAGAGCACTGGTGGCCTAACATGCGGAAGTGGGATGGGTGAAGAACAACGGTCTCTATGGACAATGTCAATGCCGGTCACGTCGGAATATAACAGTGCGATGCAGGAATTCACTGATCTTTTGTACACGACTAGTGAACAACACAAGGAATCTAGTGGCGCAAGGATGGAAAGAGATGCTTCTGACCTAGCCAAAATCAGTTCAAAACTCAGTGAATGCTCTCCGTTTTCTCCAGATCCCTCACTAAGAAATGTTGTGCCTGGAGTGGTGGCCGTGTCGGATGTGAATGTCCATGAGCATAAGTCTGTTGGAGAGAAGATTATGAAAAGTATGGTCAATAAACCCGCTTTCACATCTTCCTTCAAACGAAAAGACAGAGCCAAAACACTTGGAGATGTATCTTCAGTCAAACTTGGTCCAGACAGAGCAATTGACCCTGCTCTACTCTTTGAAAGATTTCTTGTTGTGTCAAAAACAGGAGACATTTCGTTGGAAGATGTCATGGGCTATGAGCTGAGCCCATTTCCCCCTGCCCTGTTTGAGGGTATAGGTATTTTCAGAAAGGCTGACAAACCTCAATTAGTTCAAGCTATCAGAGACCATTCTGCCAAAGTGTCAAATGATACCGTGTCTGACTCTGTTCCCCAAACTGAGCACTATGTTCTTGATGGTGGCTCCTTGCTGCATCGTTTGTCATGGACAGCCGGGGACAGTTTCAATGTGATAGCCAAGTCGTATGCTGACTTCACTATTTGTCACTATGGAAAAGCAACAGTCGTTTTTGATGGTTATGATGATGGACCATCTATTAAGGACAATACACACAAGCGCCGTGGCCATATTGTTCATCCCGAAGTCAGCTTCACACCTGGAACAGAATTCTCTGGCAAAAAGGATGAGTTCCTGTCCAGGAGCTCCAACAAGCAACAGCTCATCAACCTCATCAGTGAGGAAATGAAGAAAATTGGCTTGAACGTAATTCATGCACCAGGGATGCCGATGTAGACATAGTAAAAGCGGCAGTGACATCGTCATACCAACAATCAACTACCCTGATTGGAGAAGATACAGATCTGTTGGTGCTATTATTGCATTACGCTAGCGTCGACAGCAAAGAACTGTATTTTCGTTCTGACAATTCATCCAGGAACTGGAAGGTGCACAATATCAACCAGCTGAAAGTATCATTGGGTGAAGAGCTATGCCCACATCTTCTCTTCCTTCATGCCTTCACTGGGTGTGACTCGACATCTCGAGTATTTGGAATTGGAAAAAAGTCAGCATTTCAGAAACTGGCAAAGGGGGATTCAGCAATCAAGACTTGTGCAAACACCTTCCTTGTCCCCAACCAAACAAGAGACATGGTCGTGCAAAACGGCAACAATGCCATGAAAGTATTATTTGGAGGACATCCCTGTGATTCCCTCGCCAAGTTGTGATATAATGTCTTTGTGAAGAAACTGGCTTCAGCTAAGTCGTTTGTCACCCCAGAACGTCTGCCACCAACAGCGTCTTCAACAAGGTTTCACTCTCTGAGAGTATACTATCAGATTATGGTCTGGATGGGGAGGAACGGAAACTTGAAGGCAACAGACTGGGGTTGGAAACTGGAGGACAATAAACTAGTTCCAGTCATGTCAGACAAAGACGCTGCTCCAGAAAAGTTGTTGAAGATGATCCGATGCAACTGCACAACTGGCTGTAGAACAAGTCGCTGTAGCTGTAGGGGATACGGTCTGCCATGCCACAGCGTCTGCGGACCCTGTCAACTTGATACCTGTGAAAATCCTTTCAACAAGACAGTATCGGAGGACGAAGAGGAAGCATAGTTTATCTATGGTAAATGCTACTTCAATGAACGAACTTTTGTTGATGTTTTCGATTTACCCTAACTTGAAGGCATTTTAATTGAAAGTACGTTCTAGAGGAAATGGTGATCATTGTGAGAGCTGATTAATTTATTACTTTCTAAATTACCAAAGCATATTTTTATTTATGTTATGCACAAGATGGTCAATTAATTCTGATCACTACACACAGGACAACTTTTCAGGTAGACACTATTTGAAGGATTGGGCATGACCTCCAAAACATAGGAATAAACACAAACACTACAAATGTAGTCCATTTATTGCCTGTTTTAAAACAAGTACACGCCCATGATGGCCATTTGGGGGGGGGGGGGCATTTTGGACGCCATCTTGGATTTAAGGCTTTCCCATCACTGATCAACTTTGAAAATGATTTCAATAGATTTGTTGACCTCCGAAACATAGAAATTGACACAAAAATCGCAAATATAGGCCAGCTATTGCACATCCTATGGAAATTTAAGCCCACGGCAGCCATTTTGGACGCCATCTTGAAAATAGGCCCTTTCCGGTAGGCAGATTTGAGTAGATTTTTAGTATGTTATTTTGGAGGTCAAAACCTCCCCAAAACCGTTGAAAAACCTTTAGTATCAATTTTTTGGGGGTCAAACCATAAATTTACTCTATTATAAGCAGATCAAGGCAAAACTTTACATGTGTGACCCCCTATTCATGAGGTACAAAATGTTCACACATATGATGTCATAGTTGACATCGTTTGTCAGCCATATTGGATTTACCCTAAAACCTACAAAACATCTTCTCCAGAACAACTGGACAGATCAAGGGGAAACTTCACACAAATGTTCCCCAAGTCTTGGTGATGCCAGGGTATTCACGAATAATTGATAGGTCACATGGTCTGACAGCCATATTGGTTTGAGCGAAAATCTTTAAATATATATATATATATATATATATATATATATATATATATATATATATATATATATATATATATTTCTCTTGAATCGCTTAATCAATTGATGTGAAACTTCACAATTATGATCTTGTCGTGATGGGGAATATACATTTTAAATTTCAACCTGATCGGACATATGGTCTGGCAGCGAGAATTTTTTTTTTTGATCTGGCCTCTTTTTAATTTTTAATTTTTATTTTAATAAGGCTCACTTGGCTGTGCCTGTGGATGAGTTTGAGGGTAGAGGTGTAGCAGCTGAAATGTGAATCCTGTCCAGGTTCCTCCTGATGACTTCATCTTTGCTTTTTGCTTGTTTGGGTTCCTTCTGATTACTCCAATGCAGAACTGTACCTATTTGGTCTTCCATTTGAGTTGAATTGCACTTATTTTAATCCCATTCTGAATTCAACTGAATGATAATTTTAAAAAAACGTCATGGGTCAAGGTGAGGAGTCCAATCAAAGCGGGGTTCCATCAAAGCGGGACTTCTTGGTACCCGGTCTTCACTGCTAGCAGTTATAAAGTGGATGCTCTCATGTCCCATTAATTACTTCACACACCAGTATTCAAACGCCACACAAAACAAGTCCTGGCGAGGGTCTGCAATCGCTGATTGCTCTTTTTCTTGTTTTTAATATCAGATGGGCAAAGTCGAGAAACGAACGAAATATGGTGGATTTTATTGTCCTCGTTGTCTTTATTGTTTTCTCCTCTACAAAAAATATCAGTAAATGAAAATAGTTTTTCTTTTTATTTTGCTGAATAGACCCAAACACGGTGTGTTGGAGAGTTTCTTGTTTTTCATTTTGGTTCTGGTATCGGCTCGAGCATGCGATAAACGCAAACAAATTTTTATCTCCCGAATAGTCATTGAGACCGGTAGGGCACAAATATTGCAAAGCAATTGTCGCTCTTGTTAACCTCCGCCATCGAAGATGGATGGAGGTTACTGTTTTCACCCCTCTCTGTTTGTTTGTTTGTTTGTTTGTTTGTGAACAGTATTACGGAAAAACTCTTCGACGGATTTCGACGAAACTTGGTGGTGGGGTTAGGTATGGTCCAAGGATCATGCCATTAAATTTTGGACTTGATCCCCCCCCCCAAAAAAAAAAAATTGTTAGAGAAAATTTTTTTTTTACATTTCTACATGTTTTAAGTGATTTCCAACCCCCCCAAAAAAAATTTTTTTTTACCCCCCCCAAAAAAAAATTGTTAGAGAATTTTTTTTTTGCATTTCTACATGTTTTAAGTGATTTCCAACTCTTCTTCTTTCGGCTGCTCCCATTAGGGGTCGCCACAGCGGATCATCCGTATGATCCGCATAGTGATTTGGCACATGTTTTTACGCCGGATGCCCTTCCTGACGCAACCCTGGTTGCCTCTTATGACACAGGGATATGGTACACCTATTTTAACCGGGGTATACACCAGCCCAGTAGACTGGTACTCATTTTGCTGACCTCGGAAGGATGACAGGCTGAGTCAACCCCCTGGTGTATTAATTCAGTGGCCCAACGGGGCTTGAACTCAGGACCTTTTGGATCCCAAGCCGCTACCCTAACCACTGCGCCAACACCAGGCTTGTTTTAAGTGATTTCCAACCCCCCCCCCCCAAAAAAAATGTTACCCTCCCCCCCAAAAAAAAATAGAGAAAAAAATTTTTTTGGGCATTTCTACATGTTTTAAGTGATTTCCAACCCCCCCCCCCAAAAAAATTGTTACTCCCCCCCCAAAAAGATTGTTGGAGAAAATTTTTTTTTTTTGCATTTCTACATATTTTAAGTGATTTCCAACTCCCCCCCCAAAAAAAAATTGTTTGAGAAATTTTTTTTGCATTTTTACATGTTTTAAGTGATTTCCAACCCCCCCCAAAAAAAATTGTTACCCCCCCCCCCAAAAAAGAATTTTTTTTTTTGCATTTCTACATATTTTAAGTGATTTCCAACTCCCACCCCCACCCCCCAAATGTTGGAGAAAAGAACTATAACTCTCAGCACTGTTGACATCATATTTAATGAATAAGATATAAGGTTCACTTGAGTGACCCAGCAGTATTGGCGGCGGAGGTTTTGCACTCTCCCGAGTGCTCCCCCTCTAGTTTGTCTTTGTTTTGCTGTGAAATAACTGTCCTGATTGCAATTATTCCCAAACGCAAAATCACCTGCAAAACAACCTACTGTGTGTTTCTTAGGTCTGTTGCTGGACCGTAGAGGGTGTAAGGAGGGATGTGGGGCAACCAGGAAGTCTTAAGTGCATGTCTATCACGGATTAATCAACATTGTGGAAATGTAACAGAGGATGCGTTTCTCTCCTTCCAATAGCTCCAGAATTAGACATTGTGTTTATAATCTGAGACAAAAGAGTGTGAACATAGATTATTTGAACTTTCTGCACTCTGGAATCATCTCTTTCTTGAAAGATAATGTCAGAATTTGGACAATTTAATGCAAACTCTTGGGGTCCTTGGAGCAAAACCTTCAGTGGGACTATGTTTATGTGGGCACTGATATTAATAGGTTCAATCAGTGTGTGCACCATTCATTGAACAAGATCACAGAAGTGTGGTGCTTGAACAAGGTCATAATGAAGTATACAAGGTGTGGTCTTCATGTTGTACCTGAAATTGTATCCATTCGATAAGGATGGCCATCACAGGTAGTGCAGTGCAGACAATAGTCTTCGACGCATTCTGAATGTCTCGTTAAATCCCCCTATCATTATACAACTAAGCAGGTTTGCACAATATTCTCCATTCTCGATTAAAATTATCAAATCCAACTCAAACCACACTCGTGGCGTAATGGTGAGAACACCTGCTCCGAGTCTGGGAGGTTGGTGGTTCAAACCGTGGCCGTTTAGTCATTCCAAAGATTTTAGGAATGGTACGTACTTGAAGTTCAGCATTTAAAATAAATAGGAGCATGGACAAATCCCTACAGGTTGGCATCCATGTGGAAGAGAAAATTCCTCTTGAGGAAATGCCCTGCTGAGAAAGGTGGTGCCATTGTTGCTGGTACCCAGAGCGACTGGGGAAGTAACAGCACTTACCCCAAGCTCAGTGGCTGTGTGTGAGTGTGTTCCACGAGGATCTTTAGATCCTGTTCAAAAACAACAATTGGTACCAAGGAAGCACTGCATCTTGGAACGAGATGGCCTTTTGAAGCGACTTTAAGCTGGCTGTTCTGCCTGCACATACTCTGCAGAAAATATTCCTTTACAGGATGAGGTTTTTTGGGGGTTTTTTTGTGCCGCACCATAAGATGAGAGATCAATCAATGACTTGACCTTTTTAGAATGCCTCCAAGCACAATGCACATTATTTGTTTTTCCACACTTTCAATGGCCAAATGGCACACTAAGGTGGAAGCATTTCCTCGAGGAGAGTTTAACGAGTTGTGCCAAGGATCTCACCACCCCCCCCCCCCCCCCGAACAGATGAATGTGCAGACGAAATCCACTTATTCAGCACTATCCAAACAGGGCGGAATGAAATCATTATTCTGCCCAACCAACTGCCTTATAAAATTCAATGTATTAATGCAACCAGGAAACCTGAAAAACATCATAGGCTGCGTTCTGTTCGAAATGCCACGATTAAGGAAGATAATGCTAAATGTGGTTGTTGTGCTGTCAGATAGTTGTCCATCATTTTGAGCCTCCAGGCTTCATCAGTCCACAAGGAAAACCAAAATGATGAAGGATATGTCTCTCTCTAGTGCCGATAATGTAAGAGAGTTCAGTGCTGGTAAGCGTAATCAGAACCATCTTTAATAGCGCACAACCCGAGGCCCTTCCATTGTCCTTGTGCAAAATGAAATCTATTGCATTCAGATATTCAGACAATTTTCATTGCTTTTGGTGATACGTAATGGCATCAGATGCTTTAAAATCTTTTATATTTCTACAGTTTATAAAACCCAACGGAGAGCTCCCAGGACAAGGACGTGAGGAGATGATGGACCATTTGAATGGGGGGTCGCAGCATCACGGGGTGAGTGCTCGGAATGGAGCAACAAATTGATCTGTGCAAAAGTACAGTGTGTATGTTTGGAGAGAGGTACAGTGCACAGGTGCAAGATATATATGGAATGAAGCTTTCAAAATCAGAGTTCAACTTGTTTACATGGAGTTTGGGTTCCAGGTCGTTCTGGAGTAAAGATGTTGGGGGAGCAAGAGGGATTTGATTTGGGTCAGCATAATGGGGGTGGGGGTTAAATTCTGCTTTGCAAAGGTAACGTGTAGATGGCCCCTGAACAATCTCACGGAACATCAACCGTGGATTAACTGAAGTCGAGGCCACATTTAGAGTTTGTGAGAAAAGCACACAGCATATGCTGAATACCACCTCCCTCCAATCATTGATGCAGGTGTTGTATGTGCACAGATACATGAATCATCTTCGAAAATCTAAGTTATTACAAATAATGATAGGTAACCTCTTGTCCTTTCAGTTTACTGATCATGAATGTCATTAATTATAATGAACATGTTTCCCATTTTTTTTTGCTGAGTCATAATTTCCTTGTACATCCAGTAAAGCTCATGTGTTTAGATATGTCAGTGTAAATACATTGAATAGCTCATTGGTGTGGTGGCTGGAGTATCTGCTCTGAGTGTGGGAGGTCGGTGGTTCAAACCCCAGCCAAGTCATACCACAGACTTAAAAAAAACAAAAAATAAACATGCTGCTAACTTGCTTGATGATCAGCATTTAAAAAGGATACAGCACGGACAAACAACCATAGGTGTGTAATAACAGCACAGGTTTTGATGGGCCGAATGGCCTTCTGCATCAAAAGTTCCTTATAACTGAAAAGGAACATATTATTACGTGAGAACCGAATTGAAACCTGATCCAGCCATCCTCGAGTTGATGGATGATGTTGCTCAATGGCATGGCTGATCTGCACTTGCCCTTATGCAGGACACGATACTTCCTTCCACAAGGACAGGATGAGAGGATGGTTTCAGCAGAACGTTAGAGCAATGTGCAGGTCAGGTCAGGTTTCGGAGCATGCGCAAAAGCAGTGCATCGCTGCGTGCACTTTCTGCCGGTTCTCCAGGGTCCTCCATCTGTCGATCCCCCAGGCAGATGCCTGGTCGATCCCCATCTCCTTGAGATGCCGATCAACCTGCTGCAACAAGGCACGTGGTCGGCCCATTGGCCTTCTCCACTCATGAGGCTCCCTCGCTGAGAGAATCTGATGAGCAGGATCAGTGCCAGGAAAATGAGCCACGTGTCCATACAGCTGCAGCTGCGCTCACAGATTATGCAGGTAAAAAATTTCATTTGAGTCTCTCTTAGCAACCGCTCGTTGGACACAAATCTGACCAGCGATAGCCAAGGATTCTCCAAAGAGACCCGGTACCAAAGGAATTCAGTCTCCATCTCAGATCCCTGGTCACAATCTAAGTCTCACATCTGTAGAGCAGGATTGGAAGCACTAAGGACCTGAAGACTTGGACTTTCATCCTCCTGCACAGGTACTGGCAGCACCACACCCCATGATCCAGTGAATCAATGACTTCCCAGGCCAGACCCAGATGTCTGTTGACCTCTGGTTCACAGCCAGCAGAGGCATGAATATTACTGCCAAGGTAAGGGAATCTCTCTGTGGCCTCAACATCCTCACCACAAACAGGTCCAAATAAGAAAGCAGCATCCAAGATGTCAATGAAAGCCTGGATCTTAGTTTTGACCCAGGAAACCCGTAATCCCAACAGCTATGACTCCTCATTCAGCACCTCAAAGGCCCTCAAAGGGATATCTGGAGTCTCCACAAAGATGACTGCGTCATCTGCAAAATCAAGGTCAGAGATCTTGACATTCCCAAACGATGCACCGCAGCTTGATCTCTCCTCCTCAGAATCCAGTCCATACAAGTGCTGAAAAGTGTGGAGGGCAGTACACACCCCTGGCAGACTCCAGTAACAACTGGAAATAAGTCAGAGATGGTTTCACCACATCTCACAGCATTCTCAGTCCCAGAGTTTTGTTCAGACATTGGTTTGATTTGTTTTGGTGGCACCCCACGAAGACCAAGAATCCTCCAGCAGGCATCCCAATTCACGGAATTGAACGCTTTACAGAGATCAACATATGCTGCAAGCTGACCCTGCCAAAACTCTTGGCTGGTGTGTGACAAGGACAAACTGATTAGATTTTGGTGTCATCGGTCGCATGGTTTGCTAGCCATATTGGATTTACCCTAAAACCGACAAAATTCTTCCCCAGAATAGCGAGACAGATTGAGGGGAAACTTCACACAAATGTTCCCCAAGCCATGTGTACAAATTTGTTAAGGAATAATTGATAGGTCACATGGTTTGTCAGCCATATTGGATTGAAGACAAATATTAAATAATGTTTTCTCTGGAACAGCTTAATCAATCGATGTGAAATTTCACAATTATGATCAATTATTGATTCGTAACACATGTTTAAATTTCAACTTGATCGGACGCATGGTCTAGCAGCCAGAATTATTAAAAAAAAAATTGATCTGGGTCCTTTTTGATGTTTTTGATATATATATATATATATATATATATATATATATATATATATATATATATATATATATATATCTTCTTCTTCTTCTTTCGGCTGCTCCCGTTCGGGGTCGCCACAGCGGATCATCCGTATGATCCACATAGTGATTTGGCACATGTTTTACGCCGGATGCCCTTCCTGACGCAACCCTGGTCGCCTCTTACGACACAGGGATATGGTACACCTATTTTAACCAGGGTATACACCGGCCCAGTATACTGGTACTCATTTTGCCGACCTCGGAAGGATGACAGGCTGAGTCAACCCCTCTTCTTCTTCTTCTTCTTCTTTCGGCTGCTCCCGTTAGGGGTCGCCACAGCGGATCATCCCTATGATCCGCATAGTGATTTGGCACATGTTTTATGCCGGATGCCCTTCCTGACGCAACCCTGGTCGCCTCTTACGACACAGGGATATGGTACACCTATTTTAACCGGGGTATACACCGGCCCAGTATACTGGTACTCATTTCGCCGACCTCGGAAGGATGACAGGCTGAGTCAACCCCCTGGTGTATTAATTCAGTGGCCCAACGGGGCTTGAACTCAGGACCTTTTGGATCCCAAGCCGCTGCCCTAACCACTGCGCCAACACCAGGCTCATATATATATATATATATATATATATATATATATATATATATATATATATATATATATATATATATATATATATATATATATATATATATATATATATATATATATATATATATAATTTTTTTTTTAATAAGGCTCACTTAGCTGTGCCTGTATGGGTTTTTAGGGTAGAGGAGTCGCAGCTGAAATGTGAATCCTATCAAGGTTCTTCCTGATGACTTCATCTTTGCTTTTTCCATGTTTGGTTTCCTTCTGACGACTCCAATGCAGGACTACCGATTTGGTCCTCCATTTGATTTGAATTGAATTTATTTTAATACCAGTCTGAATTCAATTGAATAATAATGAAATACATCATGGGTCATGGTCAGGTGTCCGATCAAAGCGGGGTTGCATCAAAGCGGGACCGACTCGGTACCCACTCATCACTGCCAACAGTTACAAAGTGGCAGTTATAATTATGTCTCTTATAAATTACGTAATACACCAGGACACAAACACCACGCAAGATACACCACACGAAACTACACAAACACCACACAAAACAAGTCCTGGTGAGGGTGAGGGTCTCTTTTTTTTTGTCCATGTTTTGTTGATCAGTATAATACAGTTGACCATTTTGTTGGTCTTCCATTTAATTGCATATCGCTAGTGGTGGCCAAGAAGTGGGGACACTGGGTCGCCTTTACCGGAAGTTGTGGGTTCAAATTCTGCTGAAGGAAGCAGTAATAAGATAAGATATGGATTTAAAGCACACATGTTGGTAGACTCTTTATGCCATCAGGGCAACTTCAGATGGGCATCAAAATGCCACCAATGAAAAGTCAGGACCACTCAGAAAACTTGTAAATGAGTTTTTCATAAAGGTTTATCTGGTGGATCCAAAGGGCTAAATGAACCCGCACAGTATGCAAACATCTTCCCACAAGGTGTTTGTTCTTAGTTCCACATTAAACAAACTGTTTTCTAACAGCCTGGGTGACAATAGGGTTTCTCGTGTTTTCACATAAACGTGTTTTCCAATAAACTTTCACAGCTGCCCGTGCACGTGTAATTATTTATAATTGCATTTTCTACTCGTGGAAAGGTCATTTCATCGAAATAATGAGCTTCGTTTTGCCTTAATCTATTTGGCTCGTCAAAATACTTCATTTATTTCGTAAAATTATCGGCAAATAAAATCGAATCATGCTCGTTGTGTTTTCAGTGAAGAAACGGATCCGACCTCATTTACAAGTTCATCTGTCTCCTCATGGGGTCATCATAACAGTTATAAAGCAAGAAGGGTCCAGTTAATGCAAGGTAGTTGAGGCCTTGCTCGACCTACTTTGGGTGTTTGGACACTCCTCGGGGCACTGGCTCTGCAAATGCTTACTTTTATAACATACACCTTTGGATCGTTATGGTCCACATTGCAGAGCAGACGGACGGCTTAACTTTCCCTTTGAAGAATGCTTTGCTCTGAGATGCAATACTTCTAGTTGTTATTTTATCAGAAGGCAGTTTTAAGGTTTGAATACACTGTCTAACATATTATGCCAGTGTAGTGTCTGGCAGGAGTTGTGTACAATCTCTTCTTTTCAAACAAAATAGCCTGGATACATTGGCAGACTTTAAAAAGACTTCTCTGACTCGCGACCTCTGACGCAAGCTCCACATCCTGTATCTTTAAACATTGGAGATTGCCCATTTGTGGCGTTTACCCATTGGCCAAAGGCACCGACATGTCGGGATGAAATGGAACATGTCTGGTTTTTCTCCTGTGATGTACAACATGTGGAAAAATTGTTTTTAAAATTGTTGTTGAAACAGGCCAACATATGGGACATATGACATTTTGTGCAATGGTGTGCACTGGCCAACTTTGTCCCATTGACACACACAAAAAACCAGATCTTTCTTGGAGGGTCCCCTTCTCTCAGTATGGAAGGTAGCTGATGTAATTATTATCCATAAAAAAGGGTGCCAAGAGAGACGCTTCAAACTACAGACCAGACCACATTCTTCCCTGCATAATGTACAAGAACAGCACTTGGTAGAGGTCATACCTTTGCCAGGTTGTACAGATTACGTTTTGTATCCCACTGATAGGCTGGATCTGCTGACCTGAAGCAAAATGTAAAGGGCTTGTTCTTGTCACCTCACCAACTCATCCACCAAGTTTTGTCATAGTCCATCCACATATTTTTGAGATATCGTGCTATATGTTGTGTTTGGTCCCATTTTTCAATGGTATGCCTGGTGTTGGCTTAATGGTTCGGGTGGTGGGTTTTGGATCCTAGGGTCCTGAGTTCAAATCCTGCTCAGCTGTTGAATTAATACCAACTGGGGTTAACTCGGCCTGTTATCCTTCCCAGGTCGGCAAAATGAGTGCCAACATGCTGGTATACTGTGTCGGAGTGGCGACCCGTCCAGGATTGTGCCCAATAGCCAAGGAGACTGCTTAAAGATCCCATGCCACTCAAAAGTACTGAAATTGCACATATATGTATATATATATATATATATATATATATATATATATATATATATATATATATATATGTATGTATATATATATATATATATATATATATATGTATATATATGTATGTATATATATATATATATATATATGTATATATATATATGTATTTATGTATGTATATATATATATATATATATATATATATATATGTATATATGTATATATATATATATATATATATATATATATATATATATATATATATATATATATATATATATATATATATATATATATATGTCCTATTGGAGTTTTTCATCGTGATTTGTGATCTGACAATGTTTTTTTCACAATACTTATTCTGTAAAATGTAAAATTAAAAAAACAAAACTCTTAGGGAACGCCCCTAAAAATTCTGCCGAAATCTACTGAATGACGCGTAACCCACATGACGTCATGTCCAGAACAACAAAGGCTGCACGCAAATTACTCGGGTTGGTGGTCTACGTGATTGTATTGGCTTCCTGTGTGTTTCCACATTCGATTGATCGACTCAAACGCTTCGTTCATTTCTGCTTTAAAAAAATCAAACATTTGGTTTTGAATAATGGATGACATGGACTTTGATTTGTCTGGTAGGGACAGTGCATGTGAGAGAAATGAAGGATTTTGGTCTGAATCAGATGGAGAATTGTCAGATAATGTAGTCGCAGGAGGTGAAGGTCAGGCAGCTGGAAATGAAATACGGCCTTACCAGTTCGAGCCCGAAGCAGGACAAGCAGAGGAAACTGGCGATGAAATTCCCGGAGTTCATGATGATCGGGAGGACATCGAAGGAAGACTTGACAATAACAACTGGTTAGACTAAATCCTATTCGTAATTCAATAATGTAAATTGTACTTGCATACCTCTCGATATCAGAAATATTTTAGAGAGGCGAGGTGACCAGCGCAATGCAGCGGACATGTTGCTCCGCGGCGAATGAATCTCAAGCAAGGCCAGCCCATGTCATCAGCCGTATCTCTCCGCGCATAAAACGAAGCAATCTTGCTGTCCGGATACGATGAAAACTTGTGTGCAGAACACACCTTGCGACACAATTGTCTCGAGTAGTCCGATAAATCTGACGTTCTGTTGCATTTTTATTTATTTTATTCCTACTGTCGTCATGTAGCACCAGTAGAAAACAATGAGGAAAACAGAATAATAAAAGAAAGCTACAGCATATCAGATTTATCGGACTAGTCGGACGGACGACGGATTTATCAGACTAGTCTAGACTCGAGAGTTGACAAGTAACTTGTATTAGCATGCACACAATGTATAAGTCAATGCGTAAGAGTCCCGAGGCTATGAGGCCGTGTAATAGGACAGATAAATTTGTCCTTCATAGTTGTGCCAACATATTTTTCCCTGTTCATTTATTACAGCATTTTGGCTAAATGTTAATGAATAGCAAGCCAATGGAAGCAGTACCTTCACTTTAGAATAAACCCATGTATGTCGAGTGCAGCCATACCTGGCTTGCATGTAATGTGGAATCATACTGATCCCAGCAGGCTGGTTTCAACGAACAATTCAATAAGCTGCAAAATGTGGGTGCAGGTTTTTTACATTGTTTGATTTTAAAATTATCTCCTTGTGCCTTGAAATTATGTAATATTAATTCTTTAGTATTTTACTTGTATGTCCCTGTAAGTTTCTTTTTTAATGGAAAGGTTCAACAGTCACATTTTATATTTTGTGGACATGGTATAGCCCTTTATTGTGCATACATGTATTGGATTTGTACACGACTATGACAAGGTAGTAAAGGGCTCAGCTCAGAAGTAGAATGTCTTTTCCGTGAAAGAATCGCAGGAATTAAGACGATCAGTGGGATAGCAAACAAATGTGCACAATGCATTTGTACGTACTTTATACGGCGCGCAACGTCTAATCGATCAACTCTGAGCGAGTCGCGTTCTGGAGATGACGTCAACGGTCACGTGACCTGCGGTTCGCTGAACTCAACTTTTTTGAAGGGTGGGGCATAGCAAGTTGTGAAAAGCACTACAAATGTTCGAAATATTGGTCTAATTATCCCATTGTTGATTTTAAAAACGAAACATGAGTGATTTCTTCACTAGGAAGGTCAAGTTAATATATAAATAACCAGAAACTTTTGAGTGTCATGGGACCTTTAAGCACCACCAACGCTCTGCACAGAGTATAGTCCCAATCACCTCCTTCGATGGTGAAGAATCACTCATAAGAATGTAAAAAAATTCTCGTATCCGGATCCGCATTACAAAAATCGAATGAATTATGCCTTGTTACACATCCAACCTGTCCACCAAGTTTCGTCCAAATCTGTCCATTACTTTTTGAGATGTCATACTATATATAGTTAGTAGCCCTATCTCTCAATGGTGAAGAATCACTTAAAAAATTATAGGATCCGGATCTTCACCAAAATTGAACCAATTCTTCGTTCTCACACACCCGACGTGTCCACCAAGTTTTGTCCGAATCCATTCACAACTTTTTGAGATATCCTGCTATATATCGATATATTTACATGATGAAATGTTGTGCACAACAAATTTGGTTGATACATTTTCTAATTGCTGCCTCATAGGTGTTTTACATGTTTGCAATGGCATTGACCTTGACCTTTGACTAATTTTGACCAGATTTTGTACACATATACTACACAAACATACAAATAAGCTGTGTACGTTTCAATGTGATACTTTGAAAATTTCCTGAGGATTGGCAATCATTAAAAAAAAATCACTCATAGAGTGACACTTGGTGAAACGGAACAGCAATCGGAAAGAGCACATACCCCTCCGCCAGGCTGAATAGTTTCCATTTTGTATGCCACTGATAGGTCGGATCTGAATCTGGACCTTAACCAAAATCGAATTGGCTTGTTCTTTTCACCTTACCAATTCATCCACCTCTTTTTGTAATATCTCGTCCACCACTTTTTGAGATCTCATCCGATGCATAGTTTTTGGTCCCATTTCTCAGTGGTGAAGAATCACTTTCCAATAAGCTTTCACAGCTGCCCGCGCACGTGTAATTATTTATAATTACATTTTCTACTCGTGGAAAGGCCACCAAAATAAGTGTTGCTGTCCTTGGCCAGTCAACTACACGCCAAAAAATATTTCAGAAAGATTGCTTGAAAACTGTGGCCAAAAATCGTGCGACAAACACAGACAGACAAATGCTACAGACCAACATAGTTGGCAAAAATAAATTTTCGCTAAGTAATCACAAAAAAAAATCCCATTTGTCTACTATAGGGTGAAATTGTTATCATGGACACTGTTTTCTCTTTGCCATGTGGGACCTTCTATTCCATGTGACACTTTTTACCTGCGACATGTCACAGTTCTGCAAAAGCTTCGCGCTGTTGTTGTTGTTGTTGTTGTTGTTGTTGTTGTTGTTGTTGTTGTTTGCGCTCTTGTTAGGGGTCGATTTTTGAAATGTGCACCCATTGGTCGGACAGCTGCCAGACCTCACCCAATCTGGTGCTTCACTCCACCCACCATTGCACCCAGTCAAAATATTGTCTTGGGGGGGGGGGGGAGAATTGATGACATCATCGGTCATGTGGTTCAGCAGCCATATATATTGTTAAGAATTCAGCGGTGGCGGGATTCGGACGAGCGCGTCGATCACTGTCCGTAACCAGTTTGGGTTTTCACACCCTACTCTCGACAGCCAAATGTTACAGATTCGGCGCCACCCTAACCACCGCCGTCTCCGGGGTTATAACGCCGGCTGGTTCGGCACAATTCTCGGGTTACGCGTCTCGAACCACGATACCAAAATACACCTGTACCTTGCCAGCTGGGGGAATAGACCCCGGTTACAGACTGGTTTTGTCAGAGACCGAGCGGAGTCTACCAGTCTGTAACCATTTTGGTTTTTATATCCAAATCGAGTGGATCGTTCCTCGACGCGGCACAAATCAATTCAAAGCGGCAACTTCATACGAATCAGCCAGATTTATTGGGGACATCGGGGAACACGGCACAAGCAAAACATTCACGACAATGTTATAATCAATCTATAACCCGTTCTTAACTAGGGAGCTACGGATTAGGGGTTTCGAAGGGAATTCTAACGAGATAAACCTTAGACGACATGCAAACAAGACATGGACAGCATGCAGACAAGACACAGAGTACTTGGTGATGTTTCATGGACGAGAGGAAAGTGTCAAAGGCACGAATGTGGCTCGTGACAAGCCGATGTCCACGGATTTGAGCCCCAAACTCGAGCACTCCGCGTGGCAAGATGGCGGCACCGTACTCTTTCTTCTCAAGGCACCACTTGCGCACGCCCTCCTCAGCGCGTTCTGACCCCGCGCAATGTCGACGGCACAAGACCGTCAGATCGATGGTGGGTCTCAGCTGGTTTCGCACAAGGTCCAGTATACAAGTCCAGGCCTGGCCTGTTCACCAGACCAGACCAAATCGAGGAGTTGGGCTCCGGCAGGCGGATCGGCAAACGTGTCGAGCCGTGCCGTGAGTCGGGACAGAGGCTCCGTGGTTAGACACAGGTTGAACCCGTCGATGACCTCCTCTCGAAGCTGACTCCAGACTCGCACAGCAGCCAGGTCCTCTTGACGCAGATTGCAGCCTCCCACTAGTCGTTTCTGTACAGCAGAATCCTCAATCGACCTCAGGTTCAGTTACTCCCTCGGCAGATTCGACCCTCAGGTTCAGTTCCTCCTACTGCCGATCGCACACTCGACCTCAGGCAGATCCTCTCCCCGCCGATGCCAGACAGACCTCATTCAGTCCCTTCCTTGCCTTTCTTTCGGCTCGCTCTTTATGAAAAACCGATCGCAAAAACCCTCATGCAGTTTTTCCTACTGCTGATGGCAGACTCAACCTCAGCGCTCTCGTCGCAGATCCACACTGCCTTTCCTTCGTTCGCTCGCCTCAAAGCCCACTGGCTCCTCCCCTTAGTTTCACTTCCCTCTCTAGGCCACGCCCTCTCAGCCAACTGGGCGGGGCTTCGTCCTGCAGAGGGGAAGGAAGGAAGAAGAAGAAGCTCTCAGTACACCACCACTGCACGAACAATAGCATGTATCCTACACCTCCCGACACACATGTAGCAGCCATTTACCGAACAACCTGACGAAACATGCATTTAATGGGGGGTCTGGGCTAATCCTATATTTAATAGCATGCTAAGGGCCATTTCCGCAACAATATGTTTTTAACATAAAAAACCTTCAAAAATCTTCTCTGAAATGGCTGAACAGATCAAGGCGAAACTTTACAAGTATGATCGCATACCCATGAGGAACAAAAAGTTCTCCAACTATGATGTCATAAGTCACATGGTTTGGCAGCTATGATTTTTTGAAGAATAATTTTTTTTAAATATTCATCTCCAGAACGGCTTAACAGATCAATGTGCAACATCACCCACATGTTCCCCAAGCCTTGGGTATACCAGGGTGTTCACAAATAATTATTAGGTCATATGGTCTGGCAGAAATATTGGTTTGAATCTTTAAATTTAAATCTTTAAAAAAATCTTTGAATCTTTAAATCTTTAAAAATCTTTAAATCTTTAAATCTTTAAATCTTTAAAAAAAAATTTTTTTTGGAACCGCTGTATGCATTGACATGAAATGTCACAGTTATGATCTAGTGGTCATGGAGAATATCTGATATATATATTACTAAAACGTTCATCTTATATGTATGTATGTATGTCTGTATGTTCCCGAAATACAGCCAAAACGATACACCATAGCGCAAAAATTTTAGGGCCATCTTACTCACCATTCTCCTGTGGTGTGCAGTTTCAAGTTTCGTTCAAATCGGGCAACGAAAAAAAATATTTAAAAATCAATTCCCGATTCAGTCAAGCACTCTTCGGGAGAATTTGATCAATGCAAACAACCTCAGCGGTATAGTTCACTGGAGCTATCTTTCTTTTTCCTTGAAATGATTTTTTTTCATCAATCGCTGCCACAACGGGAACCCAACAGGTTCATGGGTCGTCTGGTATGTTTTAAATTTCAACCTGATTGGACACATGGTCCGCCAGCTAGAATTATTTAATATTTTGAATCTAGGTTCAGGGATTTAAATCAAACTTCGTATAAGTATATATAATGATGTAATAATGTGGGTGAAGGCATATATGGCAATGTCACATTGTCAAAGAGTGCCCGTCTAGGCTATACATACAACAAAACTAAGGTAACAGATTTAATGGTAAATCCCCTGTTTGGAATCACTACGAATCGAATCAATCTAATCTTATTCACATGGGAGCACGGGACAGACGCCGCACAAGGTTCAAGAGACATTAGAGAATGTAATCTGAGGCATGGGTAATGATTTTTTTTATCCTCACACCCAGCTTTCACCACATGGATATGTGGGACATGAGCAAAAATGAGGGTGTTGAGTGGACAGAGCAGACGAAAAATGCACTGCCTTTAGAAAGTATTCATACCCTTTGACTTTTGTCACATTTTGTTGCGTTGCAGCCTGAATTTAAAATTGATTAAATTTAATTTTTTTTTGTCACCAATCTACACAAAAAAGAATGACGAAGTGAAAACATGTTTTTAAATTGTGTTTACAAATCAAAAAAAAATGTAAAGCTGAAATGTCTAGCATCAATAAGTATTCAATCCCCTGAGTCAATACTTTGTAGAAGTGCCTTTTGGCCGCGATTACATCTTTGAGTCTTCTTGGGTATGTTAGGTATCAGCTTTGCACATCTGGATTTGGGTATTTTCTCTCATTCTTCCAAGCAGATTTTCTCAAGCTCTGCCAAGTTGGATGGGGAGCGTAGGTGAACAGCAATCTTCAAGTCTTTCCACGGATTTTCAATGGGATTTAAGTCTGGGCTTTCGCTGGGCCATTCAAGGACTTTCACATTCTTGTTCTGAAGACATTCCAGTGTTGCTTTGGCTGTATGCTTGGGGTCATTGTCCTGTTGGAATGTAAATCTTTGCTGCAATCTAAAATCTTTTGCACTCTGAAGCAGGTTCTCCTCAGTGATTTTCCTGTACTTGGCTCCATTCATTGTTCCCTCTATCCTTACAAGTCTTCCAGTCCCTTCCACTGAAAAGCATCCCCATGCTTCACCTTGGAGATGGTGTTAGATGGGTGACGAGCTGTCCTTGGTTTCCACCAGACGTAGCGCATTACATTCTTCGACGATGGTTACTGATTTCCCCTGGAGTTGTTTGTTGACTTGGTTAAGATGGGTAAATATATCTGAGAGGTACCCTAAAGAGGCGATGAACTTTGAATCAGCAAACTTTTCCCACAGCTTTGAATCCCGGCCAAGAAGAAAAATCTCTACCTCAGTGCTGAGCTCAAACACTCGGTAAAGAATAAGTCCACGTGAGAGCCACCTCACCTCAGTATGAAGCAAAATAATTGAATGCTCAGAACCCATCTCATCACAAAAAGCTTTGAGCAACAAAAAAAGAAAAAATTGATTTTCTTGTGGAAGAATAGTGCTGCATCCCTCCTGCAGAATTCTTGACAGTGGTGGATTCTATGCCACGGTGTATGCAGGTCGTACTGGCCGCACGTGGTGGTGAAATACCCTATTAAGTGACTTTACATTGGTGTTTCCATTTTTCGTCCACTACCTGTACATAGATATCATGGGAATCGGTTGAAAATAGACGATTTATTTGACCCTGACCTTTTGACCTCTTGATGTCAAAAACAATAGCTTCCAGCTTCTCACGCCCTCTTCCAGGTGTTGAAGTTTCATGAATATCAGAGTAAAAATGTGACCTGCAGGCGATTGACATACAAGCAGACAGAATCACAGACCAGAACAAGCAATATACAGTCGGACCCTGACATTCGTGGGGGATACGTTCCTGAAAAATGCCGCGAATGTCAGAGCATTGTTTTAATGGGGAAAAGGGGGACATGTTCCCGGCGGTTCGTGATTCACAAGGGAAATTCAAAAATTCTGTGAAAAACTGAGAATACCCGAAGCACAGGCCCGCAAATGTGGAAGCAGGTCAGAAAAACCATGAATACATGAAGCACAGGGCCGTGAATGTAGAAGCAAGTCACATTTTAGGAACCGCAAATACTCGTGGTCCGCGAATAGTGGAACGGCGATTGTCGGGGTCTGACTCTACTTGCAAATTTTCAGTTTCACAAGTAACAGACAAGCATATATACAAGGGTGAAAACAACCTCTGTCCACCTTTGGTGGCAGAGGTAACAAGGTAATGGAAACAATAATCTCAGTGGACTTTAAGACCAACCTCTTCTCCAACTCCTCAATGTCACATGTCCATATATATATATATATATATATATATATATATATATATATATATATATATATATATATATATATATATATATATATATATATATATATATATATATATATATATTGTTACGGCTGTGGAAATTCGCATTACACGATAAAGGGCCCTCAGGTGAGATATCTCCATAGGTATATGTGTATTTAGCCCAAACCCGTTGTATAGAAGGAATTTATGTGATCCATCCGGGCTGCGACGCTTTGAGTTAGTCGTTTTTCTTTTTCTATGTTTTATTTCAAACAAACAGCATCTCAACAACCACTCCATCCCCATCACAGCGCCAACCACACTACAACCACGCCACCGCCACCATGTACGCTACCACATCTTCGCCACTACGTTCGCTCCGAACAGCAAACAAAGGCGCCAAGGAAGGAACAACGGAGCCTGCGCAGACTTTTCCCGCCTGATTCTCCCACTTGATTCTCCCGCCTGATCTTCCCCACGCTTTGGAGTGGAGGAGGGGCGATGCAGGTCAAAGGATAGAGGTCATGTAAGGGAGGGGTCTCATTTTGGGGGAATAATTCTCTGGCCCAGAGCCAAAAACTGACTCCCCCGGCCCCCGCACGGGGCGGGGTGGAGGGAGAGCATGAGGGAACGCCCTTTTCGGGAACCCTCTCGAAGGAAGGTGGAGCCGAGAACGAGGCGGGGCGAAGGGCGGCGCCCCGTGCTATGAAAGACGGACACGGGCGGGGCACTCTGGCGCCTCTTCCGCCTCTTCCTCTTTTCGTCTTGGCTGGTGGTCTGGTCTTCAGTTGGTCGAGTTGGTACGAGAGTCTGGTTCTCGAGGGAAGAGGTCCTGCGCCCGCGCCTTGGTGAGCGGCCCTGTCACGAAGGCACGGACGGTAGACGCGGCAGCGCCAGTTGTGAGGTGGACCTACGCGTCCGGACGGGGAGTGTCGGAAAGGGTTCGCCGGCCGCGAGATAGGTCGGGGCCAGGCGCGACCACGCTGACGGTCGCGGGAGAGGGACTCACCAGCCATAAAAGGGAAGTCGCGATTTCTTTCTTTCTTTTCCTTCCTTTGCTTTTTGTATAAATGTGTGTGTTGGTGCCGTCTGTGAAGTAGAACTGCGTAAGTGTTGCCGTGTGTTGGTCGTAGGCGGTTGTAGCTCTGCATTTGCTTTTGTTGCATGACTGTTTTAACTGTTATATGTGCATTTTGACTGTATGGCTGTATATACGTGCTTGTCTGTGTGTGTGTGAATAAAATGCTTGCTTGTTGAACTGTTCCCGCTCTGCTTCGTCTCTTTTCCTTTTTTATTGACCCTCCATCTTGCATCACGTAAGGGGTTCGTCGTGGGTGCAACTTCCCGGTAATTAATCGGAACCGTCAAGGCCGACGATAACACCGCTCGGTTATCACTGTAGCACGGAACGGACCGCTTAAGCGGTTCGTGTCCGGAGTCGGCCTGTGGCGTGGTACGATCGCCCGGTAGACCATTCGCGCAGGTACTTAGGCAGATCGAATTTGACGAGCAACCCTATCCTGCGCAGGTGGGCAATTGGCACGATCGTGGTGAGAGATGTATTGAGATTGAGAGATGTATTGAGGTACAGAGATCGTGGTGAGAGACATTGAGAGATGTATTGTGCCGAGTCTCACTGGACTCTAAGCATTCCATATTGTTTGGTACCCACACCTTGACCTGCAAAGGACTAATGGGATCTTTTTCTTGACTGGCTGGTAGATGTTCTTCATACACGCAAGCAATGTGTAGCACTTGACGGTGTTCTATCCCCTGCCGATAGAGGCTGGTGTCTCTCAAGGCAGCCTTGGGCCCGATATTGCTCCTGGTTTACATTAACGATCTCTTGGCCTCTTTTGAAAACCCTTTATATCACTTTGCAGGTGACTGCTTTCTTTTCCAGAAAGTCTCGAACACTAATGGCAGGCATGCTGAAACCGCATACTTGCCCACAGATTCAGAGAACATGCAAAGCTGGTCAATCACCTGCAGGAATGTTTCAATTATTGCTTCTCGGTCCCAAACACTCACTCTATTACTATATAAAGACCACATGACTCATCCGCTGGTTAACCCCGCCGCCGAAGGTGAACAGAGGTTGCGTTTTCATCCCTGCCTGTTTGTTTGAGAGCATGATATCTCAGAGTTATGGACGGATTTGGATGAAATTTGGTGGACAGTTTGGGTGTATGACATGGACGAATTGATTCGATTTTCATGAGGTTATGGATCCGGATACTACAGTTTTTAAAGTGATTCTTCACCATTGAGAAATGGGGCCAAAAACTATATACAGCATGATATATCAAAAAGTTATGGATGACATTACAAAACTAGGTGGATGAGTTGGGTAGGTGACAAGAACAAGCCGATTAGATTTTGGTTCAGGTCCAGATCCATTTTGGTTCCAAACTGTTCAGCATGGCAGAGGCATGAGTCTGTCTGTCTGTTTTTGTGCAGGATATCTCAAATTTCTGGATGCATTTGGATGAAATTTGGTGGGCAGGTTGGGTGTGTGACAAGGACGAATTGGTTAGGTTTTGGTGAAGATCCGGATCTGGCTACAAGAATTTTTTTAAGTGATTCTTCACTATTGAGAGATGTATTGTGCCCGATGTATTCTCGTGGATCAGGTATTGCGTGGCGGAGGTATGTGCTGTACCCAGTGCCCTTATAGTTACCCTCACCGAAGGAGAGGGTATTGCATTTGGGTCCGTTTGTTTTCTGTCTGTTTGTGCGCATAGAACTTTCGAGTTTTTCACCGCAACCGCTTATCGGATTGAGACGAAATTTTCACCAGAGGTGCAACTACTCATGTAGAATGTTGTAATGATAATTATAATGTCATGGGTCACGTAATGTGGCAACCATGTTGGAAAAATGGAAAAACTTTGGACCTCTGTATATCTGAAACCACACCAAGGAAAAAATTGAAACTTGGCAAACTGCAAGTATTCCTCATGGGGAATAAGTGTGATTTTTTTTTTTTGACCTCATAGGTGCTTTCGTCATTACGTAATAATTGTATATGTAGAACGCCACATCTGATCAGTGTGAAAATTGTTGAGGGGCATCTGGGATAAAATGGGGTACAGAAAAAAAATTGATGTCATCCGTCACGTGATTTGGCAGCCATATTGTTGTTTTTTTTGTTTTGTTTTTTTGCTTCAAAAATCTTCTTCTATGAAGTGGCTGAACAGATGAAGGTGAAACTTTACATGTATGACTACCTTTCCATGAGGAAGAAAAGTTTCACACATATGACATCATAGATTACAAATGTTTTGGCACCCAGATTGGATTTACCCGAAAAACCTCTAAAAAATCTTCTCCAGAATGGCTAGACAGATTGAGGGGAAACTTCACACAAATGTTCCCCAAGCTAGGGTTGTACAAGTTTGTTCAGGAATAATTGATAAGTCACATGGTTTGGCAGACATATTGGATTGAAGTAAAATATAAAATAATGTTTTCTCTGGAACCGCCTAATCAATCGATGTGAAACTTCACAATTATGATCTAGTAGTGATAATGATGGGGAATATATGTTTTAAATTTCATTTTGATTGGACACATGGTCTGGCAGCCCAAAAATTTTTTTTTTATCTGGGTTCTCTGATTTTTTTTTTTAATTTTGATTTTCTTTTTAATGAGGCTCACTTGGCTGTGCCTGGATGGCTTTGAGGGTAGAGGAGTAGCAGCTGAAATGCAACTCCTATCCAGGTTTCTCCTGATGACTTCATCTTTTGTTTTTGCTTGTTCAGGTTCCTTCTGATGATTCCAATGCAGGACTGTACCTATTTGGTCTTCCATTTGATTTGAATTGAATTAATTGTAATCCCATTCTGAATTCAATTGAATAATAATTAATGTCATGGGTCAGGGTCAGGGTCAGGTGTCCAATGAAAGCAAGTTTGCATCAAAGCGGGTCATCTTGGTACCCGGTCATCATTGCCGGCAGTTATAAAGTGGCAGTTATAATTACGTCTCATTAATTTCATAACACACCAGTACACAAACGTCACACGAAATACACCACACAAAACTACACAAACACCACACAAAACCAGTCCTGACGAGGGTCTGCAATCTCTTAATGCTCTTTTTCCTGTTGACTCTGCAATCGACCTCTGGCAGAGGTTTGGAGCACTTTAAACGAGCAATCTTCGAATGACCTTTCACCAAATGGCTGACCAAATATCCAAACCCCCTGCACTAAAACCTTCCCCCTTACCCCCACTCAAACCTTCTTCCGCACCCAGCACACTCAAACCGTCCACCGTTTCTGTGGGTCTCTCTGTCTTCGACCACCTCCTTTCTAGTCTGGCACTCTCTGCTCTTTCCATGCTATGTCCTCCACAGGTTACTGCAGGGCTCACACAGTCCACCATCAACCCCCTTCTTGTGAAACTACCTAAATCTAGGCTCACTGCTCACCTCCACTCATTTGTTCCTCTGTTTTCCCATCTGTTGAATCAACTTCCACATCCTCTTCAATCTCATTATTCTCTCCAGGTCTTCAACTGCTCACCACCATCTCAGATCATCCCCAATCCAAAACCATGATCTTTACTCCCCTCGTTAACCCCACCCAAATTCCTCCTTCCAATTTTCCAGTTTTGCCTCCTTCGAGATTCCTTCTGTATCCATCTTGTCAATCCCATGCATCCTCTGTGTCCAACCTGTGCACCCCATGTATGCGTATTTTGCATCATGTTTTTGTCTGTTGCGTCCTAATCTATGTAGTGTACTCACTCTTCCCCGAGCCTCGACGATGTATACAACACAAATGACCAGGGTAGGGAGGGTTCTTGGAATATTCTGTAGAGTTGTCATTGCTCGGTCCCTCTCACCTCTTTGCATTGTTCAAAAATTTCATCCACAATGACATAGAATAAGGACATCCTCTGTAGACTGGTGCCACCACATCTCACCTTGCACTCTTGGAAGTGGTGGAATCCAAGACTTCTAGACTAATTGGAGTTTCTCAAAAGGAAGCTGAGATGCAAGGCTTGCTTCCCTCCCACTGCAGACAGATTGGTTGCCTATCAGTTTTCTATCACCTCGTTTCTGGCCTCACCCCACCTGTCCTCGAAGCTATTTGTCCTTCATGAGCCTCACCAAGCCACACTAACTAAGCCAGCAATGCAAAGCTTGTTTTCCATCCCAAACACAGGCTAACTGTTTCCATCTACTCTGTTGTCCCTTTCTCGTGAATGTGGAATCGCCTCCCTGAATCTGTCCAATCACCTTCTTTTCTCCATTCCTTTAAAATGGCGGGCCATCACCATCGCATGTTATCTCCTGTTCTTATTCCCAATTTTTTTTTAATATTCTCACTGACTCTTCTCTCGTGTCCACTCACACTTTTCCACATTTCTCCCGTTTTTCAGCTTTTCCTGTCTGCTTACACGTTCTTTTCGATTCACTCACTCTGTTCCCTTTCCTTTCTCAATGTCCTAACTTATACTAACTGTGTGGTCAATCCATTCCCAAATTCACCATGCTTGTGTACCAACTCCCTCCACTTTCATCGCTGTCTTGACATCACTCCTCTTTTCCATCACTCCTGTTGTTCAGCTCAAGCTTGCTTCGACTTATGCAAATAACAGAATCTGGAGAGTTCCTAAAACACCTTAACCCTCGCAGTCTAGAGAAAAGGGACATTGGAAGAACCTTTTAAACTCTTGATTTGCGTTTCTGAACATGATTGATATTTCCTATGAGCCACAATTTTGTCTGAATTTCGATATTCTTCCACCAGAGAGCACGAGCAGCAAGATGGATTGATCAAGATGGTTTAAAATTGTGTAATATTTTCTTTCTGTTCAGATTTAGTTAAATTAACAAATTCAGATTCGGTTCAATTTGCCAACACAGTGTTCACAATATAACATTTAATTGTAATTACGTAGCTCCTGGATCACATGGACTGAAGTCGACAGAAGGTTTTCAGAGCTATCCCATAATGGCGTGCGCGCCGCCATGTTGGTTGTATTCACATCCGTGGAAACAATAGCATCAGTAGCTCTACAATCTATCACGTTTATCTCGTTATTCTGACTCAACGCAATGGAAGGTTACACCAATCATTTGGCCTCATTTGGTCTTGTTTACCTATTCTTGCTTGTTTAGCTTGCTAATCAATATGGTGCCCAAGCACTGCATCATGGGGACTGAAATCTCTCTGTAGACAGACGGAGTGACACAAGTGTTTTACCCTGCTTTGCGCTTCATGCACGAAGTAACAGTATTAAAAACATGTGTCCAGTATTATGCGACAAATTGGGTAACCGTTGGACAGTGTACTCCCATCTTTAGTCTGATCCGATTCCTGTCGAGGGTCGAACCCAGGATAAATGAGCTATCTTTACGGGACTGTGTCGGAATAGATTTGGATTTTGCAAAGATTGCCCTCAAAAGACAGCAAATCAACACAGAATTTTCACTTTGAGCATTCGCTATAATCAAAAGGTGAACGGTCACCCACTTTGCGGTCTCTCAAAGTCACGTCTGCTGGAAGATCAATGGGCCCGTCGATTCGGAGGGCACTGCGGCATGTCATGATGATGGACACGCAAGGCTGTTTTCCATCTCGCAAGGCACATACAGATAGAGGCTTTGTTTTTCAGGAACATTTTCTGCAAGAGAAAATTGTTTCTCCAGTTGGGTTTAAAGGCACAAGTTTCAGTTATTTTTTGTTTGCACGCCACAGATAATTTAGCACTCACCGAATCACCACCGCGGCTGTCTTTGTCAACGCTCCGTGCGAATACTCGCTGAAAGCAAAGAGCAATTATTTCTTCTCATCTAATTCTACATCCATGCATACTTTCCTTTTCATAAAAACGGTTTTTCAAAAAAAAAAAAAAAAAAAAAGAGTTGATTCTTTCATTTGTGCAGAATTATTTTGCACCTGGGAAGCTTTGTTTTGCACTTCCACCTGAGCACAGGTGGGAATGCAAAATGAGATCCAGGTACAGGGAGCCTGGGTTAAAATCTCATAGGTATGCTGCATTGAAATGTTTATTTTCTTCTCATGTCCTTGTAATCCTTGCGCATGTACAGGGACATGTTCTTGTTCTGCATGGAATGTATGGGCACCAAACACCATGAGCCCCAGAACAGTTCAAAACTATAAGAGCACTCGGTAGAGTGCATATCTCCGCCACGCAATGCCTGATCCAGTGGAACGTATTGAGCCCAATACATTTTTGAAATATCATTTTATATATGTCGTTTATGACCCTATCTCTCGATGGTGAAGAATCACTTCAAAAATTCAAAATTCTTGGATCCAGATCTTTACCAAAATTGAACCGATTCTTCGTTCTCACACACCAGACGTGTCCACCAAGTTTTGTCCGAATCCATTCACAACTTTTTTGAGATATCCTGCTATATATCGGTTTAGCCATATCCATCAATGGTGAAGAATGGCTTAAAAAATTCTTATAGCCGGATCCGGATCTTCACCATAAACAAATCGGTCCGTCCTTGTCACACACCGAACATGTTCACCAAATTTCATCAGAATCCATCCACAATTTTTTTGAGATATCCTGCACACAAACAGACGGACAGTGGTGAAAACAAAACTTCCTTCCACCTTCGGCAGATCATTAAAAAAATTATTGGATCCAGATTCAGTTCTTCACCAAAAGTGAATAAATTCTTCTTTATCCGTTGTCACACACCCAACCTGTCCACCAAGTTTCGTCGGAATCTGTCCATAACGTTTTGAGACATTGTGCTATTTATCGTGTTTGGCCCTATCTGTCAATGGTGAGTTTAATCACTTTAAAAATCAATTTTTTCCGGTTCCGGTTGGTAAAAACAAAATCTAATCAGTTGGTCCTTGTCACACACCCAACCTGTCTACCAAATTTTGTCCAAATCCATCCACAAATTTTCGAGATATCCTGCACAAAAACAGACAGACAGACTCATGCCTCCGCCATGCTGAACAGTTTGGAACCCTCGGCCGGGGGGGGGGGGGGGGAAGGGGTTGTGTTTCCCCCTCACCAACCCCCTTAGCCTATGACTGCCATGGCCCAATAGGGAACTGATACTGTGCTCGCGTCAGACATATGTATAGAAGATTAAATTCGTTCAAAAAGAACCCGGGCAGCGCCGGGTGCATTCACCTCGTATATTATAATACCAAGCTTGCACACTAAAAACTCGGCTCACCGTCACACGATCCCTATGAAATTGCTGTGGCACTTAGCGGACATGCCGACAATGTTTGGCGTTCCATAGTACCACTTGCATTTTGCACAATGCGTATTTTTGTCATTCCCCATGTACGGTCTGTCATCTGCTACCAGCTATGTTGTACTGCTATCCCGTGCATGTGCATGGGTATCGCTAGTATTGGTTGATTACGTGGTTGATCACGCGAGCTGGACGTACTGTGCAAATTAGGTTGATCACATGGTGGGTTATCACGTGATCTTTGCACCACTTACAATAATTATAATCAGAGATGGGGAGAAGCAAAGATCGAAGAGTCTTTGAAACTGGATATACAGGGTGTTTCAAAAAGATTGATACAGCTTTGACCTCCTGCCATTTCTTTGATTTTTGACCTCTACCATTTTATTTTTCAGGGTTTGGTGGTGTTATAGTGGTATTTGTACTCTGGGATTTTGAGCTCCATAGCTCAACTATGCCATTGACAGTGAAGCAGAAGACAAAAGTGGTGGCTCTGTGATATGAGACTAAATCATATGTAGACATCTGTCGGAGGTTCTGCCGGGAATACGACCTCAGAACACGTGATGGACCCACAAATTGTACCATTCAATGTATTGTGAAACATTTTTAGCACAAGGGCACAGTGCACAACCAGAGCAAGGGCAACAGTGGCAGGCTGGCATCAGTAACCAAGAGCCAAGCCAACACCGTCGCCGTGCATTATTCTTCAGTGGACAGTCCCAAGAAGTCCCACCGCCGGCACTCCAGTGAGCTAGGCATCAAACCAACATCAGTCTGGCATATCCTCATAAAGGAACTGAAGCGTTTCCCATGCATCATCTCTATTGGGCATAAACTGAGTCAAGATGACATGAGAAGGAGACTTGATATGTGCAATTGGCTCAGTGACAGGATGGAGCGGTACCCAACATGGTTCAACCTGATCTGGTTCCATGATGAAGCCCATTTACACTTGAACGGTGCCATCAACAACCACAACAACATTTTCTTGGGGGCAGAACCACCTGAGGAGATCACTGAGAGGTACCTGAAAGGACTTAAGGTCACATGTTTCTGTGTCTTCAATGCCACATGGGGAACGCTTGGGCCTTACTGGTTTGAGAATGACGATCAACAGTAAGCGCTACTGGGCCATACTCCAGAAGTTCCATAATGGTCTCACCCAAAAGGTCACCCCAAACCAGCTCGGCATGACCTGGTTTATGCAGGATGGTGCACCCCCACATACAGCTGGTGACCATCACTTTTCTGTGGCAGCTCTTCAGAAACTGCCTCGTTGCCCTGGGTACCACTCATCACTGGGCACCCCATATCCCAGACTTTAACCCTCTGGACTACTGGTTCTGGGGGGCTGCCAATGGCTCTGTCCTCACCACCCGCCCTGCCACACCAGATGATCTGAAGCAGGTGTCAGAGTACCTCCAGGCAGTGCCACATGAGACTTACAGGAATGTTGGACAGAACTTTGGAGTCAGGATCAATGTCTGTCTGAACTGGGGAGGGGCACACATCGAGAACGTCAATTACAAGGATTTTGCGTAAATGCTAATTTCAAACCTTGGGCTCTCACTATCTCTTGCACTGACTTTCTGCAATAACAATCAGTGCTAGAAAATACCATGTCATAAGCTTTCAATAAATGTTTAGTTCATGAGGTTTTTGTTTCTTTGTAAATAAACATTTAAAGTTGCATCACTCTTTTTGAAACGCCCTGGAATAGTGAGTGGTTGTGGAAGAGACAAGCAAGCCGGTCGTCAGGATTTCCCAAGGGGGGTGAAAATCCAGAAGACTGAACACTGTTTTATTGGCCAGCGATAGAGTTGGCCGAGCTATGGGAGTCGTGGGGCATGCCCCCTGGAAAGTTTTAAATTATAGGTTTCAATACAATTATTTCATGCATTCTTAAGACTATTTTGGATGGAATATTTTGCAGGAATTTCAAATTTTCAACAGTTTTATCAAGCTAAAAAACAACAACAAACAATTCAAACACATTCATGTCTGCATTTCTATTATTAGAAACACCCACTCTCCTTGGGAGCATTGACAAGTCATCTCCCCTGCTCCTCCTTGCGGAGAGGGGTGGGGGTGGGGGGGGTTACCCTGGGTACGACCAACACGTATGCACAATTTGGTGGAGATCATGCCAGCCGTGTTTTTCTATGATTTTCAGGTTTTCATACACACAGAGAATTGCCTTATTTAATATAGTAGGATTACAGATATCATATATAAATTGTGGTCGTATCGATGTTCGTCAAAAGTTCTTTGTTATCTCAGATGTGCATTTTGTCCACAATCATCTTCAATTTATCTGTACCTGCACTTGGGTAAATTGTCCTTGATGTTGAACATAATTGTAAACGAAATCTCAGTTTTAAAATAACAAAACGCTATTTGAGATGACAAATTCAATTTAGCGCCCGAAACGCGTGAATCACGATTACTCTGATTCTTTGTCCTTTTCATTTTGATAGAAGACCTAATATTTCAGAGGTTTGTGTTTACCTTGTTTATTCTCCACATTACCTTGCAAAACGAAGCAAATCTGCTGCATTTGTAATTTACTGGCCCTTAAAATATTCACAAAATTGACAATTGTGTGATCGATCACCGCTGAGTTGCCCGCGTGATTTGCAACCAGCTCAAACAAGAAGAGATACAAAATCAATAACGGCATTCATTTTCTTTTGTTGAAGTGTTCAGAGTTCAGATCAGACCTCTCCTCTCTCATAATGCTTGCCTCTGTCACTGGAGCACTTAATCTGGTTAAGGTAGTCTAGACCTATCTTGTAGGTCAAAATGTCACACTTGGCTATATTCGACGTGGGTGGAGGTTTGCAAAAATCTCACAGCTTCATGCACATTCACCGGCATGTCATAATGAATGTCCAGCAGAGCTAATGCCATCTAATGCTGTTTTGTCATAGATGCTATCTTGTGAGTACCGAGTCTCCTCAGCATCCTGGTGATGCGCTCACAATCCAAGGATGTTGCAGGAATTCTGATAAATATTGTGACAGGGACCTCACTGCTCTCAGGTAACTCTGGCAGTCCAAGGTGTTGATAAAAAGACCACAGACACAGTCTACAACACTGACCTCTAGCCAGATATTTGCACGCAGGGTCGGTTTATCGCACCTGTGAGATAACTGAAGCAGATAGGGAACCTTGCCAGCGGCTGCACAACAGATGTCAATTGGCCGAGCAAACCAGCATTACGAGCCATACCCTATCGTCTATCAGAGGCCAATTAATTCTGGGTCAATGGCCCACAGGCACGCGATGTCACAATCAAAGAAGGACAGGACAAATCAAGACAGCTTCAAGCTTGTATTGGCAATGGCAGGGAAGCAAGTATGTCCAGGCAAGTATTTACAACATGTATAACATTCCCATTACCTCTATGCAACATACCCACCCTCGGAATTATTACAACAATGATTGAACACTTCAAAACAAAATGGATTCAAACACTGGGATGAAATGAGAACTGCAGGAAAAGTTGTAAGAAGAGGTCGAGGTGAGAAAGAAGTAGCTGGGGTTGGTGTTTCGGCCCTGACGCACCTCAATTGGTCTGGCCCAATGGTCCTTGGATTCACCTCCTCACGCTCCCTCTTCCACTCTGCTGGTGCTCCCTCAAAGTGTCCGATGATACGGGTGACTGCACACGAAGGTGCTTCATTTGCGCTCCTGCAATTCAAGCACTCGATGGTATGGTTGGCTGCACATGATAGTATATGGCAGTATAGTGATGGGAGAATGGCAAGTGGAGGAGCCGCGATATGGCTGGGCAACGGGATGAGGCATCCGGGTTGAAGCGACGATGTGTCGGGTGTGATGGGAAAAGGTGTGTGGGTGTATGAAGACAGGTAAGATGTGAAACGTAATTGAAAGGCGCTGAAGTAGTGAGCGATGTGAAGTGAAAAACGAGCAAGGTAAAGCGGAACAGAACAGGTGAGGTAAAGTGGAGAGAAGAAAAACGAGTGAGCTAAAGCGAACGAGCAAGGTAAAGTGAAGCAAGAGAGACAGTACGAGGTGCCGCACACGACTAATCAAGCGACATACATGTTGCTGGTAAATCGAATACACAGCAGGAGGTTGAAGAGTATGCACAGGGCCACCCATGCACACAATCCCCGTTAATAAAAGTGAACTGTACTTTTGTGCTGTCATATTTACAGCCCTTTTTCTCTCCCGCCCACCCCCTCCGTGCGGTGTTTGCCACCTGCTACTCTGCCCAACAACAGCGTCATTAGCTGACCCATGAAGCTTTCGGGAAAGGGGATGTCCTACGTGTCTGTCACATTGAGATGGTTTATCACTTTGTGTTGAGGGTGTGCAAACCCACAACTGAGGGCTCTCGCGGCCAGTCCGTGTGGTGGTGTGTGAGAAATGGCTCAAGTCCAGAATTTAAAGATGAAAGGACAAGTACCAAATGAACTGACTGTCACAATGCATGTCTATCGACATAAATACATCCTATTATTGGAGCTAAACAGAATACTATGAGACATAACGAACTTTAATTTGATGTGTATGTGCTTTATTTCCATCCAGGAGGTGCACAAAGCCCTCTCTGGATCCACAACCATCACAATGTGTTCAGGAGGCTAAAGATGTTTGGAAAGCAACTCTTCTCACATAATCACAGAAATCAGATCCGGAATTGGATTGTTTTCATTTCTTGGGTTTGGATACCTTTGTTCCTCCATAACCCCCACCTCAACAGCTCACTCTGAAATAATTTGGGTGATGGCAAGTCTTTGGTGTACAACGTATCACTGGCTCCAGATACGGTATTGTGATCGTGGTGATCGGACATCACCCAGGGAATGATGTGCAACACTTTGCTGGCTGTTGCGCATTAAGCCAAAAAATTTCCATCCATTTCGACAATGATGTGGTCGATCAGTGAAATGGCTTCATTCCTCAGATGAAGGAATAGAGTCTTTGATGAAGAGAGCAACACCTCCACCAGGACGAGGCTCAGGTCTGTCAAACCGTAAGAGGGAGTAACCAGGGAGTTTTAATACTCCCTGGGAGTGTCGGCCAGTCTATTGGACCTCTGCTACTGCTGTCCAGCAATTCTTAGCAGGATTGGCTCGACACCAAGCTTGTGGGCCAACCGTAGCGCTTGCCTGAATACCTTGTCGAATTTGGCTTCCACAGTGGTTCGCATCATGCTTTACATCGTTTTTACCTCTGTCACCATTGAATATACTCTGTCTGCATCACTGGTTCTGCTCTGCAGCATCACCGCTACCCCATGGAAATGCGATAAGTTCATATATATCGTAAGCACATTGATGATCACAAGCTCTTCAGTTGAACAGTTCATCATCGTCATTCTGGTGTAATCCATGGGCAATGACCTCCATAGTAGTTATCATGTAAACATAGGCCTGGTATAAGTGTTGGAAAGCCGAGTGCCATTCTGCCCACCTTGTTTTGCACAAGTCCTGCAATGGCTTTCACGAGGTGTCCGTGACGTGCTTGTCGATCATGCATTTAAGTAACCCCTCTCTCTTCGGGTTGTGATTGAAAAACAAGCACACTTATTAGTTATTACATCACATCAAGAGTATTTCGTACATTTGGTAAATGGACAATGACAAGGTTTAGACAGTGTACGCATCTCACCCAAGAGGGCTGTTTTCTTAATTGCCCCTGTACACCATTACGCTGACTCAACATTGCTCTTCCCGTGAATATTGAGAGCATCAAATTCTGGCATTTCCAGAGCTTTCAAAATTCCATGGCAATTGCATGACCCGTTGTCACCTTCAAATTTATGAACTCAATAAGTTCCTCCTTTCTGGTCTTTTCCGCATCCATGAACTGAAAGACAAGCAGCATATGTTCGGTGTTACGGCTGGTCATGTCGTCCACTATGATTGTAAAGTACCACATTTGATCTGTTGGACTTCTTTAATAATCCTCGCCTGGATGATTTGCATGCCCAGGACATTGATCCTCTCGTTTTGAGAACTTCGTGACATGTGATGGACTTCGCGAACCTTTCTTTCAATCTGCTTTTTCCAAATATTTGTCCAGGTGGTCTGACACTACCTGTTCTGATTCTGCCAGTCGATTCAGCAATGCAGTTTAATTACCTGGGTTCTTTGCCTCAATCTTGCCTGATCTCCTCTTGGGGTGATACATTGCCGAACAAGACAGCCTTAACGATGCAGCACAAGATTTTTGTGGTTTTGCTGAATTAATGCCTGTCCACTTTTTTATCAAGAAGAAATGGGATGGCTACTTGTGTTTTTTCGATGCGCAATTTCAATATCAAAGGAATCTGCATCGCTTTCCAATGGAACACCTTTGATTCATGGCCTTGCAATGCCACAGACAACTTATCCCACCGCGTGAATGACTTGTAAACTAGACCTCCTCCAGTTTCTGTTCTGGTTGTGAACAGCACGCATGGAATGCAGAATACGCCGTTTTTGGTTATGACTGTACACCAACCAACTGTATCTTTTCAGCCACTTTCTCCCCCGACAAATGATCTATATTCTATTACATCGGTGCATGTATCTCACCGGGTACTCGTAAATCAGCAGTCGGCACATGATGATGAAACATTTGTGCATCCGTCAGGCTTGCAATACGATCACTAACTTTATTGGAGTTCATTGCACCATTTGTCGTCGTACAGATGTCATTTAACATCAGGTCGATTTCTCCATTCGCATTGTAATCGATAACCACGGTTCAATCCCGACAAGACATTCCCGAGAATGGTCAATCTGTTGACCGGTTTTCCAGCATTTGTGTCTTGCCATCTGTGTCCCAATCCTCTCCCAATCCATCTGTGTCTAGGAAATTCTGACTTCCTCTTGATGCGATACCCATGTAGGATCCTTCCGCAGAATACTGG
>NC_140975.1:6518337-6525837 GCF_056783735.1 Eptatretus burgeri
TTTTGATCCGTTTTTGGAGCGGAAAGTCCGTGGTTTTGTACACGCTGTTCGGCGCGCGCCCTGCACGAGTCCAATACCGGTACCCACAAGCGGCGCAAGAACGGTGGCGATGCGACGGTTGCGAGGTGTGACGGCAAAGGTCGTGGCTGCTGTGGTGAAGCGGCGCCGCGGTGGGTGGTTGATGTTGTGATGACTGTTGAGACGCGGTTGGCGGTGGTGATAATGGCGGTTGGTCCAAAATAAAGATAGTAAAAGAAAAACGGCTATCCTGAAGAGTCGCAGCACGCATGAATGACATTTATTCCCACTAGACAACGGGTTTGGGCCTAACTACACATATACTTACCGAGATATCTCACCTAAGGGACCTGAATGGTGGTTTGCGAATTTGGTCAACCACAACACTACCCCCTCCCCTTTTTACAGACTCGTCCCGAGTCGTCAAATTTTCGTGTGCCATCATGTGTAGTTTTCCCCTAGTACATTTTACCTACGGATCCCTGAGTGCGACATTCATGGTATTCGTGTCCCCAAAATAAATAACCTGAGGGCTGCGTAACTACCTAAACAAACTCACTCACACGGACGACTTAAATAAAATTGCCGGCGCTAGGACAGACATGCCGGGGGCGCACTCATATTTACAGTACATCTTAACCTTAACTTACAAATTTTACACTAAACCATGGCCCAGGATCACTGAACTCTGCAAAAAGAAAGCAGTTAGCAGGGAGCCAGGCTGCTCGCATGCAGTCTCTGGCTCAAAACAATGCAGGTGACAGGGAACGTGGCTGGCTGCTCACACGCAGTCCAAGGCCTTCCCTTTTGAACTGAACGCAGTGAACCACAACGGTGCATGGGCTGCACAAACGCAGTCTCCGTGCCAGCTCAAGTGGCACACGCAATAAACACAACGAATGGTTGGATGAATGGTTTGAACTGAACGCAGTGAACCACAACGGTGCATGGGCTGCACAAACGCAGTCTCCGTGCCAGCTCAAGTGGCACACGCAATAAACACAACGAATGGTTGGATGAATGGTTTGAACTGAACGCAGTGAACCACAACGGTGCATGGGCTGCACAAATGCAGTCTCCGTGCCAGCTCAAGTGGCACACGCAATGAACACTACAAATGGATGGGTGAATGGATGGACGCAAACACGGTGCACGGGCCGCCACTGCAGGCCCGTGTTGTAACTGCCAACAGGGCAGTTCTCGCAGCTTGCAAACTGTTGCCTTGCGGATCCTGGCGCACATGTTAATGAACAGGGGGGGGGGGGGCAAAGCAAAATTGAACGGGGCTGGTGAACGTGGGCAGTGGGCGTGGCATGGCAAAGGCAGCAGGCAAACACAGCCCGCAGAAGAAGGCCGCTGTAGGCAAACACAGCCGGCAGATGAACTGGCCGGCACAGGCCTTGAAGCACAGCAGCTGCAGCCGATCCAGCCGGCACAGGCCTTGCAGCAAAACAACAGCTGCCGATGAAGTGGGCCGGCACAGGCCTTGCAGCAACACAGCCAGCAGATGAAGCTGGCCAGCTTTTGCCGTTCAGTGGAGGTTGGTGGAGGGAGTGCGGTGGTGCTGGCCACTTGGAAGGCGGGCTCGGACCTACCCTACGGTCTCCCTCCCAACCTATCGCCTTTGCCTGTCACTGTACATACCCACTCCCTTAATTTGTGAAAAACCAATTTAGCCCCCACTTATTATTTTTTTGTTTTTATTTTTACTTTTACTTCCCCACTATAAATCGTCCCCTAACCCCCTTTATCGTCTTTGTTCGGCTAACTTATCCTGTCACCTAGCCTACTCCCAACCCCTATGTTCCCTTCCCGGAGGGGAATAAGGGAGAGCTAGCGTCCTGTGTCGAGGCCCAACGAAGCCTCCGAATGGCCTCCCCAGAGTTCGGCGATCTTAACACCAAGTGGGTCCAGCGGCCCACAACGACAGCGAGGGGATGGATGGTGCGGAGGGGTACATCTCCTAATCTACCCTAACCATTTAACTGTTAAACTACCCCGGGGCTTTCAACAAGCGCCTCTCGCTTAAACTATTGGTTCTAACAACCCAGATTCCTGTCGCCTGTGTTGGTGTCCTCACAATTTCGGGCCTCGCCCCCCAATTTTCTCTCCGTGCCCTCACACGGTCTCCTGGCTGGGACACGTGGCTCCCTTTGGCAGGCACGACCCTCTGCCGAATCTCCCGCTATGGCACCCCCGGGCACTACACTGCCTCCGAGCCTACCAGCTCCCTAACACCGGGGAGTGCCCCCCATGGCACCTCCCCTGAAACGAACACGTGGCAGGCTGGCTTCCCGGGCCCCTTTCCGAGGGTCACCCTTGCCCACAACACTGCCCACGCGGCTAATGGCGCCCCGGGCCCCCGCACCAAGCAGGCGCACCCGTGCCCACTACGCTATCCCGGCCCCCCATGGGCCCTTGGCCTACCACGGCCGACTAGCCTGGTGCCCGGGGTACCCACTCAGCGATATTCACCTTTCGCAGCCACGCTCCCAAGCCCGTCAACAGAGCTCCTGCACCCCTCCAAACGGGTTTCGAGCCTACTTCCCCACCAACAACAAAACGACTTCCATTTTTCAATTTGACTAACCCAGCTAACTCACTTTACTCTGACCCCGGGGTCCCTTGGGCGGGAGTCACTCCTCCCCCCAATCACTCATCGCACCATGCATTCCCCATTCACTCCATACACACAGACCCGCTGGCCTCACTCACTCACCATGTACTCACCTCACAACTCTCCAACTCTTCAACACACACACCGCTGAACTCTGCCATCCTTCTAACTACATCCCTGAACTAACTCGTGCTCCCACGTCGTCCCTTAAACTACAGCACGTTCCTTTTAACACTACGTAGCGAAGCTACGTCCCCACTACACATTCACTGTCAGTCACTGTCTCCAAATCATCAAAAATCATTTCCCATTTTCCCATCCTAAATCTGGCTACAATCCCTCTAACTAATCCATTCCACGGACTCCATGAGGACTTACCCCTGCCCCATGAAGTCGGTCTAACTAAGCCAACCCTTCCCCCTAACTAGTTTCCATCCTGTGCCCCTGTTCAAGGGGGTCTTCCACCCCTTGCCCAGGAATCCTGTGCACCCGAAAGTGAGGCTTGCTCTTTTTTTTTATTTTTTATTTTTTTTTTCCATGCGCAGCACCTGCGCGGCAACTCGCGCATTTTACACCTGCCCGTGACGTCATGCAGCTGCACGTGTTCCTCGTCCCTCCTTGGACGGTACCATCCGGCAGGGATACCCCTCCTGCCGGATTCCAACCCCACGTGCAGCCATGACGTCACCGTGCGCAAAAAAAAAAAAACAAGCCCCACGTCTCGAGGGGTTCCCCACGCGAACACATGTGCTTTGCCCGTTGAGGCTTAACACACACGATCGCGTGGAGAACCCGTCCGGTCCAAATCCCAAATCCTGCCTAAACTTTGTCCGTCCGCGGGATCGGCAAATCCACCGCGTGCGTTTCCGGACCGGTCTTCACTCTCGCAAGCGAGCACGTGGCGGTCTCGTGCGTTGCACAGCACGAACCTCGTGCTCACTGCTGGGTGAACCCGGCACGGTCCCCGAAACAACTACAGCCGCTACTCGGCTTTCGTTTCTCTCATGTCGCCGACGTCGCCATTCAACACACGCACACCTGCATGTTACGACGCTCACACTCCATTCCATTACATTCACACCGGGAGACGCGGCTGCGTGCTCCCGCATGCCAACCGACATCTCCCTCACATACCGCTCTCTCACACACACGGTCTCCCTTGCACACAGCGACCTTGCACACGGCCGTTCACTCACGCATGCTACCTCTCTCGCACACGTGGCTCCACGCACTCGCGGCCTTCCACTCACTCGTGCCATTTTCCTCACACAAACCATACCACTTACACACGCGGGGGCACTCACCCGCAGCGCCTCATCCACACTCCGTGCCTCACTCACACACGCGGGGGCACTCACCCGCGGTGCCTCATCCACACTCCGTGCCTCACTCACACACGCGGGGGCACTCACCCGCGGTACCTCACTCATACTGGCCGTTTCATCCACACACACGGCCTCACTCACACACGGTACCTCACTCACACACGCGGGGGCACTCACCCGCGGTGCCTCATCCACACTCCGTGCCTCACTCACACACGCGGGGGAACTCACCCGCGGTACCTCACTCATACTGGCCGTTTCATCCACACACACGGCCTCACTCACACACGGTGCCTCACCCACACACGCGGGGGGACTCACCTGCGGTGCCTCATCCACACTCCGTCCCTCAATCACACACGCGGAGGCACTCGACCGCGGTGCCTCATCCACACACGGCGTGCTGGGAAGCACGTACTCCGGCACCATCGCCACCACACCACTCACACACGGGGTCGCTTCCACACACGGGGACGCACTCACACCTTGCAGCACACACACAGGGACAACCACACTGGGGATTCGTGTCCCCACAAGGGTCTCTGGGGCCTCTATACCCCCCAAGCTTTCCGTGCACCCGTTGGCAGCACTCGTCCCCTCAACCTCGCAAAGCACGACCGAACTCACCTGGTCGTGACTCGCCTCAAGGGGGCATACTCCCTCCCCTCGTTCCTGGAGGAGGCCATCCAGCTGCTCGCACCGGGCCTCCACACGCTCCGCGAGCTCACCCCCATTGTCCTCCACTACCTCCGTGTGTGTGTGTGCGTCTCTAGCCTTGTCATTATCATGCAGTCTCTCCTCTATTTTTTTGTCTCCCGTGTCTCTATACATTTATAAGTTTCTGTTGTCCCCTCCTGTCTATTAGTCTCCGCTTCTTTCTGGCGTCTTTCCCTTATCTTTACGTAGGTCAACCTTGCTTTCTCTTTAAGTCGCTCCCGTCCTTCCCTGTTTTTCACTCCTTGCTCTTTCACGATCTCCGCGTACCTCATCCTTGCTTTCCGTATTAATTGTTCTTTTCTCTCCCTCGCAATTACTTTCACCTCGTCTCTTGTCTCCCGAATTACTTTTTCCTTACCCGCCTCCACCGCGGGCCCGACAGCCGTTGCACCCCCTTCCAGCTCGTTTGTTCCGACACGTGGAGTCGCCATTTTAAGTTCCCTGCTAACGGCCTTCATGCCCGCCTGCAGGCATCAGCCCATGTTCTGCGTCTCACCCCGGAGCTTTTTCATTTCCTCCTTCATCTGCTGTGTATTCGCATCCATCGTCGTTTTCACTTCATTTGTATTTGTATCCATCTTTTCGTTCATTCCTTTTATTTCGTTTTTCACTTCGTTTGTCATTGCCGCCAGCATGGCGCATAGCTGGGCCATGTCGGGTGCGCTTGGGTGAGCCGTTTCGGCAGGGGTCGGGAGGTTTTGGTGGAGAGGGGGAGGGGAGGTGTCATACACCGCGGCCGCTGCCGCACCCATTTCGGCCTCTGGGTTCAGTTGGGCGAGTTCGTTTTCCTGTACAATTAACATTTCTTGCACGGGGATTTCATCCTGAGCCATGGATTCTACACATTCTACATCCATTTCTAATACCCCCGGCTCCCGCTCGCTTTGAGACGCCATCTTGCTTCTCGTGAAGGGTTAATTTCGCTCGCTCGTAATTTGGAGGGAATCGGGGGTCGCTTCTCTCACCCCTGGACCGATTCCCGTGAATTTAGCTGGAGACAGGAGAGCCCGTTTTCCTGTTCTCCGATACCAGTGCCGCGAGGAGGGCGATGGATTTGTATCGCACGACCTGACACCAGTGTTACGGATTCGCGCCCGCCGGCGTGCTGACGGCCACGTAACTCGAATCGCGGCACTTCGCCCACCGGACGGACAATCCAGTCGTGACCCTCTCGGACTAACGCCGGGAACCAGTCACGGGTGGACCTTTCGGTCTCACCGCGATCGAGCCAATCGGCCCCCGCGTGGGATAGGGTTGCTCGCCAAATTCGACCTACCTAAGTACCCACACGGAGGGTAGACCGGGCGATCGCACCTCGACGCAGGTCGACTTCGGACACGGGCCACTTAAGCCACCCGTTCCGTACTATCGGGATAACCGAGCGGTGTTATCGTCGGCCTCGACGGTTCGATTAATTATCGGGCGTATTCAGCCCACTACCAACCCTTTACGTGAAGCAAGATGAGGATTCAATGAGAGAAATGACGAAGCGAAGCGGGAAACAGTTCAACATAAAGCACATTTATTCGCGATGAACGGAAAGCACACACATACAATTCCACCAAAAGCACATAAAAAAGAAGACAAAAAGCAAATGCGACAATGCAGATCTAATACCGATTACGCGAGCACACGGCAACACTTATACAATTTTACTTCACAGACGGCGCCGACAACACACATTCCCAAAGCAAAAGAAAAGAGAACCACCCTCCAGGATGAGGGGGTAGGCGGGCCTGGGGCCGTGACCGTGTCGGGCCTACCCGTCTGGTGATGAGACGCGGAGCGGCGGTGGTGCCCCAACCCGCGGGCCTCGCGGACAGTGTCTGGTAGGGGGTGGGAAGGGGGCCCCCTTGGTCGCACTATCTCAGCGCGGGGGGAAACAGGAGGGGGTTGCTGATGCTCGGGGAAAGGAGGATTTTTACTCTGTCTCGGGTCCCGCGACGAGCGTCTCCACCTCGACCAGGTCGCGCCGTCGGCCTCCCTGGTGTGCAGCTCCCGGCACCGACGCGAGCACCCCCTCGTCTGCCTTCGCCGCCGCCGCCTCTCCACAGCTCCGTCCTCTTCGCTCCGACTCCAACTCCGAACTCTTCCTCCTGCGAACTCCTTCCAACGCACACACAACTCCAACGCACACGACGACGACCCTTTTCTGACGAACGCAGCCGCTTATATAAGCCCCGTGGCTTCGCCTTTGACCCCCTGCCTTCGACCTTTCACCTCGCTCCCCATTGGCCCGAGAAAAAGTGGGCGTGAATGCTTTTTGATCCATGAATTTGCATACAGCGACCACCCTCCAACGCCCTGGAGGCGGGGCCAAATCGCCCCTCGCTCACCGATTGGACGGAACAAAAGTGGGCGCGAGTCGTTTTTGATCCGTTTTTGGAGCGGAAAGTCCGTGGTTTTGTACACGCTGTTCGGCGCGCGCCCTGCACGAGTCCAATACCGGTACCCACAAGCGGCGCAAGAACGGTGGCGATGCGACGGTTGCGAGGTGTGACGGCAAAGGTCGTGGCTGCTGTGGTGAAGCGGCGCCGCGGTGGGTGGTTGATGTTGTGATGACTGTTGAGACGCGGTTGGCGGTGGTGATAATGGCGGTTGGTCCAAAATAAAGATAGTAAAAGAAAAATGGCTATCCTGAAGAGTCGCAGCACGCATGAATGACATTTATTCCCACTAGACAACGGGTTTGGGCCTAACTACACATATACTTACCGAGATATCTCACCTAAGGGACCTGAATGGTGGTTTGCGAATTTGGTCAACCACAACAATATGTATATATATATATATATGTATATATATATATATGTATATATATAT
>NC_140975.1:6528337-6561247 GCF_056783735.1 Eptatretus burgeri
TATATATATATATATATATATGTATATATATCATGAGCAAAGGTGGACCCCCTGCCCTTGGGGACGGCCGGAGAAGTGTGACAGACAATTGTCATGTTGTTATATTAAAATTAGAATTGCATTCGAATCAAGTGTATCAGCAAAATGAAATCGGTCACTGAGAGGTTCAATTGTGAGGAGGGGGGAGGGGTAGGGAAGAAGGGTGGAATTATTCATTAAAAAAAATTCCCCCATTTTGACCCCAATTTCATGGCTTTAATTGCAGAATTCTTCACAGCAGGACATCTCATACCCATCTGCTTGCATACCATGTGAATGGACCTTGTAAATATGGATTACGAGCGAAGGTTCTGATGCAGGGAGAGAATGAGAAGAGGAGTGTATGGGGCTTGTAATTACAGGCTATTAATGATGTAATAATGGGAAAATATTACTGGCTATCACTTCCGGTTCCGGGTTTGGAGCGTCGACAGGTCTCCTTCAGGGCTCTCTGCTGACGATCTCAAAGTTAAGTTTCTGGTCGTTATTTGTCCCGTTTTAACTGTTTAATTTTCTCACCAACATGTTACTGTGTGTTCCTAGTTCGGTTTTGTTTCAAAAATCGTGCTATTTTGTGAGATTTTGTCGACTTTGTCTTACCGGGTGCTTGAGGCCTACACTTGAGGCTTGAGGCCTACCGGTTCCCCTTGGTGTACGATCGTGTTTTGTTTTTTCTCCCTATTACCTTCAATTTCTATCTTTCCCACTTTCCTAATGTTCCCCATACCTCCCAACTAATCACTCTATTTCTTATCTTAAAAAAATAAATAATAAAAAAACGCTACCTTTCTCCTTCCTCACTCACGACTCTCGATTCTTCTTCTTCTTCTTCTTCTTCTTCTTCTTCTTCTTCTTCTTCTTCTTCTTCTTCTTCATCTCCTCTTCTTCTCCTCTTCTTCTTCCTCGATTTTTTTTCTACAACACTTCCATGACCTAATCTGTTGAAAACTCTCTCAAACATTAAAAACAATAATAAAAACGATCTCTTATAATGCTTCATCTTCCTCTTTCACACGTGTGGTACTCTTTACTGTATCATAATGCACTACTCTTCTCAACAGGCTGCTCTCAATTCGACCTCTTCTTCATACCTTGCCTAAAAAATCCAACTGTTACAGCGTTTCTTGTCTCCATTCTCTAAATTCGCCTTTATTGCATCCATCAAGAATTGTGTTAAGGCGCATCTCTGACCTAAAACTTTTTTTTTAAAACCCCTGTTTGCTATGAGTGTTCGCTTTCCATCAACCATTCTTTTTTTCCAACTTCAGTGCCAACTCACCCCTCTCACCCCTCACTCTCAAAGCAACCATCCCACTCTTCTCCCTCCAAGCCTCCTTCTCACCTCTCTCAAAAACTCCCCCTCACCTTTCTCCCACCTGTCATCCACCTCACTCATCCTTCTCAAAGTTGCCCCCCCTCTCATCCACAAAACTGCCTCCTTTCTCTTCCCTCTCACCTCCATCTCTTTTTTTTTTTTTTTTTTTTTTTTTTTTTTTTTTTTTGTATACCTTGGTCGAGGCTCGTATGAGAGCTAACACACAACTCACAGCAAGGAGGCATGAGACAAGAGGGGCGGGAGTGGAAGGGACAAAACATTGGGGAACAGACACAGGTGAACTGTGGAAGGGAGAGGGATGGGGATGGGACGGGGAACATGGCGAGGGGAAGATGGACATTAAAGGGACTTTCAGGAAGGAAAGCAGGAGAATTGAAGGAAGTGGGCTTGGGTGGATTATCGTAGAAAAGATCGAGGATTTGGATGGGGGAAGATAAGAGGTGGTGGTGAACAGCTGTTTTGAAAGCCTGGAGGGAAGAATGGGAAAGAATAGAGTGAGGAAGTTTATTCCAAAGGCGGGAAAAAAGAGGAATGAAAGAGTGAAGATGAGCAGTGATTCGTGATTTTGGTAGTTTTACCAGAAGGGGGTTGTTGGCGGACCTTGAGCGCCCTGTGGAAATGTGGTTGGGACAAATCACAGAGAGAGCAGGGGGGGCAAGGCTGGAGAGGAGTCGGTAGAAGACAGAAAGACCACCGACCAACCTGCGGTGATTGAGTGAGAGGCCCAAAGACTCAGCTTCATTGCGGGAGATGCCAATGATCTTAAAAGCCCTGGTTTCGACAGCGTGAAGTCGAGAAAGGTGGGAGGCAGGAGCACCAGCCCAGAGGGGAGAGCAGTACTCCATCAGGCTACGGACAAAAGCTTTGTAAGTGGTCAGGAGCTCAAGAGGGCCAAGGAAGGACTTTGCACGACGGAGGATTCGCAGTCGGCGACTGGCTTTTGAGGCAAGGTTGGAAATGTGACTTTCCCAGGAAAGGTCATGGCAGATAGTGAGACCCAGAAGCTTGAAAGAAAAGACTTCTTCCAGAGGATTGTTGAGAAAGTGGATGGGGGGGTTTTGTAAACGGTCCTTTCGAAGAGACATAGTGAGAGTGTGAGATTTGTCTGGATTGAAAGACATGTTCCACGTGTTGGACCAGTTTGTGATTTTATCCAGATCTGCAGTGAGCGAAGAAGCTGCTGCTTGCCGGTCTGAGGGATGACAGATGGTACGGCAGAGGGTGGAGTCATCGGCAAAGAGAAATAGAGGATTTTCCAGAGAGTCCGAGAGATCATTGATGAAAACCAGAAAAAGAACAGGGCCCAGAACGCTACCTTGAGGAACTCCAGCCTGCACAGGAAGAGGGGATGAAAGAACTCCATTTAGGGCCACACGTTGACTGCGACAGGAGAGGAAGTCTGCGAGCCATGAGTGGAGATGGCCTTGAATACCATGGGAAGAGAGTTTGGTGAGTAGGGCAGGGTGCCAGACTGTGTCAAAAGCACGTGATATGTCCAGGGATACGGCTCGGATTTCCTGTCTGGCATTGAGGACCTCCATCCATTGATGGGAGAGCAGTAGCAGCATATCTAGGGTAGAGTGACCTGGTCTGAAACCAAATTGATGATTGGAAATCAAGCCATTGGAGAAGAGGAAGGATTTCATGTCTGAAGCGATGATGGATTCCATAACCTTGCTGATGATTGGGAGAAGGCTGATTGGTCTATAGTTACAGGGATCTGTTTTTGCACCTTTTTTATGCAGGGCAGTGATGTTAGCAGATTTCCAAGCAGATGGCAGATGACCTTGGGAAAATGAGAGGGTGAATAGAACAGAGAGAGGGTGAGCAAGAGCAGAAGAGCAGGCTTTGAGGACACGTGGGCTGATGCCGTCTGGACCGGTTGCAGAATCTGACTCGAGGTTTGAAAGCAAGCTCTCCACCTTGTCAGGAGAAAAGGATACAGAGTCCAGGGACAGTTGGGTGCGACTGGGTAAAGTGGGTAGAGATAGTGATGGGTTTGGGACACAAGATTTAGCTGCAAACACCGAGTTTAGACATTCAGCTTTATCACGTGTGGAATCAGCAGTGCGGCCATTTGAGGTAAGGGAGGGGATGGAGGGGGAACATACACCAGAAACAGATTTGATTAAACGCCACCAGGATTTTGAGGAGGGAGAGAGGTTTGAGAGTTCAGACTTGAGATGAGAAAGATGTTGTTTTCTGGCTCTCCTGAGGGCAGCTACACACTTGTTCCGAGCTTTGTGGAAAGAACTGAGATTGTCCTCCGTTGGGTTTGCTTTCCATGAGGCAAAGGCAAGTTGTTTCAGGACAACTGCCTCGCCACAAGCTTCAGTAAACCAAGGGCGGGAGGAAGGGTAAGACAACTGAACACGAGAGGGGATAAATCTGTGCATGAGGGAGAGCAAGTTTCTTTGAAAGAATTCCCAGGATGAGTTGATGTTTGAGAAAGTAGTGATAGGAGACCAGTCTGTAAGTTTGATGGCTGCTCGGAGACCCTGCCAGTCGGCTTGAGTGAAATGCCAGACTCGACGGCGGTGAGGTGGTTCTCTGATAACAGCCAGAGAGATGTCCACTTTAACAAGGACGTGGTCAGAAGAACCAATTGGAGCGAAGGAAGAGCAGCAGATATTGTCAGGGAAATTTGTCAAAATCAGATCCAGAAGAGATGGAGTACCATTGGTTGAGATCCGGGTCGGGAAGTTGACCGATTGAGTCAGTCCCAATGAGTCACAGAAAGCTTTTGCTGATGTCCCATGGCAGGTGAGAGAGGTACCCACACCTAGCCAACTGGCGTGATGACAATTGAAGTCGCCACATAAGAGGAAGAGAGAGTTTGGATGAGAAGATAGAAGATGGTCCATGTTTTCGGAGAGTGAGGTGTAGATGGAGTCATCACTGTTCGGTGGACGGTACAGTACACATATAAACATGAGGTGGGAGTGGAGGGGAAGCCGAAGCCAGAGGTATTCCTGGGGGTGTGGGGGAGTGAGAGCAGTGCAGGGAGAGTGAGGAATAGAGTCTTTGATGAAGAGAGCAACACCTCCACCAGGACGAGGCTCAGGTCTGTCATACCGTAAGAGGGAGTAACCAGGGAGAGATACTTGGGAGTCAGACACGTCTTGGGAGAGGAAAGTTTCTGTTAGGCAGATAATGTCTGGTTTGTCAGTGGCAACCTGCATGGAAAGATCTGAAAGGTTTGAGCGAAGGCCCCGGATATTTGAGGTCCACACTTTTAATGAAGAGGTAGGGTGGGGGGTTTGGGGGCAGGAGGTGGAGGGGGGGGGGGAGGGTAGGACGAGGGAGGGGGGGGGGAGGTAAGGAGGGTTGCTGAAGGAGTGTGGGGAATTGCAGAATAGCGAGGGGAGGGGGCCGAATGAGGAGGAGAAAAGGCTCTGTGGTGCTGGGAGAGAGGGGGGACAAGAGACAAGGAAGATGGCAGTTGAGTATTTGAGGAGGTGGAGTGAAGAGATGGAGGTGAGAGGGCAGTGGAGGGAGGCAGGTTGGTGGATGAGAGGGGGGGCAACTTAGAGAAGGAAGAGTGAGGGGGATGAAAGGTGGGAGAAAGGTGAGGGGGGAATTTTTTGAAAGAGGTGAGAGGGAGGCTTGGAGGGAGAAGAGTGGGATGGTTGCTTTGAGAGTGAGAGTGAGGGGTGAGGGGGTTGAGTTGGCACTGAAGTTGTAAAAAAAGAATGGTTGATGGAAAGCGAGCATTCATGGCAAACTGTGGTTTTTAAAAGTTTTAGGTCAGAGATGCGATTTAACACAATTCTTGATGGATGCAATGAAGGCGAATTCAGAGCATGGAGAGAAGAAGCGCTGTAATAGTTGGATTTTTTAGGCAAGGAATGAAGGAGAGGTCGAAATGAAAGCAGTCTGTTGAAATAGCAGAAGAGTAGTGCATTGTGAAACAGTAAAGAGTACCACATGTGTGAGAGAGGAAGATGAAGCATCATAAGATCGTTTTTGTTGTTAATATTAATGTTTGAGAGAGTTCAACAGATTAGGTCATGGAAATGTAAAAAAAAAAAAAAAAGAAATCGAGGAAGACGAGGAGGAAGTTAAGAGGAAGAAGAAGTAGCAGAATCGGGAGAAGGTGAGCGTGTTGTTGTTGTTGTTGTTGTTGTTGTTGTTGTTGTTGTTGTTGTTGTTGTTGTTGGGTATTTTTTTTTTTTTTTTTTTTTTTTTTTTTTTTTTTTGAGATAAGAAAGAGATTAGTTGGGAGAATGGGGGATGTTTGGAAAGTGGGGAGGATGAAAATTGAAGGTAATGAGGAGGATAGAAATTGAAGGTAATGGGGAGAAAAAACAAACAAAAAAAAAAAACGATCGAACACCAAGTGGAACCGGTAGGCCTCAAGCCTAGGACTAGGCCTCAAACACCAGGTAAGAACGTCGACATAAATACTCACAAAATAGCACGATTTTTGAAACAAAACCGAACTAGGAACACACATTAACATGTAGCTGAGAAAATTAAACAGTTAAAACGGGACAAATAACAACCGGAACTTAACTTTGAGAATGTCAGCAGGGAGCCCCGAAGGAGACCTCTTGCCGCTCAAAACCGGAACCGGAACCCAAATCTCTTCACTCCAGCTCCTCAAATCCTCAACTGCCTTCTTCCCCCTCTCTTGTCCCCCTCTCCGCCAGTACCACAGAGCCTTTTCTCCTCCTCATCCAGCCCCCTCCACAAGCTATTCTTTCAATCCCCCACACTCTTTCAACAACCCTCCTTACCTCCCCCCCTCGTCCCTTGTCCTACCCTCCTCCTCCCCCCCCACCCCTGCACCCAAAGCCTCCTCCCCACCCTCTTCATTAAAAGTGTGGACCTTAAATATCTGGGGCCTTCGCTCAAACCTTTCAGATCTTTCCATACAGGTTGCCACTGACAAACCAGACATAATCTGCCTAACAGAAACTTTCCTCCCCCAAGACGTGTCTGACTCCCAAGTATCTCTCTTGGTTACTTCCTCCTCCGGTATGACAGACCTGAGCCTCGTCCTGGTGGAGGAGTTGCTCTCTTCATGAAAGACTCTATTCCTCACTCTCCATGCATTGCGCTCACTCCCCCACACCCCCAGGAATGCCTCTGGCTACGGCTTCCCTCCACTCCCACCTCATGTTTATATGTGTACTGTACTATCCACTGAACAGTGATGACTCCATCGACACCTCACTATCCGAAAACATGGACCAACTTCTATCTTCTCATCCAAACTCTCTTCCTCATATGTGGCGACTTCAATTGTCATCATGCCAGTTGGCTCGGTGTGGGCACCTCTCTCACCTCTCGTGGCACCTCAGCAAAAGCTTTCTGCGACTCATTGGGACTGACTCAATCGGTCAACTTCCCAACCCGGATCTCAACCAATGGTGCTCCATCTCTTCTGGATCTGATTTTGACAAATTTCCCTGACAATATCTGCTGCTCTTCCCCGCTCCAATCGGTTCTTCTGACCACGTCCTTGTCAAAGTGGACATCTCTCTGACTATTATCAGAGAACCACCTCACCGCCGTCGAGTCTGGCATTTCACTCAAGCCAACTGGCAGGGTCTCCAAGCAGCCATCAAACTTATAGACTGGTCTCCTATCGCTACTATCTCCAACATCAACTCATCCTGGGAATTCTTTCAAAGAAACTTGCTCTCCCTCATGCACAGATTTATCCACTCTCGTCGTCAGTTGTCCTACCCTTCCTCCTACCCATGGTTCACTGAAGCTTGTGGTGAGGCAGTTGTCCTAAAACAACTTGCCTTTGCCTCATGGAAAGCAAACCCAACTGAGGGCATTCTCAGTTCCTTCCATAAAGCTCGGAACAAGTGTGTATCTACCCTCAGGAGAGACAGAAAACATCTTTCTCATCTCACGTCTGAACTCTCAAACCTCTCTCCCTCCTCAAAATCCTGGTGGCATCTAATCAAATCTGTTTCTGGTGTATGTTCCCCCTCCATCCCCTCCCTTACCTCAAATGGCCACACTGCTGATACCACACGTGAAAAAGCTGAATGCCTAAACTCAGTGTTTGCAGCTAAATCTTGTGTCCAAAACCCATTACTTTCTCTACCCACCTTTCCCAGTCGCACCCAACTGTCCCTGAACTCTGTGTCCTTTTCTCCTGACAAGGTGGATAGCTTGCTGTCAAACCTCGACTCAGATTCTGCAACCGGTCCAGACGGCATCAGCCTACGTGTCCTCAAAGCCTGCTCTTCTGCTCTTGCTCACCCTCTCTCTGCTCTATTCACTCTCATTTGCTCAAGGTCATCTGCCATCTGCTTGGAAATCAGCAAACATCACTGCCCTGCACAAAAAAGGTGCAAAAACGGATCCCTGCAATTACAGACCAATCAGCCTTCTCCCAATCATCAGCAAGGTTATGGACATCATCGCTTCAGACATTAAATCCTTCCTCTTCTCCAATTGCTTGATTTCTGATCATCAATTTGGTTTCAGACCAGGTCACTCTACCCTGGATATGCTGCTTCTGCTCACCCAACAATGGATGGAGGTCCTCAATGCCAGACAAGAAATGAGAGCCGTATCCCTGGACATATCACGTACTTTTGACACAGTCTGGCACCCTGCCCTGCTCACCAAACTCTCTTCCTATGGTATCCAAGGCCACCTCCACTCATGACTCGCAGACTTCCTCTCCTGTCGCAGTCACCGTGTGGCCCGAAATGGAGTTCTTTCATCCCCTCTTCCTGTCCAAGCTGGAGTTCCTCAAGGTAGCGTTCTGGGCCCTGTTCTTTTTCTGGTTTTCATGAATCATCTCTCCGTCTCTCTGGAAAATTATCGATATCTCTTTGTTGATGACTCCTCCCTCTGCCGGACCATCTGTCATCCCTCAGACCGGCAAGCAGCAGCTTCTTCGCTCACTGCAGATCTGGATAAAATCACAAACTGGTCCAACACCTGGAACATGTCTTTCAATCCGGACAAATCTCACACTCTCAATATGTCTCTTCGAAAGGACCGTTTAGAAAACCCCCCATCTACTTTCTCAACAATCCTCTGGAAGAAGTCCTTTCTTTCAAGCTTCTGGGGTCTCACTATCTGCCTGACCTTTCCTGGGAAAGCCACATTTCAAACCTCGCCTCCAAAGCCAGTCGCCGACTGGGAATCCTCCGTCGTGCAAATTCCTTCCTCGGCCTACCTGAGCTCCTGACCACTTACAAAGCTTTTGTCCGCAGCCTGATGGAGAACTGCTCTCCTCTCTGGGCTGGTGCTCCTGCCTCCCACATTTCTTGGCTTCACGCTGCAGAAACCAAGGCATTTCGGATCATTGGCATCTCCCGCAATGAGGCTGAGTCTTTGAGCCTCTCACTCAATCCCCGCAGGTTGGTCAGTGGTCTTTCTGTCTTCTACCGTCTCCTCTCCAGCCTCCCCCCCCCCCGCTCTCTCTGAGATTTGTCCCCACCACATTTCCGCAGGGTGCTCAAGGTCCGCCAACAACCCCCTTCTGGTAAAACTACCAAAATCACGAATCACTGCTCACCTTCACTCTTTCATTCCTCTTTTTCCCCACCTTTGGAATAAACTCCCTCACTCTATTCATTCCCATTCTTCCCTCCAGGCCTTCAAAACAGCTGTTCACCACCACCTCTTATCATCCCACATCCAAATCCTCGATCTTTTTTACCCCTGATAATCCACCCAAGCCCACCTCCTTCAAATTCCCTGCTTTCCTTCCTGAAAGTCCCTGTGATGTCCATCTTCCATTCCCCATGTTCCCCATCCCATCCCTCTCCCTTCCACAGTTCTCCTAATGTCTCTGTTCCCCACTGTTTTGTCCTTCCCGCTCCCTCCCCTCGTGTCTCATGCCCCCTTGATGTGCGTTGTGTGTTGGCTCTCATACGAGCCTCGACAAGGTATACAAAAAAAATCTTGTATATTATTTCCGAGTTTGTGGTTTCGTGTCGCGCTATCTTCGACTTTGTTCTGCGCTCGAGTAACGTAATATTCGGCTTACATTATCTCAAAGACCATATGAGGTGCATGGTACAAAAAAAAGTAAATAAAATATCTTCCACAGCCGGTGTTCAGCCACGGTCAGCAATATGTTGCCTTCTCACGATCACGTCGGTTCTCGGACATTCCGGTGCAAATTATACCAACGACAAAACAAGGGTTCCACAATGACAATGCTATAACCCAAAACATTGTGTATCAAGAAGTACTTTGAACATTGTATTCCACTTACTGCATTAAAGTAAAATTACTACTGATACTCTGCATCAGTTCCTTTCTCAAACACACCCACCCCAACATGTCGCACAGAGCGCGGGTTATGCGAGTATAAAATAACTTCCCACAAATCTCGGTTCTTTTGCCTGTTCAAATTTCCAGTACACCGATGAACACAGCATTTGTATCCTGATGACGATGATGATGGCTATTAGATGATAATGCATCCAAGACCGGTACTAAGATTGTGTGCCATCTGTCTTTGGGCCAATACCAAGATTCCAGGCTCCTCAAAGACCAGCAGCATCCACACATCTTTTCATTTATTTATTTTTATCCATGGTTCAGGCTCATTGAAGAGTTAGGACGAGTACACTGATCAGATCAGGATGCAACAGGACAAAAGGAGCAGCAGAGAGAGAGAGGGAAAACACCAACAGCAGAGCCAAAGGCCAAGACAGTGGGAGACTTTGACAATAAATGGGTGTGGAGATGGTGAGTTTTTTTTATTTTTTTTGTATCCATTGTCTTGGCTCGTATGAGAGCTAACACAACACACAGCAAGGGGGCATGAGACAAGAGGGGTGGGAGAGGGAAGGACAAAACGGGGAAAAGAGACATTAGGAGATCTGTGGAAGGGAGAGGGATGGAGCGGAGAACACGGGGTATACAAGATGGATATTACAGGGACTTTCAGGAAGGAAAGCAGGGAATTTGAAGGAGGTGGGTTTGGGGTAAATTAACGGGGGTAGAAAAGATTGTGGTTTTGGATGGGGGAAGATAAGAGGTGGTGGTGAACAGCTGTTTTGAAGGCCTGGAGGGAAGAGTGGGATTGTAGAGCGTGAGAGAGTTTATTCCAAAGGCGAGATAAAAAGAGGAATGAAAGAGTGAAGGTGAGAAGTCTTTCGTGATTTTGGTAGTTTTACCAGAAGGGGGTTGTTGGCGGACCTTGAGCGCCCTGTGGAAATATGGTGGGGACATATCGCAGACAGAGCAAAGTGGGGGGGGGGGGTGAAACCAGAGAGGAGATGGTGGAAGACAGAAAGACTACCAACCTGCCGTTGGTGAGAGAGTGAGAGGCCCAAAGACTCAGGCTCATTGCAGGAGATGCCAATGATCCGAAATGCCTTGGTTTCCACAGCGTAAAGCCGAGAAAGGTGGGAGGCAGGAGAACCAGCCCAGAGCGGAGAGCAGTACTCCATCAGGCTGCGGACAAAAGTTTTGTATGTGGTCAGGAGCTCAGGTTGGCTGAGGAAGAACTTTGCACGATGGAGAATTCCCATTCGGGAACTGGATTTGGAGGCCAGGTTGGAAAAATGGCTTTCCCAGGAAAGATCATGGCAGATAGTGAGACCCAGAAGCTTGAATGAAAGGACTTCCTCCAGAGGATTGTTGAGAAAGTAGATGTGGGGGGGGGGGAGTTCTAAACAGTTTTTTTCGGAGAGACATAGTGAGACTGTGAGATTTGTCCAGATTGAAAGACATGTTCCACGTGTTGCAACCGTTTGTGATTTTACCCAGATCTGCAGTGAGCGAATAAGCTGCGGCTTGCCAGTCTGAGGGATGACAGATGGTACGGCAGAGGGTGGAGTCATCAGCAAAGAGATAAAAAGGATTTTCCAGAGTCGGAGAGATCATTGATGAATACCAGAAAAAGAACAGCATCCAGAACACTGCCTTGGGAACTCCAGCATGGACAAGAAGAGGGGATGAAAGAACTCCATTTATGGCCACACGATGACTGCGACAGGAGAGGAAGTCTGCGAGCCACGAGTGGAGATGGCCTTGGATACCATAGGAGGAGAGTTTGGTGAGCAGGGCAGGGTGCCAGACCGTGTCAAAGGCACGTGATATGTCCAGGGATATGGCTCTGATTTCATGTCTGGCATTGAGTATGTCCATCCATTGTTGGAAGAACAGAAGCAGAATATCCAGGGTAGAGTGACCTGGTCTGTAACCAAATTGATAATCGGAAATCAAGCCATTGGAGAAGAGGAAGGATTTAATATCTGAAGCGATGATGGATTCCATAACTTTGCTGATGATAGGGAGAAGGCTGATTGATCTGTTGTTGCAAGGATCTGTTTTAATGCAGGGTGGTCATGTTTGCCAATTTCCAAGCAGATGGCAGATGACCTTGAGCAAATGAGAGGGTGAATAGAACAGAGAGAGGGTGAGCAAGAGCAGCAGAGCAGGTTTTTAGGACATGCGGGTTGATGCCGTCTGGACCAATTGCAGAATCTGAGTCGAGGTTTGACAGCAAACTCTCCACCTTGTCAGGAGAAAAGGACACAGAGTCCAGGGACAGATGGGGGTGACTGGGTAAGGTGGTTTCAGAAAATGTGGAGTTTCGGACACAAGATTTAGAAGCAAACATGGAGTTTAGGCATTCAGCCTTTTCATGTGCCGTGTCAGCTGTGTGGCCATTTGAGGTAAGGGAGGGGATGGAACTGTATCACCAGATACAGACTTAACTCGACGCCACCAGGATTTTGAGGAGCGAGACATGGTTGAGAGTTCAGACTTGAGATTAGAAAGATGTTGTTTTCTGGCTCTCCTGAGGGTAGATACACACTTGTTACGAGCTTTGTGAAAGGAACTGAGATTGCCTTCAGTTGGATTTGCCTTCTTTGAGGCTTAGGCAAGTTGTTTCAGGACAACTGCCTCACCACAAGCTTCAGTGTAACATGGGCAGGAGGAAGGGTAGGCCAGCTGAAGATGAGAGGAGATAAATTTGTGCATTAGAGAGAGCAAGTTTCTTTGAAAGAATTCCTAGGATGAGTATATGTTGGAGGAAGTAGAGATGGCAGACCAGTCTAGAAGTTTGATGGCTGTTTGAAGTTCCTGCCAGTCGGCCTGAGTGAAATGCCAGACCCTACTGCACTGAGGTGGTTCTCTAATAACAGCCAGAGAGATGTCTATTTCGACAAGCATGTGATCAGATGAACCGATTCGAGCGTAGGAAGAACAATAGATATTTTCACGGAAATTCGTCAAAATCAGATCCAGAAGAGATGGAGTAATGTTGGTTGAGATCCTGGTCGGGAAGTTGATAGATTGTGTCAGTCCCAATTAGTCACAGAAGTCTTTTGCTGAAGTGCCTTGGCAGATGAGAAAGGTACCCACACCCAGCCAACTGGCATGATTGCAGTTGAAGTCACCACATATGAGGAAGAGAGAGTTGGGATGAGAATATCAAAGTTGGTCCATGTTTTTGGAGAGCGAGATGTAAATGGAGTCATCACTCTTTGGTGGACGGAACAACACACATATAAACATGAGATGGGAGTGGAGGGGAAGCCGTAGCCAGAGGTATTCCTGGTGCTATGAGGGAGAGAGAGCAGTGCACGGAGAGTGAGGAATAGAGTCTTTGATGAAGAGAGCAACTCTTCAACCAGGATGAGGATCACTTTTGTCAAACCAGAGGAGGGAGTAACCAGGGAGAGATACGAGGGAGTCAGAGATGTCTTGAAGGAGGAAAGTTTCTGTTGAGCAGATTATATCTGGTTTGTCAGTGGCAACCTGTATGAAAAGATCTATTAGGTTTGAGGGAAGGCCCCAGATGTTTGAGCTCCACACTGTTAAGGAAGAGGGAGGGGAGGATGTTTTGGGTGCAGGGGGGTAGGATGAGGGAGGAGTGGGGGGAGGAGGTAAGGAGAGTTATTGAAAGAGTGTGAGGGGTTGCAGAAGGGCTTGGGAAGAGGGCTGGATGAGGAGAAGAAAAGGCTCGGTGGTGATGGGTTGAGGTACCGTGGGGAGTAATAAGAGAGGGAGCAGAGGATAGTTGAAGATTGGAGGAGGCGGAGTGATGAGGTGGAAGAGAGAAGGTGGAGGAAGGAGGCACCTTTGTGGATGTGAGTGGGTGCAACTTTGGGAAGGGGGAGTGAGGTGGAAGATTGGAGGGAGAAGGGTGAGAGGGGAGAGTTGAGGGACAAGAGTGAGCAGGGAGTTTTTGAGAAAATTGAGAGGGAAGCTTAGAGGGGGAAGTGTGAAGGTTGCTTTGTGAGGGAGGGTTGAAAGGGAAGCTTTGAGAGGGAGGGGAGACGATCAGGGTAGGCACTGCAAAGGTGCAGGAGGGCGATGGGAGAGGTGGGGAGAGGGGGAGGATGAGAGTTGGTAGAGGTATGGAGAAGGAGGGAGCAGGCAGGGTGAGATACAAGATTTGAGGGGTTGGGAAGAGGGGGAGATGTGCTGAAAGGTAGGAAGGAGCATGTTTGTGGTGATGAGTGTACTGATTGAGAGAGTGAGATATCTGTTGGTTTAGAATGGAGCCCACAGATGTGAGAACACCACACAGTTTGGGACAACAGAGGAGGAGCTGATACTGAAGCAGAAGACGGTGAAGAGGTGCAAGGAGCAGAGGGAGGATGAGGGGCAAGATAGGAAGGGTTCGGAGAGGAGATAACAGGTGATGGGTTATGAGGAGGTAAATTTATGGTGGTGGGGTGAATTGGCACTGAAGTTGGAAAAAAAAAGGACGATGGATGGAACACGAACTGGGACAATGCAAATTATCACTACTTTGTTCTATTTAATTCAAGTTTTGTCAAGGGTGTGATTTAGATAAAGAGCCATCCGAACAGATATTAGATCCTGATCCTATTAAGTTAGTCGTTTGTGAAATCTCACTGTAACTTATTTTGTGTATCCTCACAGAAAGCCATTGTGAGAATGCTCCACTGGTTTTACGTTTTACGTTCTCTATGCAAATGGAAATGTGATCATAAAAGGGAAGCACCCCATTCCCTGGGAGATTTGTTCTTCATCACATATTCAATGTATATAACTGTGCTCGCTGCTTTTGGAGGAAAAATAAATGGATTCAGAAAAGCACACATTTCTGGCACACGATGTATTCCCAGCACCTGCATCATCATTTAAATGTTTTTTTTGTTGTTAAAGAACGAGTGCATTATTAGCCACCCTTAGACTTAATCCGAAACGGGGGCTTATGGATTTGGTCTCGATTTTCGTGTCCATGCGTGCGTGCGTGCATGCATGCATGCGTGCGTGCGTACGTCCGCAACCATATCTCAGACATTGATGGACCGATTTTATTCGTACTTGGCACAAAGACAACGCATAATGGTATATACAGCTCTGGAAAAAAATAAGAGACCACTCCAAAAAAAAAAAAATCAGCATCTCGACATGTATGGCAGCCATTCCATTCCAGTGTCTGTTAAATTCCAACACAGGCACACCTCATTCTACTTAGTGAGGTACTGATTCGATGATCACCTGAACCGAATCTTATTTAACAAGGAAAAGTATACCAACCACTGCTGTGGTCATCACTATCCTCTTGCAATAGGACCAGCTAGATGGCAAAAACAGTGCTTGTTGTACCTCAAAAGTAATTGGAATCAAAAAAAATAACTATTAACCATGCCAAAAGAGTTCAAAAGAAAAGTTTTGAGTGAGGAAAAGAAGGGTTCAATTCTAGCTTTACTGGCAGAGGGATACGGTGAGTGTCACGTTGCTTCCATCCTTAAAATTTCAAAGACGGTGGTTCATAAGAACAAGGTCAAGCAGCAGACATTGGGGAAAACAGATACAGACTGGCAGAGGGCGAAAACGACTTTCCACTGCCCGGGATGACTGCCAACTCATTCGAATGTCACTCAACAACCGTTGGATGACATCAAGTGACCGACAAAAAGAATGGCAAACGGCAGCTGGGGTGAAGTGCACGGCGAGGACGGATCGAAACAGGCTCCTAAGGGCAGGGCTGAAGTCGTGCAAAGTTAGAAAAAAGCCCGTTATCAATGAGAAGCAAAGAGGAGCCAGGCTGAGGTTTGCAAAAGACCATAAGGATTGGACCGTAGAGGACTGGAGAAATGTCATCTTCTCTGATGAGTCCAATTTTCAGCTTTGCCCAACACCTGGTCGTCTAATGGTTAGACGGAGACCTGGAGAGGCCTACAAGCCACAGTGTCTTGCACCCACTGTGAAATTTGGTGGAGGATCGGTGATAGTCTGGGGGTGCTTCAGCAAGGCTGGAATCAGGCAGATTTGTCTTTGTGAAGGACTCATGAATCAAGCCACGTAAAAGGTTGTCCTGGAAGAACACTTGCTTCCTTCTGCTCTGACAATGTTCCCTAACTCTGAGGATTGGTTTTTCCAGCAGGACAATGCTCCATGCCACACAGCCAGGTCAATAAAGGTGTGGATGGAGGACCATCAGATCAAGACCCTGTCATGGCCAGCCCAATCTCCAGACCTGAACCCCATTGAAAACTTCTGGAATGTGATCAAGAAGAAGATGGATGGTCACAAGCCATCAATCAAAGCCGAGCTGCTTGAATTTTTGTGCCAGGAGTGGCATAAAGTCACCCAACAGCAATGTGAAAGACTGGTGGAGAGCATGCCAAGACGCATGAAAGCTGTGATTGAAAATCAGGGTTATTCCACAAAATATTGATTTCTGAACTCTTCCTAAGTTAAAACATTAGTATTGTGTTGTTTAAAAATGAATAAGAACTTGTTTTGTTTGTATTATTTGAGGTGTGAAAACACTGAATCTTTGTTGTTATTTTGACCAGTTGTCATTTTCTGCAAATAAATGCTCTAAATGACAATATTTTTATTCGGAATTTGGGAGAAATGTTGTCAGTCGTTTATAGAATAAAACAAAAATGTTCATTTTACTTCAACACATACCTATAAATAGTAAAACCCGAAAAACTGATAATTTTGCAGTGTTCTCTTAATTTTTTCCAGAGCTGTATATACACATCATTTATTTTGCAATGCAATCAAAGATGGCCGACTGGTGGCCATTTTAGTTTAAAAATAAAAAACCCGTGTCCAACACTTCCTCAACCATTTCTCGGACTTGCATTTACCGATCTTGTTCAAACTTGGCGCACAGATAATGAATGATGACTTACATAAGCATTTCATTTTTTTCAAGATCATATCCAAGATGGCCGACTGGCGGCCATTTTAGTTGTAAAAAACCTTGTTGAACACGTCTTCAACCATTTCTCGGACTTGCATTTATCGATGTCATTCAAATTTGGCGCACAGATAACGAATGAAGGCTTACATATGCACGTCATTTGTTTTCGAGATGAGATCCAATATGGCCGACTGGCGGCAATTTTAGTTGTAAAAAAAAACCCCGATGTTGAACACGCCCTCAACCATTTCTCGGACATGCATTTTCCAATGTTGTTCAAACTTGGTACACAGATAAAGAATGATGGCTTACATATGCACCTTTTGTTTCAAGATCAGATCCAAGATGGCTGACTGGCGACCATTTTGTTACTTAAATGTGTCCCCAACCATTTCTCAGACATGCATTGTCTGATTTTGTTCAAACTTGCCACAAACACAGTCCATTATTGCATACGTGTGCCCCTTACTTGATTTTGCAATCTGATCAAAGATGGCAGACTGGTAGACTGGTGTCCATTTTAGTTGTACATAAATATTGGGTAACCCTTTGACTCCATACAGCAAAATTACTAAAACAACGGGGCGATGGCATTTTATGTCTTTTTTTACTTGTTTCATTTGAGAATACGAGTACCACCTTTGTTATTTGAAGCGACCTTGAAAAACGCCACAATAAGTTATTTACCTTTACACAGTTTGGCCAAAAAGGAAAAAGTTATTGTTGAAGGGGACAAATGAAGTCGCTAAAACCTCCATCACGTGACCCTGACAAGCTTGGTTGAGATTGATTACGTTACAACCAAATGTATCACAGTCAGACAGACAAACAGACAGACACCAAATTGTGTATTTTTGTTTGATGATAAGCTTTTAAGTGTTTTATTTCCTCAATGTGAAGTACTGTATCGGGTTGCTATAGTGATAAGTAACATTTTTTAGGGAATTAAATCAGAATGTAAAAGTGAATTATTTCATCATCAATTTACTCTCATTGTAATCATTTAATTGAACAGGAGTGATTCATTATGCGTTCAAATCTGCGCGTGTTTATCAACCTATTTCACAAGAGAATATTCATTTGTTCACGTCATTCACTTACCAAAAATGGGGCTTTGGCATTGTAAGATTCCTTGGAAGTCGAATTAGTAGCTTTTGTTATGTTTTTTTTTTCATTATTATTGATTTTTTTTTGTATACATACTTGAGGCTCGTGGAAGAGCTAGTGCACTGAACAGATCAGGATGTAACAGGAACAGTAGAGGGGGGAAACATCATCTGCAGAATTGAGGGCCAAGATAGAGGGAGATCTTGGACAAGCAATGGGTGTGAGGAGGAATGGGGGAAAGCAGTGGATGCATGGGGTGGACAAGATGGATAGAGAAGGAAACTGTCAAGAGGGAAAACTGGAAATTTGGAAATAGGACAGCTTGGTAAGGGAGAGGGGAGTTTACGAGGGTAGAAAAGATCATGGTTTTGGATCAGGGATGATCCAAGATGGTGGTGAACAACTGTCTTGAAGACCTGGTGGGAAGAACGAGATTGAAGAGAATGTGGAAGTCGATTCCACAGATGGAGAAAAAGAGGAACAAATGAGTGTAGGTGAGCATCGATCCTCGATTTAGGTCGTTTTCACCAAATGTTCCCTACATTGAAAAAAAATGTTTACATTCCTTGTGACACACCTAGAAGGGGCATAAATGGACAACAAGGTTAGAAATAGCTGCCGTTACAAAGTCTATAGAGATGGATCTTCAATGTTTATAATTCTGAATTTTAATCCCTTCCAAAACAGTGAGCTTCATGATGCATATTCTCTATCACCTTCAAATCTCGTTGAATCCAAGTCCATCATGTTAGTGAACCCTGGAGCAGGGAGAACAGATCATGAACCATGCTCAATAGTATATCCATATATATATATATATATATATATATATATATATATATATATATATATATATATATATATATATATATATATATATATATATATATATATATATATATATATATATATATATATATATATGTAGAACGTCCATGAGCCTGGTGTTGGCACAGTGGTTAGGGCAGCGGCTTGGGATCCAAAAGGTCCTGAGTTCAAGCCCCGTTGAGCCACTGAATTAATACACCAGGGGGTTGACTCAGCCTGTCATCCTTCCAAGGTCGGCGAAATGAGTACCAGTGTACTGGGCCGGTGTATACCCCGGTTAAAATAGGTGTACCATATCCCTGTGTCGTAAGAGGCGACCAGGGTTGCGTCAGGAAGGGCATCCGGCGTAAAACATGTGCCAAATCACGATGCGGATCATACGGATGATCCGCTGTGGCGACCCCTAATGGGAGCAGCCGAAAGAAGAAGAAGAAGATGTAGAACGTCCATGCTGCCAAAGCAGTTTCTATGGCTGGAGTTACAATGTGTGACAGGTCACCACTCCGACACAGAACTTCAGGGCAGGAATTTGGGATTTGCTCAGGGTACCGGAGATCTCTTCATGAAGGACAGCATGGGATCTTCAATGTCCACCAATTAATGTCGGCAGACGTGATTCCCGTTTAACATCCATCCGAGGGACGGCACACACAAGATAAATCACTCGACCTGTAAAACGCTGCGATGACAGTTTATACCTGGGTCGGGAATCACACCCAGACTAGATGACTTCGAGGCAAGTGTGCGTACATCTAGGCCATCCTGCCAGCATGGAGCAGCTCAGTGAAAATCACACCACCAAATGAGCTATTTTCCCACATTTCCCAAAATTCTAACTAACCAAGACACTATGGACAACATTTTCAAAGTGGCTGGAGAATTGGGATCATTTTTTCCAATCTACTCTTGCCGAATGAATATAATAAAATGTAACAATATTTAGCAGAACAAAATTGTACGCCAGTAAATGCAGAGTAACATCACCATACCGATGACGTAATGTAATCGGTTGTGCCATTTAAGGAGGGGTGCAGCAATTGAAAGAATTCCTATTGGGTAATGTCACGTGACCGTCCATGCAGAGATGACCGTTTGGCATGATTTTACCACCATTGGTGTTAATGGTTGGATGGTGTCGAACAAATCATAATTATCAATCACATTTCATTTAATCTTCTTTGCTATTGGGTCGAGTTCATCTCAAAAGACAAATCATTGCTGATTGTCTCAAAATGGATCCTGACAAGATTTCCTTGAGGTTTATAATTTACAATTTGTTAATTCCATCCATCTATATTCAACCTATCAGCTTTGGTTCTCACAACGAGCCTGGAAACCTTTCACTTTCTTCCTGTGATCAGACTTTAGATTGAGTTTCATGGAATTCCTTTGATTCACCTTCTGGAGCTGCTCATTTTTCAAATCAGGCACCTGCAGGGCCATTACCTCAGTCTTTTTATTGCAAAATCGAGACTCATGGAAGTAAAATGACAAAACGCTGACAGTGGGGTGACAAACAAGGGAATGAATGAACAGGAACAGTGGAAGGGGGAGGAAACAGCAACTGATCCAAACGAAGCCCACAAGAACATGCTGCCCCAATATCTGGAGAAGAAATACCTGCCCCAGATATAGAGAACAATAACATTTCTATCAACAATAACAATGTTTTCACCACTGTCTGTATGTCTGTTTGTTTGTTTTTGTGCAAGATATCTCAAAAGTTATGGACGGATTCGGATAAAACTTGGTGGACAGGTTGCGTGTGTGACAAGGACGAATTGATTCGATTTTGGTGAAGATCCAGATCCGGATCTGGACACGAGAATTTTCTCATCCTTGTTAAAGTGACGACACCATTGAGAGATGGGGCCAAAAACGATATATAGCATGATATTTCAAAAAGTTGTGGATGAGTTATGACAAAACTTGGTGGATGAGTTGGTTCCATCCATCTAACTTCCATATATCCATCCCATCCATTCATCAGGACCATACTCTGTACGGAGCATTGCTGCTGCCAAAGCAGTCTCCTGGGCTATTGAGCACAATCCTGGACAGAGCACCACTCTGACATAGCATACTTGAATGGCTCAATCACCCCAACAAGCTGGTACTCATTTTGCTCTACTTGAAAGATCATGACAGGTCGAGTCAACACCACCTGGTATTAATTCAACAGCCAAGTGGGATTTGAACTCAGGACCCAAGGATCCTAAACCCACCACCCCAACCATTAAGCCAACACCAAGCATATGAGCTGGCGAGGTGACAAGAACAAGCTGATTTGATTTTGGTTCAGGTCCGAATCCAGATCCGGCCTAAATTTTGGTGAAGGTCGGAGTCCGGATCTGGGTACGAGAATTATTTAATTTTTAAAGTAATTCTGCACCATTGAGTGATGAGGCCAAACACAATATATAGCACGATATCTTAAAAAGTTGTGGACGGATTTGGATGAAATAATAAATAGTTTAACCTGGAATTAGATAGGTATCTAGAAGCACTGGGGATCGAGGGGAACATGGATATTGGCAGGAATGGTCGGTACCATTGATAGGGATGAATTATTGTGTCATGTATGGTAATTGTGATGTTTGTTATGGAGTGTCTTGTCCAATAGTGAATGTGCTGTCAGTGTTTGTTCATACCTAAAAAAAATAAACAAGAAAAAGACGTCATGCAGAGCACGATACTTACCAAATCCATCTCCCTCTCCAAAGGTTGCCATGGATACATCAAATTGTCCATTTCATGAAGATTAAAATTGACAATCTTAATCAAAACTCAGGCCAATCAGATGACCTTTGACTATTTTTCAGAAATTGATGATTTTAGAAGTTTGACCTTGAGTTGACCTTTGACCGTTTAACCTCAAAAAATAGTTGGTTTCCAAATTCATTGATGCCCGATGCAATTGCTGCCTAATTTTTTTTAGGTTAATCGGATGAAAACTGACGATTTTTCAGATTAAATATGCTGATTTTTGAAGTTTGACCTTGAGCTGACCTTTTGACCTCAAAAACAGTTGCTTTCCCAATTCAGTGAAGCAAAATGCAAATCCTGTTCAAATTCCAAGTCCATCGGATGAAAAATGACGATTTTTGAAATATGACCTCAAGATGACCTTTGACCTCAAAATCAATAAGCTTCTCAGTTGAGCCTGAGAAGTTTCATGGTGACTTGGTGAAGTTTCATGAATCGAGGGGAACATGGATATTGGCAGGAATGGTCGGTACCATTGGTAGGGATGAATGATTGTGTCATGTATGGTGATTGTGATGTTTGTTATGGAGTGGTGAAGTTTCATGAAGATCTTGGTGAAGTTTCATGGTTGGTGAAGTATCATGGTGAAGTTTCATGAAGATCGGTTTATAATTGTGACCTGTAGGCGACAACCAGACAGCATAACAAAATCGACTGATCAATATACTTGAAAAATCTTCGATTTTGCAAGTACAAGAAACCTTGGTGTTGTTCCTGGAATTCTTGGTACACCCCACTGTTCTCCTCACCACTCCTCCTCTTTCAAGTAAAATTAATTAAACGGTAAAGATTGAGTTAGCATCAAAGCCGATGATTAAATTAATGCAGTGTGGATATAGCACTATCTTAATAGGTCAAATGGTCTCCTGTGTTCAAGTTCCTTGTATTTCCACTCTTTGATTCCTTTTTTCTCCCCCTGTGCTATCACTTCCCCTTCCATCCTTACTGGTGATCTTTTCTACACTCGTTAATCACACACACACACACACACACACACACACACACACACACACACACACACACACACACACACACACACACACACACACACACACACACACACAATTGTTTCTATCTCCTCTCATTTTCCTTCCCTTACATTTCGTCCATTCGCACGCATGTTTATGCTTGATAGCCACCCCAAATCATGCCATTATCAGGAAATTCCCTTCTCGACATCCCATCTCCTTGCTCTTCCACGAACTGAGATTGTATAAATACGAAAAGTGACTAAACTAATGAGGTACAAAATGCTCCAATATTATCAAGTGTTTTATAATTAATGGTATTCACAATGCCCTGGGATTTGAGTCACGTTGTTAACACAGTGAGCTGTAACATGCCTCGAGTTTATGGAACGTAATCCATGGGTTTTTACCCTTAATTGACGTGTGATGCCAGAATAGAATAACACCTTCATTTGGCCCACAAATAGCGAGAGAAACTGGAGCATTCCCAAAAGAAATGCATGGCCAGAATTGGCATGTTGTGATGTAAATGGAGCAGAGTAAACGTACTTTGTGGATTCCGTTGGGTTGGAGGACCCGTACCGTGAAGGTACAGCCTTTGGTGGATTGGGTGGATTTAACTGTGCAGTTCTGAAGGCGCGGGCGGCGTGGGAGCTCAAGGAGTGAGGGAAGTGCAGGTTTTCTCAGCACGTTTTCTAATGAGAAAAGCTCAGAATGTCTTCCTTCCCACCACCACCACCACCACCACCACCACCACCACCACCAACTTCTATGATTTGTGCCTCTACTCATTCGTCCAAACACATCCCCAACCCCTTCACAGCATCCTTATGTAAACATGAAAGCTTTCATATCATATCTCGAAACAGGTCCTCACAGTTGCTTGCCTGGCCATTCTGACATCAGTTATCATCGATAGTGCTCATGCTGTGTCGAGATTCTTACAATGGCAACACACACACACACACACACACACACACACACACACACACACACACACACACACACACACACACACACACACACACACTCTATATGGGGTGCAAAAGTATGTCTCCAGTAGGAAATTTATTGAGTTGAGACGTCATGACATAACAAACAAGAGCGAGAATTGCTTTGCAATACATGTCCCCGACTGGTCCCAATGAATGTTTGGGAGTTAAAAAGAAAATTGTTAGCATTTAACGCACACTCGAGCCGATCTTGGAACCAAAATGAAGAAGAAGAACCTTTCAACCCACCGTGTGCTGTTCGTTTCTTGGCTTTGCCTATTTCGTATTAAAAATAACACGATGTACATGCATGAAGCCAAAACATGCATTTGGCTTACGTGCACATATATTACATTGTGGTTATACACCTGAGATCATTTTAATATCAGTGGGCCATGGAGTAACACCCAGGCCTAAGGCCTGAGGCCTGCCGATCTGTGCTGCTTCATGCAATGGCAGCGCATTATATTGGGGTAGAGTCCGGCCAGCTATCCAGCCAATGGGTGTAAAGCAGCGGGGTGGAGTCAGGACAGCTGAACACTGACCCATGTATAATTTACTCAGTTGAAAAAAAAGATATTTTCTAAGTTTGAAAAGGGTAAAACTTTGTGAAAAATTGGCAAAACGCCATGAAACTCGAACTTGTTCTCTCACTTATGATAATAAAGCCATGTACCAAGGTTTTTTTTTTTTTCTGTATACATTGCCAAGGCTCGTATGAGATCTAATACACAACGCACAGCACGGGGGGGGGGGGGGGGTGATGAGAAAAGAGCGGCGGGAGAGGGAAGGACAAAACAGTGGGGAACAGAGACATTACGAGATCTGTGGAAGGGAGAGGGATGGGGCAGGGAACACGGGGAATACAAGATGGACATTACAGGGACTTTCAGGAAGGAAAGCAGAGAATTTGAAGGAGGTGGACTTGGGGTGGATTAACGGGGGTAGAAAAGATCGAGGATTTGGATGGGGGACGATAAGAGGTGGTGGTGGTGAACAGCTGTAAAGGTTCAGTTGAATATGTTTAAGGATATGGGGAAAAAACACAGCTGGGATCGACAGACTGACGGATGGACAGACAGACAGCGAGCAAACATTGTCACCTCCGGTGAAACCGGTCGGGGACTAATAATTGTAATCTATACTATAAAAGGAGCCATGTCTGTTTGTATATTTGTTGTGCTATAACTTGAGAACGGATTCATGGATTTCAATGAAACTATCAACAGTGGATTCAAGGAGCTCACAGGAAGGTTTTTGCTACAAAAATGGAAGGAATTGTCGATAGATACTCATGGTGAAACTGCAAATGCCAACTTGTGACCTCTCTCTCTCTGTCTCTGTCCCTCTGTCCCTCTCTCCCTCTCTCCCTCTCTCTCCCTCTCTACACCCCTCCCCCCTCCTCTCTCTCTCTCCCCCCACCCACCCCTTTCCCAATCTGTGTTTGTATTGAATCAATAATCAGTGGGGCCCCTTTTAGAGTTGAGAACTGTCTCAACTGTATTTGGGATTGGTTAAATTTCCTCCATCTCTGAAAGGAGAAGTTTGTTTTCTGTAGACCATTTTATCCCGAGATGACCCTCAAAAATTTTCATACTGATCGGATGTGGCGTTCTGCATGGCACCTATGATGAGGGCACCTATGATGAGGGTACCGATGATGCCAACGAGGGCACCTATGATGCCATAAAAAAAATCCACCTCATTCCACATGAGGAGTACTTGCTATGTGCCAAGTTTCAATTTTTTTCCTTGTTGTAGTTTCAGAGATACAGAGGTCCAAAGTTTTTCCGTTTTTACAATATGGCTGCCACACCACGTGACCTATGATGTCATAATTATCATAAAAACCATACTACATGAGTAGTCGCACCAATTGTGAAAATTTCGTCTCAATCCGACAAGCAGTTGCGGATAAATACACGAAAGTTCTGTGTGGACAGACAGACAGACAGACAGAGACAAACAAACAAACAAACAGACCCAAATACAATACCCTCTCCAAATTCTTTGGCGAGGGTAACTGGAAGGGCACTCGGTAGAGCGCATACCTTCGCCACGATTCAGTAAAACATATCGGGCCAAATACATTTTTGAAATATCGTGCTATACATCAATGGTAAAGAATCACTATGAAAATTAAAAAAATTCTCGTATCCGGATCTGGATTCAAATCTTCACCAAAATCGAATCAGTTCTCGTCTTTGTTACACCCTCAATCTTTCTTTCAAGTTTAGTCCAAATCCTTCCACAACTTTTTGAGATATTCTGCTATATATCAGTTTTAGCCCTATATCTCAATGGTGAAGAATCACTTCAAAAAATTATCGGATCAAGATCCACATTTGGATCTTCAACCAAATTGAATCACTTCTTCTTCATCACATACCCAACATGCCCAACAAGTTTCGTCAAAATCCGTCCACAACCTTTTGAGATATCATGCTATATATCGTTTTTGGTTCTATTTATCAATGGTGAAGAATCACTTTTAAATTACACTGGTTTACAAAGAAATTTAGGCACGCATAAGAATAGGTGTTCTAATTTTGGGGTGCTGATTTCAGATACGAAATCCATTTTCACTCATCACCTCTAGTTTTTGAGATATACATGTATATATGTACGTACATGTATACATATAGCCTGAGACCCAAAAATATTTAATATCTAAAAATAAATAAAAAATTTTAAAAACCTAAAAAAATACACATCATATTATAAATATATCCATTATAATATAAAAATGGGATATGTGAAAGCAAAAAAACTAGAGGTGATAGAGCAAAACTGTTTAGAAATTTCAATTCAGCATATCAAAATTAATCAAAAACACCTATTCACATGCTTTCCTCAGAATTTTTTTTTTTGTAAACCAGTGTTATTGTAGCCGCATCTGGATCTTCACAAAAATATAATAAGATTGTTGTTGTCATACACCCAACCTGCCCACCAAATTTCATCCAAATCTATCCACAACTTTTTGAAATATCCTGCAGATAAACAAACAGACCAGCAAACAAACAAGAAGATGACATCGTGCAGAGCACGATACTTGCAAAATCCAAAAAACAAATTTGACCTCAAAAAATAATCGGTGGTTAAATTCAATGACCAAATATGCAACTCCTCTTCAAATTTCAAGTGAATCGGATGAAAATTGACAATTTTAGAAATTCGGCCTCCGTTGGCCTTTTGGCCTATGTGGACCTTAAAAATAATTGGTGTTTGAATTCAGTGACCTGATATGAAAATCCTCTTCAAATTTCAAGTCAATTAGATGAAAATTGAGGATTTTAGAAATATTACTTGAGTTGTTGACCTTGGACCTTGCTGACATTTTGACCTCAAACCAATAGGCTTCTTGCATGTGACAAACTCTACCATGTGGTGATGCTTCGTGAAGATCGGTTTAAAATTCTGACCTCTGAGCGATAAACATAAAAACAAACAAACAGATAAAAAGAATAACGCACGCAACCAACATTGAAAAATGTTCCATTTTCACAAGTAACAAAAGGACAGACCGGGGTGAAAGCAGAACCTCTTCCACCTTCGGTGGCGGAGGAAACAAGAAAACTTCACAACTTGGTCCATGGATTGAGAACCTTCATTGAAACGGACGTGGCTACTTCGAGATCTGGGAAGGCTCCATTCCATCTTCTGAAACTTGAATGTGGAGATAACGACACACACACACACACACACACACACACACACACACACACACACACACACACACACACACACACACACACACACACACACACACACACACACACACACACACACACACACACACACACACACACACACACACACACACCATGTTTGAGCCAATTTAGCTGCATGGGAAGCATCCACCAGTGTGTGTTTTTTATCAATCTGAAGTTCATATGAAAACAGTTCCTCTTGTGGTTTCAATGTTTAATGTCAGACCGTTCAAACATCTGCTGTGTTCATTCTTGCTCATTCGTGACACTCCTTTTGTCCGGCGTCTGTTTGCACCTCCCGTCATCATGCACCACGAGACATGATCTGCTTGATGTGGTTGTTCTGAGATGGAGTGAAACAACGCACGATATGCAAGGTAGACCTGTTCCCACGACATCTCGATATACGAGGATGTGTTGTCGTCGAAGATGTTAGAAGGTGGCGATTGTAGGACAACCCTGGGCCACTTGGTACAACTACCCCGGTGCTTTGAACTCCGTGGACTTTCTCTGGGCCGACGATCGTTCTATTTTAGAGCAACCCTGTCTAACTCAGCGCTGGTGTCTATGATTACAATCATATTAATAATGATAATCTTATTGTGTGAGGTCATGGGGTCAGATTTAATCGGGTCACCACCACAAGGTCTCACAGACCGCAATGATCCGATAAATGAAGGGGTTTTTTTGGAAACAAAGTCGAGGCTTGTAGAGGAGCCAGAATATCGAACGGAGCAGGGTGTAACCGTAGGAACAGGAGATAGAGAGGAGGGAAACACATCAACAGCAATGTTGAGGGACAAAATATAGAGGGATTTGGAGAAAAAGGGGATGTGGGGAATAATGAGGAGCAGGAGAGGAAGCAGGGGGGTGAACAATATGGATACACACAAAAAAAAACACTCTCAGGAAGGAAAAAAAAACTGGAAATTTGTAGGAGGGAAGTGATTTAAAGGGGGGTATAAAAGATCATGCTTTTGGATGAGGGATTATCTGAGATGGTGGTGAACAGGCTTTGGTTTCCACGGCGACAAACTGAGCAAGGTTGGAGGCAGGGGTGCCATCCCAGAGGGGAGAGCAGTACTCCATCAAGCTGCAGATGAATGCCTTGTAGGTTGGTGGATAAAAAATTTTACCTTCATGTTGTGTCAGAAAAGGCACAACATGAAGGTAAAAACATTTCAATAACCGAAATAACTAGAACGGCACTCGGTAGAGCACATACTGAACAGTTTACGTTTTGTACCCCACTGATTGGCAGCATCTTGATCCGGATCTTAACCAAAATCTAATGGGCTTCTTCTTGTCACCTACACAACTCATCCACCAAGTTTCATCATAATCCATCCACAACGTTTTGAAATGTCATGTTATGTATCGTTTTTGGTCCAATCTCTCAATCGTGAAGAAACACTTAAGAACATAATTTTTAGATCCTCGTGGAGGATCTCTAAGTCTTTTTGCGGGAATCGTTTTTTGGTCTGTTTGCGGGAATCGTTTTTTGGTCTGTTTGCGGGAATCGAACAGGGCATTAGCAGAGATGAATTAACGCATGTATGATACATCACTATGACGTCATATTAATTTGTATGACGTCATTCCTATTTTTTGACATTTTTTTGTTTCACAACCCAGAGTTTTCATCGGATCTTTGTGAAACTTGCCATGTATATGCAGAAAGCCCACGTGTAGGCAGTAACCATCTCTGATTTTGGAAATTCTTCCTAGAAAAAAAAGTTGATGTCATAATATCGCCGCTAATGGAAATTGCCTATACCATTATCTCCGAAACTAGGCAAGCTGTTTGAATGTTGTTTGCGTGAATCAAGCAGGGCATTAGCATAGATAATTTATCGCAAACCTGATACATCACAATGACGTCATATTCGCTTTTATGACGTCATCATTAAGAGCACGAGGATCTTAGCTCATTTGAGCTTGTTTTTGCTAGTATCCTGATCTGAATATTCACCAAAATCTAATCAATTAATCCGGGTGTTACAACCTGGTCCCTGGGTAAAGGGCTCGAGGTACAGCCTATTGTTCCGGAGGTCCTAATTGACATGCTCGGGAGACCAATACATACCCCGTGTGCGGTCGCGCCATCTAAGCAGTCAGATGTGACCGAGCGAAGTTTCCATCCAAATGCTGATGCCAATTCACACACCCACTCTACAACACACCATATGCAAATGAATGCAAATCCAGTAATGCAATGGGAATTCAAATCAGTGGAATCAATGCAAATCCTTAACTCAGGATAAAGCAAACACAGGTGTACCACCAAGCAATAAATAAATTATTCAACAATAAACTCCACGAGTGGAACACGTGACACACACCCAACCTAAACACCAGGTTTTGTCCGAATCTGTCCATAATGTTGAGATATTTTTCTCACAGACAAACAGGGGTGAAAACATAACCTCCGTTCAATTCAGTTGGCAGAGGTAACTAGAGAATTCATAGAACTCCTTACCCCAGGCAGTCTTGAGAAAAGAACTTAGTAAGTATTTTAAACTCTTACTTTGCTTTTCCGAGCACGATCTACGTTTGCTTTGTTCGTGAACCTTGTATAGCAGGTGTGATGATAACCACAGCGTTAGGAACCACTGTATTTGTCGGAATGCAGAATCTCAATTAGCTCTCATACGAGCCTAGACATTGTATTAAAAAAAGAAGTTATTCTGCCCTCAGGACATGAGATGCCATTGTTGCTGATTCTCATAGTTTTTATGTTATTCTGCCCTAAGGGCATGAGATGCCATTGTTTCTGATTCTCATAGTTTTTATGTTATTCTGCCTTCAGGGCATGAGAAGGCATTGTTGCTGATTCTCATAGTTTTTATGTTATTCTGCCCTAAGGGCATGAGATGCCATTGTTGCTGATTCTCATATTTTTTTCAGTTATTCTGCCCTCAGGGCATGAGAAGGCATTGTTGCTGATTCTCATATTTTTCAGTTTTCTGCCCTCAGGGCATAAGGCATTGTTGCTGATTCTCATAGTTTTTATGTTATTCTGCCCTAAGGGCATGAGAAGGCATTGTTGCTGATTCTCATGGTTTTTATGTTATTCTGCCCTCAGGGCATGAGATGCCATTGTTGCTGATTCTCATAGGTTTTGTTATTCTGCCCTAAGGGCATGAGATGCCATTGTTTCTGATTCTCATAGTTTTTGTTATTCTGCCCTAAGGGCATGAGATGGCATTGTTGCTGATTCTCATATTTTTATGTTATTCTGCCCTCAGGGCATGAGATGGCATTGTTGCTGATTCTCATATTTTTCAGTTATTCTGCCTTCAGGGCATGAGAAGGCATTGTTGCTAATTCTCATAGTTTTTCTGTTATTCTGCCCTAAAGGGCATGAGAAGGCATTGTTGCTGATTCTCATAGTTTTTCACAGTTATTCTGCCCTCAGGGCATGAGACAGCATTATTGCTGATTCTCATAACTTTTCTCACAGTTATTCTGCCCTCAGGGAATGAGTATTTTCCAAGTACTGTGAAATGGGAAGTTTTTGAAATTTCTAAAAAGGCAGTTTGTGTTCTACTGTGTTCAAGTATATAATTAATTTTAAATAAAATAAAGATTTTAAAGGTTGTAGAAAAAAAAACTCAGGAAGTTTACTGCCATTGATGCAGCGGCTTACATACCACCTTATTTAACATGTTACATGAGTAAGCTGTTCGGGTAAAGGGTTAGTGTTAGCCGTTTTTTTTAGCCGGTACATCCTTGGCAATTACGCTCGGCTGCATCTGATCCGGTAAGGTGATCCGGTTTGAACAAGGCGTACTGAGGGTGTGTCCCCCAGTAATTATATCACGTGACCATTAGGTAAATGGTATTTATTAGACCGAGGACACGAAGTCACGTGGTCGAGTTATTGGCGTTCATGGTCAATTAGCGACCCACCACGTCACAAAGTTATTTGTGTGCGACAGCCTGTGATTCCGGAGAGTCTTGTGGGAACCCGAGGTAGCTTCTTCCCCCCCCCCCCCCCCCCCGTGGTCTTCTTGCCCCTGACCCCCGGGTCCGCAACAATATAACCATTGTGAAAGACTGAGTCAATCATCAAATACACAAACACAAAAGGTGATATTCAAAGAGAATTTTTTTTTTTTTGCTGATGTTATTGTAGTGGTTGACATTTGTGTGTCAGTGCTCCGATTTTTGGGGATACATGGTCGAGGCTTATGGAAGAGCGAGAACAAAATGGAAGGCAACAAAATGGAAAGAGGGAAACAAAAATAGTGGTGAACCCTGGTGTTTGGCTTTGTGGTTAAGGTGGTTGGCTTGGGATGTTCGTGTCCTGAGTTCGATCCCCTTTTATCCATTGAATTAACACCAGGTGGGGTTGACTCAGCCTGCCATCCTTCAGAGGTTAGCAATATGAGTACCAGTGTACTGGTAATTGGGGAATTACATCAGTGGCACAGCTGTGCCCTCAGCCAATGATGCTACCTGCAGCCTTGTGCTGCATATGAAGGAAGAGGAGGAGGACCAACAGCAAAGTAGAAGTGAGAGAGAGATCAAGGGGATGGAGGGAAGGACACATGGGGTGAACAAGCTGCACACAAACCGAATGAAATACCAGCAAGAAGAGGAAGGGGGAGGTGGGAATGAAACAAAAGGAAGAAACCAACTACCAACTAACAAAGGAAAGAGGTAAGGGAAAAAGGAGGGTCATAATAACCTGGAAAAAGGGGAGTATTTAGGGATGGGGTCATTTGGCGTAGAAGCAATCACGAGAATCACGAGTATGGATGCGGGTCATGGTGAGCAGTTCTTTTTAAGCCCTGGATGGAAGAATGGGTGAGAGAAAAGAGGAACAAATGAGTGGAGGTGAGCAGAGAGCCTGTATTTTGGGAGTTTAACAAGAGGAGGGTTACTGGCAGACCATACGCATCCTGCAGAAACCTGGGAGGGACTGAGCCATGGGCAGGCAGATTGTGCAAGACCAAAAAGGACGTGGTAGAATACAGAAGTCATCATCCGTCTGCGTTGTGAAAGTAACAGACCTAGACGCTCAGCTTCGTCATGGGAGATCTCAATGATTTTGAAGGCCTTGGTTTCTATGGCGTCAAGCTGAGCAAGCTGTGAAGCAGGGGTGTCAGCACAGAGGGGAGAGCAGTATTCCATCAAGCTTGTAGCTGGATAGGCCTTGACGGTGGATAGTTCAGGTGTGCTAAGGAAGGACTTTGTATGACAGAGGATTCCTAGTTGGTGACTGGCTTTGGAGGCCAACTTTGTATTGTCAAGGTCTGAAGAGAGGGAAGAGGGATGTCATGCTACCTGTCTGTCTGAGGGATGTCATGCTGGAGGGTGGAGTCATCAGCAAATAGAAAAAAGAGCATTTTCCAGCAAGTCAGTGAGATCACTGATGAAGATCAGGAATAGGACTAGGCCCAGAGCACTGCCTTGGGGCACTCCAGCCTTGCCAGAGAGAGAGAGGAGATGAAAGAATCCCATTGAGAGCCACACGTTGGCTGCGAGAGTAGAGGACATCAGCAAGTCATATGTGGATTGGCATTGGATGCCATAAGCAGAGAGTTTGGAGAGTAAGGCATGATGCTAGACTGCATCAAGAACTCCAGATATGTCCAGAGAGACGGTCCTGGTCTCATGTCTGACATTAATGGCCTCCATCCATTGTCGGGTCAGTAGAAGCAGCATGCCCAAGGTGGAGTGACCTGGTCTGAAACCAAATTGATGATCTGAGTTAAGGTTATTGGAGAAAAGGAATATTTTCATTTTAACAGCGATGATGGATTCCATGACCTTGCTGATGATTGGAAGTAAGCTAATTGGTCAGTTCAGGGGATCCGTTTTTGCACCTTTTTATGTAGTGCAGTGATGTTGGCAGAATCCCAAGCAGATGGAAGATGACCTAGGGTAAATGACAGGGTGAAAATGGGCAGACAGACATTGTGCAAGAACAGCAGAGCAGATTTTTTTGGGACACGTAAGCTGATGTTGTCCGGTGCAGTTGCAGTTTCTGAGTTGAGCATTGCCAGAAACCATACCTCCTTCTCAGGTGCAAAAGACACCTTCACAGGTGTAAGACAGGGTC
>NC_140975.1:6561747-6669247 GCF_056783735.1 Eptatretus burgeri
CAGGCCGAGTGAACCCCACCTGGTATTAATTCAACAGCTGAGTGGGATTTGAACTCAGGACCCTAGGATCCAAAGCCCGCCACCCTCACCATTAAGCCAACACCAGGCATGGGGTGTGGTGGATTACAACAGATCGAGGTGAATTTTCGAGGGCTGAGCTTGAGATTACTGTTTCAAATTTCCCAGATCAGCCTTTTCAACCTCATGATGGATTCCAAAACTGGAAGAAGGGCATCCAAAAATTGGACACCACAAACAATCAACGACACATAATGCTTGTCTCTGAAAATCTAAAATACCAGCAAAATCAACTTGGTGTCAATATGCAGTTGAACAGCAAACTTCTAGAAGAACAAACCTCTGCACAGTCAGCACTTCTGAAGATTATCACCTCATTGCAATATTTCACTTGATATGGCCTTACACTCCAAGGGAAGGCTGCCTCAGAGGGTAACTTCAAAATACTTTTGCAGTTACCGGCTGAGGATGATGTAAACCTCAAGGCATGACCGTCAAGGAAGACGATGTTTCCAAGCATAGAAATTGAGACCAAGATTCTACAGGTGAGGAGTCATGTCATCCTGAAAAGTATTTGTAGTAATGTGAATGAAATGTCCATTCAGTTTGGACTCTTAACTGATGGAACTCAAGACATTTAGGGCAATGAGCAGGAGTTTGTGTGTGTGTGTGTGTGTGTGTGTGTGTGTGTGTGTGTGTGTGTGTGTGTGTGTGTGTGTGTGTGTGTGTGTGTGTGTGTGTGTGTGTGTGTATGCGCGCGCGTGCGTGCGTGCGTGCCTTACGTTACGGATTCCTTTACTGTCGAAGAGGACTTGTTTGGCCTCTACCAAGTATAATTATTAACAGAAGGATCGCTTTGTAAGATGCTGCAGAATATCCTGATATGGCTTCAACTGCCTATTGAACACCTTAGAGCACAGACTTATGATGGAGCGAGCAACATGGCCAGGAAGTACAAAGGCTGTCAGGCAGAGGTAACAAAAATCCACCCATTGGCCAGTTATGTTCACTGTAGAGCTCATGTAACCAACTCATTACTTCCCAAGCCCTGCAAACTGCACTATTCATGAGACACCCATGATCATGTCCAGGAGCTTGGAAACCTCCACACACAACTCTGGGAAATTCAAACACCTGCACTTGAATATTCATGCCAAAGATGCTGAAGTCAGTTTGCCCAATGTGTTGGTTAACTCGTTCCCCTGTAGTTAAGTCTGTCTTGGAGAACAATGACGCTGTACCAGATGCCCTTCAGGAAGCAACTTATGACTTTTGGACAAATACTGCATCATGAGCCAATATCATTCACAGTTGACTATCATCAGGAAAATGTGTTCTTCAGTTGTTTGCATCATTGCCCGTCATTCAATGTCTTGAACAATTCAACAAGGCCATTCAAGGTTGAGATGTAACAGTTTCTGGGATGTTTGTTGCTGCAGAGGAAATCACACAGAATCTTCAGTCTCTTCATTGCAATCAGAGGTTTAAGGTCTTTGAAGTTTAAGCCAATGATGCAAACAACCCAAGAACACAACAGAAACTCGAGTAGTGCCAGCTAGAACCTGTGACTCTTTAACATAAGCACAGGTTTCAAAGAGACTCTATGATGGAGCTTTATGATGCCAATTCTGAAGAGGAGTTCTACAGTGTATTTCTTCAAGGTATTTGACAGTGCATGTGAAAACTTGAAAGAATACTTCACATTGACTGATCTCATGACGCATAAGGAATGAGCGCAATACTACTAACTGGGTCATTCCAGCCACAAAAAATCTGCAAATTTCCTGAACTTACAGATTCTCTCACCTCGAGAGCAAGAACTTGGCTTCTTTCGGAACCAGTTCATTTGGTTCATCAGTTGAATATTACCGGAAGATATCTGTAGCCATGATGCTGGAAGTCCATCAAATGTTCCCACAATTATAATAATTGCTCCGGCTTCTCTTGGTCTTCCCAGTAAGTTCATGTGAAGTGCTGTGACTTGGCTGTTCAATTTAGACTAAGATCTGTGAGCTGAAATTTGTCATATGCAAGAAAAAAGAAGAGCGCCATCCATTTCATGATCTGTCAAGTGCACCGAGATCGACATGGCACTTGACCCCAAAGCCATTGCTCAGAAATTTTTCAATGGATCGGCAGACACACGTGGTCGTATTTTTGGCGTGTTACTTGTGTAGTATTTTTGGTGCACGCATTTTTGGTTTTTGCATTGTGAATGAATTCAGGAGTGATGAATTTTTTTTTTAAAAAGCCAGTGAAACATTTTTCGATTTCTTTTGTATGATTTATTCGACATGTTGAATTATTCATTATATCTGTTTTTTTGAGCACAAAAATAAACTTTGGCACCAAGACGAAGATCGAAATTAAAAGCGCCCCCTTTTATTAGTCAAATTATTTCAAAGAAATGTGGCAAAGGCAGTCGGATTAAATGCTTAGAATGCACCCCAGCAAAGAACGTCTACTCTAGAATCAACAATTTTCAGGATCTAGACTTGCCCGGTCATCACTATTGGCTCCGTGATTTGCACTTGCAATGTCACCCCTTGTTCGAAGTAGCAATCGACGCCCATGGTTCCACCCAAACCTTCACGCTTCCAATGATGAGAAGGTCGTATCTGGGGCTTGTTGATGCCCAGGGTAAGTTTAAAATGATATTTACGACGAATCATGTTCGAGAGGTGGGGATGGGAGGGAGTAGAACTTGTGTGGGCTCTGAGTGTGCCAATATATATATATATATATATATATATATATATATATATATATATATATATATATATATATATATATATATATATATATATATATATATATATATATATATATATATATATATATATATATATATATATATATATATATATATATAGCCTGGTGTTGGCGCAGTGGTTAGGGCAGCGGCTTGGGATCCAAAAGGTCCTGAGTTCAAGCCCCGTTCGGCCACTGAATTAATACACCAGGGGGTTGACTCAGCCTGTCATCCTTCCGAGGTCGGCGAAATGAGTACCAGTGTACTGGGCCGGTGTATACCCCGGTTAAAATAGGTGTACCATATCCCTGTGTCGTAAGAGACGACCAGGGTTGCGTCAGGAAGGGCATCCGGCGTAAAACATGTGCCAAATCACTATGTGGATCATACGGATGATCTGCTGTGGCGACTCCGAACGGGAGCAGCCGAAAGAAGAAGAAGATATATATATATATATATATATATATATATATATATATATATATATATATTGTTGCGGTTTTCGCGCCCGCCGGCGTGCGAACGGCCACGTAACTCGAATCGCGGCACGTCGCCCACCGGACGGACAATCCAGTCGTGACCCTCTCGGACTAACGCCGGGAACCAGTCACGGGTGGACCTTTCGGTCTCACCGCGATCGAGCCAATCAGCCCCCGCGTGGGATAGGGTTGCTCGCCAGAATCGAACTACCTAAGTACCCACGCGGAGGTAGACCGGGGCGATCGCACCTCGCCGCAGGTCGACTTCGGACACGGGCCATAGCGACCCGTTCCGTACTATCAGAATAACCGGCGGTGTTATCGTCGACCTCGACGGTTCGATTAATTATCGGGCGTATTCAGCCCACGACCAGCCCTTTACGTGAAGCAAGATGGGGATTCAATGGAGGAAAAGACGAAGCGAGCGGGAAACAGTTCAACAATAAAGCACATTTATTCGCGGCACACGGGAAGCACACAAATACAATTCCACCAAATGCACACAAAAAAAAGAAAACACAATTCCATTTACACAAAAAGCAAACATAAAAGTGAAAACACAGTGCAGAGCTAATACCGACTACCGAGCACACGGCAACACTTATACAATTCTACTTCACAGACGGCGCCGACAACACATACCCAAAACCAAGGAAAAGAAATCCCCCAAGAATGGGGCAGGCCTGAGAGCCGAGACCGGAGTCGGGCCTACCCGTCTGGTGATGAGACGCGGAGCGGCGATGGCCCCGCAACCCGCGGGCCTCGTGGACAGTGCCGGGCAGGGGGTGGGACCGGGGCCCCCTTGGTCGCACTATCTCAGCGCGGGGGGAAACAGGAGGGGGTTGCTGATGCTCGGGGTATAGAGGATCTTTATTATATGCGACGAGCGTCTCCACCTCGGCCAGGTCGCGCTGTCGGCCTCCTTCGGGTGCAGCTTCCTGCACGACGCGAGCACCCCCTTGTCTGGTGTCGCCGCCTTTCCACAGCTCCGTCCCCTCCGTTCCGACTCCACCGCACACGACGAGCAGCTCCACCGCCCGCGAAGTCTTGACCCTCTGCTTCCGACTCTCCTCTTCTTGACTCTCCGACCTCTTTTTGCTGACTCCGACTCTCTCTGACTCCTTGGCGACCCTTTCTGACTGACGAACACCGTCCTTTTTATCCCCCCGTAACTTCGCCTTTGACCCCCTCCCTTTGACCTTTCACCTCGCTCCCCATTGGCCCGAGAAAAAGTGGGCGTGAAGGCTTTTTGATCCACAAATTTGCATATATCGATCGTTCTGGAGGCGGGGCCAAATCGCCCCTCGCTCACCGATTGGACGGCAAAAAGTGGGCGTGTGTCGTTTTTGATCCGTTTTTGAAGCAGAAAATCCGTGATTTTGTACACGCTGTTCAACGTGCGCCCTACACGAGTCCAGCATCGGTGCCCATGAGTGGCGCGAGATGACGGTGATGCGATGGTGGTGAGTTGTGACGGTAAAGGTCGTGGCGGTTGTGGTGAAGCGGCGTTGTGGTTGGTGGTTGTTGTTGTGGTTGTGATCATGGCGGTTGGTCCAAAATAAAGATAGTAAAGAAAAACGGCTATCCTGAAGAGTCGCAGCTCGCATAAATGACATGTATTCCCACTAGACAACGGGTTTGGGCCTAACTACACATGCACTTACCGAGATACCTCACCTAAGGGACCTGAATGGTGGTTTGCGAATCTGGTAACCACAACACTACCCCCTTCCCTTTTTACAGACTCGTCCGAGTCGTCAAATTTTCGTGTGCCATCATGTGTAGTTTTCCCCTAGTACATTTTACCTACGGATCCCTGAGTGCGACATTCATGGTATTCGTGTCCCCAAAATAAATAACCTGAGGGCTGCGTAACTATCTAAACAAACTCACTCACACGGACGACTTAAATAAAATTGCCGGCGCTAAGACATACATGCCGGGGGCGCACTCATATTTACAGTACATCTTAACCTTAACTTACAAATTTTACACTAAACCATGGCCCAGGATCATTGAACTCTGCAAAAGAAAAGCAGTTAGCAGGGAGCCAGGCTGCCCACATGCAGTCTCTGGCTCAAACAATGCAGGTGACAGGGAACGTGGCCGGCTGCTCACACGCAGTCCAAGGCCTTCCCTTTTGAACTGAACTCAGTGAACCACAACGGTGCTTGGGCTGCACAACGCAGTCTCCGTGCCAGCTCAAGTGGCACACGCAATGAGCACAACGAATGGATGCATGAACGGTTTGAACTGAATGCAGTGAACCACAACGGTGCATGGGCTGCACAAACGCAGTCTCCGTGCCAGCTCAAGTGGCACACGCAATGAGCACAACGAATGGATGGGTGAACACAAACACGGTGCACGGGCCGCCACTTCAGGCCCGTGTTGTAGCTGCCAACAGGGCAGTTCTCGCAGCTTGCAAACTGTTGCTTTCTGATCCTGGCGCACATGGAAACGAACAGGGGGGGGGGGGCAAAGCAAAAATTGAACGGGGCTGGTGAACGTGGGCAGTGGGCATGGCATGGCAAAGGCAGCAGGCAAACACAGCCCGCAGAAGAAGGCCGCTGCAGGCAAACACAGCCGGTAGATGAACTGGCCGGCACAGGCCTTGAAGAAAAACAGCCAGCAGATGAACTGGCCGGCACAGGCCTTGCAGAAAAACAGCCAGCCGGCAGACGATCCAGCCGGCACAGGCCTTGCAGCACAGCAGCTGCAGATGAAGCTGGCCAGCCTCTGCCTCGAAGAAAAACACGGCCAGCCGATGAAGTTGGCCAGCCTTTGCCGTCAGTGGAAGTTGGTGGAGGGAGTGCGGTGGTGCTGGCCACTTGGAAGGCGGGCTCGGACCTAACTACCTGTCTCCCTCCCACCTATCGCCTTTGCCTGTCACTGTACATACCCACTCCCTTAATTTGTCAAACCCCAATTTAGCCGCAACTTATTTTTTTTCTGTTGTTTTTATTTTTACTTCCCCACTATAAATCGTCCCCTAACCCCCTTTATCGTCCTTGTTCGGCTAGCCTACTCCCAACCCCTACGTTCCCTTCCCAGAGGGGAATAAGGGAGAGCTAACGTCCTGTGTCGAGGCCCAACTCAAGCCTCAGAATGGCCTCCCCAGAGTTCGGCGATCTTTAACCAAAGTGGGTCCAGCGGCCCACAACGACAGCGAGGGGATGGATGGTGCGGAGGGGTACATCTCCTAATCTCCCCTAACCATTTAACTGTTAAACTACCCCGGGGCTTTCAACAAGCGCCTCTCGCTTAAACTATTGGTTCTAACAACCCAGATTCCCGTCGCCTGTGTTGGTGTCCTTACAATTTCGGGCCTCGCCCCCCAATTTTCTCTCTGTGCCCTCACACGGTCTCCTGGCTGGGACACGTGGCTCCCTTTGGCAGGCACGACCCTCTGCCAAATCTCCCGCTATGGCACCCCCGGGCACTACACTGCCTCCGAGCCTACCAGCTCCCTAACACCGGGGAGTGCCCCCCATGGTACCTCCCCTGAAACGCACACGTGGCAGGCCGGCCTCCCGGGCCCCTTTCCGAGGGTCACCCGTGCCCACAACACTGCCCACGCGGCTAATGGCGCCCGGGCCCCGCACCAAGCAGGCGCACCGTGCCCACTACTCTATCCCGGCCCCCATGGGCCCGCAGCCTACCGCGGCCGACTAGCCTGGTGCCCGGGGTACCCACTCAGCGATACTCACCTTTCGCAGCCACGCTCCCAAGCCCGTCAACAGGGCTCCTGCACCCCTCCAAATGGGTCTCGAGCCTACTTTCCCACCAACAACAAAACGACCTCCATTTTTCAATTTGACTAACCCAGCTAACTCACTTTACTCTGACCCCGGGGTCCCTTGGGCGGGAGTCACTCCTCCCCCCAATCACTCATCGCACCATGCATTCCCCATTCGCTCCATTCACACAGACCCGCTGGCCTCACTCACTCATCATGTACTCGCCTCACAACCCTTCAATACACACACCGCTGAACTCTGCCATCCTTCTAACTACCTCCCCTAACTAACTCGTGCTCCCACGTCGTCCCTTAAACTACAGCACGTTCCTTTTAACACTACGTAGCTAAACTACGTCCCCTCTACACACTCACCAGTCTGTCTCTGTCTCCTAACTCAAAAATTAATTTTATTTCCCAACCTAAATCTGGCTACAATCCCTCTAACTAATCCATTCCACGGACTCCATGAGGACTTACCCCTGCCCCATGAAGTCGGTCTAACTAAGCTAACCCTTCCCCCTAACTAGTTTCCATCCTGTGCCCAGGGTAAGGGGGTCTTCCACCCCTTGCCCAGGAATCCTTTGCACCCGAAAGTGAGGCTTATTTTTTTTTTTTTTTTTTTCCATGCGCAGCACCTGCGCGGCAACTCAGAGCTCGCGCACTTTACACCTGCCCGTGACGTCATGCAGCTGCACGTGTTCCTCGTCCCTCCTTGGACGCTACCATCCGGCAGAGATACCCCTCCTGCCGGATTCCAACCCCACGTGCAGCCATGACGTCACCGTGCGCATAAAAAAAAACACAAGCCCCACGTCTCGAGGGGTTCCCCACGCGAACACATGTGCTTTGCCCGTTGGAGCTTAACACACACGATCGCGTGGAGAACCCGTCCGGTCCAAATCCGTTTACCTGCCGAAACTTTGTCCGTCCGCGGGATCGGCAAATCCACCGCGTGCGTTTCCGGACCGGGACTTCACTCTCGCAAGCGAGCACGTGGTGGTCTCGTGTGTTGCACAGCACGAACCGCGTGCTCACTGCTGGGTGAACCCGGCACGGTCCTCGAAACAACTACAGCCGCTACTCGGCTTTCTCTCCTCTGTCGCCGTCTCCGTCTCCATTCCACACACGCACACCTGCGTGTCACGACGCACACAGTCCACACCATCACATTCACACCGGGAGATGCGGCTGCGTGCTCCCGCATGCCAACCGACATCTCCCTCACATACCGCTCTCTCACACACACGGTCTCCCTTGCACACAGCCGTTCACTCACGCGTGCCTCACTACTCTCACACCGTGCCTCATCCACACACGCGGGGGCACTCACCCGCGGTACCTCACTCATACACACGGCGACACTCACACACGCGGTCTCTTCCACACACGGTGCCTCACCCACACACGCGGGGGCACTCACCCGCGGTACCTCACTCATACACACGGCGACACTCACACACGCGGTCTCTTCCACACACGGTGCCTCACCCACACACGCGGGGGAACTAACCCGCGGTGCCTCACTCACACTCCGTGCCTCATCCACACACGCGAGGGCACTAACCCGCGGTGCCTCATTCATACTGGCCGTTTCATCCACACACACGGCCTCTCTCACACACGGTGCCTCATCCACACACGGCGTGCTGGGAAGCACGCACTCCGGCACCATCGCCACCACACCACTCACACACGGGGTCGCTTCCACACACGGGGACGCACTCACACCTTGCACCACACACACAGGGACAACCACACTGGGGATTTGTGTCCCCACAAGGGTCTCCGGGGCCTCTACACCCCCCAAGCTCTCCGTGCACCCGTCCACAGCACTCGTCCCCTCAACCTCGCAAAGCACGACCGAACTCACCTGGTCGTGACTCGCCTCAAGGGGGCATACTCCCTCCCCTCGTTCCTGGAGGAGGCCATCCCGCTGCTCGCACCGGGTCCCTACACGCTCCGCGAGCTCAACCCCCATTGTCCTCCACTACCTCCGTGTGTGCGTGCGCGTCACTTACCCCGTCTTCATCGTGTAGTCTTCCCTCTATCGTTCCCATCTCCCGTGTCTCTGCCAACTCTTCACCCTTTACCTCCCTTGTCTCAACTATTATTTCTGTTGTCGTCACCTCGTGTCTCGTCTCACACGTTTTGGTCTCCCCATTTAATTTTTCCCTTTCGGTCATCGTCACGACCCTCGCCCAACACGTTCCACGAATTATTTTTTCACCCGCTTGCACCGCGGGCCTGTCAGCCGTTGCACCCCCACCCAGCTCGTTTGCGACACGTGGAGTCGCCATTTTAAGCTCCCCGGTCACGGCCTTCATGCCCGCCTGCAGGCTTCGGCCCATGTTCTGCGTCTCACCCCGTAGCTCTTTCATTTCCTCCTTCATGTTTGTTTCCATTCCGTTCATTTTTGTATCCATCTTTTCGTTTATTTGTTGTGTATTCGCATCCATCGTCGTTTTCACTTCATTTGTATTTGTATCCATCTTTTCGTTCATTTGTTCGTTCATGCCTTTCATTTCGTTTTTCATATTCGCATCCATCTTCGTTTTTACTTCGTCCATTTGCTTGTTCATGTTCGCAATCATCTTCGCTGTCGTTTCCGCATACATTTTTGCCAGCATGGTGTATAGCTGGGTCATGTCGGGTGCGCTTGGGTGAGCCGTTTCGGCAGGGGTCGGGGAAGGGTTTTGGTGGAGAGGGGAGGTGTCATACCGCGGCCGCTGCCGCACCCACCTCAGGTTCTGGGTTCAGTTGGGCGAGTCCGTGTTCCTGCACAATCAACATTTCCTGCTCGGGATTCCATCCTGGACCATGGATTCTACATTACTACACATATACATTTCTAATACCCCCCGGCTCCCGCTCGCCTTGAGGAGACGCCATCTTGCTTCTCGTGAAGGGTTAATTTGCTCGCTCGTAATTTGGAGGGAATCGGGGGTCGCTTCTCTCACCCCTGGACCGATTCCCGTGAATTTCGCTGGAGACAGGAGAGCCTGTTGTCCCGCTCTCCAATACCAGTGCCGCGAGGAGGGCGATGAATTTATATCGCACGACCTGACACCAGTGTTGCGGTTTTCGCGCCCGCCGGCGTGCGAACGGCCACGTAACTCGAATCGCGGCACGTCGCCCACCGGACGGACAATCCAGTCGTGACCCTCTCGGACTAACGCCGGGAACCAGTCACGGGTGGACCTTTCGGTCTCACCGCGATCGAGCCAATCAGCCCCCGCGTGGGATAGGGTTGCTCGCCAAATTCGAACTACCTAAGTACCCACGCGGAGGGTAGACCGGGCGATCGCACCTCGCCGCAGGTCGACTTCGGACACGGGCCACTTAAGCGACCCGTTCCGTACTATCAGAATAACCGAGCGGTGTTATCGTCGACCTCGACGGTTCGATTAATTATCGGGCGTACTCAGCCCACTACCAGCCCTTTACGTGAAGCAAGATGGGGATTCAATGGAGGAAAAGACGAAGCGAAGCGGGAAACAGTTCAACAATAAAGCACATTTATTCGCGGCACACGGGAAGCACACAAATACAATTCCACCAAATGCACACAAAAAAAGAAAACACAATTCCATTTACACAAAAAGCAAACATAAAAGTGAAAACACAGTGCAGAGCTAATACCGACTACCGAGCACACGGCAACACTTATACAATTCTACTTCACAGACGGCGCCGACAACACATACCCAAAACCAAGGAAAAGAAATCCCCCAAGAATGGGGCAGGCCTGAGACCGAGACCGGGTCGGGCCTGCCCGTCTGGTGATGAGACGCGGAGGGGCGATGACCCGCAGCCCGCGGGCCTCGTGGACAGTGCCTGGCAGGGGGTGGGAACGGGGCCCCCTTGGTCGCACTATCTCAGCGCGGGGAAACAGGAGGGGGTTGCTGATGCTCGGGGTATAGAGGATCTTTGTGCTATATGCGACGAGCGTCTCCACCTCGGCCAGGTCGCGCTGTCGGCCTCCTTCGGGTGCAGCTTCCTGCACGACGCGAGCACCCCCTCGTCTGGTGTCGCCGCCTTTCCACAGCTCCGTCCCCTCCGTTCCGACTCCACCGCACACGACGAGCCGCTCCACCGCCCGCGAAGTCTTGACCCTCTGCTTCCGACTCTCCTCTTCTTGACTCTCCGACCTCTTTTTGCTGACTCCGACTCTCTCTGACTCCTTGGCGACCCTTTCTGACTGACGAACACCGTCCTTTTTATCCCCCCGTAACTTCGCCTTTGACCCCCTCCCTTTGACCTTTCACCTCGCTCCCCATTGGCCCGAGAAAAAGTGGGCGTGAAGGCTTTTTGATCCACAAATTTGCATATATCGATCGTTCTGGAGGCGGGGCCAAATCGCCCCTCGCTCACCGATTGGACGGCAAAAAGTGGGCGTGTGTCGTTTTTGATCCGTTTTTGAAGCAGAAAATACGTGATTTTGTACACGCTGTTCAACGTGCGCCCTACACGAGTCCAGCATCGGTGCCCATGAGTGGCGCGAGATGACGGTGATGCGATGGTGGTGAGTTGTGACGGTAAAGGTCGTGGCGGTTGTGGTGAAGCGGCGTTGTGGTTGGTGGTTGTTGTTGTGGTTGTGATCATGGCGGTTGGTCCAAAATAAAGATAGTAAAAGAAAAACGGCTATCCTGAAGAGTCGCAGCTCGCATAAATGACATGTATTCCCACTAGACAACGGGTTTGGGCCTAACTACACATGCACTTACCGAGATACCTCACCTAAGGGACCTGAATGGTGGTTTGCGAATCTGGTAACCACAACAATATATACAGTGGGGAGAACAAGTATTTGATACACTGCCGATTTTGCAGGTTTTCCCACTTACAAAGCACGTAGAGGTCTGTAATTTTTATCATAGGTACACTTCAACTGTGAAAGACGGAGTCTAAAACAAAAATCCTGAAAATCACATTGTATGATTTTTAAATAATTAATTTGCATTTTATTGCATGAAATAAGTATTTGGGCAAGTATTTGGGCAATTCCGCAGTTAGAGGGACATGACCCTAAAATTTCAATTTGTTTTTTTCCTTGATTTTTGTGTGTGATTTACGAAAGGACACATTGATGATTCAGGAAAAAATATTTTTCAGGGTATATTGATAGTTTTAGGTGGTGAATTCACCAATTTTGAACAAGAATTGTTCCAGATAAATTTTATCAGCAAAATCTCCATAATGGCAAAGAAGATATCTAGTCAAATTAAATGCCATTTTCTTACCAAAAATATTGAATTCATAGAGGCAGTGTAGTGCTTTCATGGATATATTAAGTAAAATCAACCTACATGTCTTCAAAATGCAAACATGTGTGCATTTCCCAACCCCTAGAAAGTCATGTAATGTTACCGAAAAGTGAAATTATTTACCTCCAGAGTGTATAAAGTGTCTATGAATGATAATATTTCAATTTTTCCTGCTGTGTCCAATGACTAATTGAAATATATAAATAAGTATTACTTGTCATGATAGAAGTTAGAAATAACAGCAATCAAAATGTGTAACGTTACCAACCATGTAACGTTACTAACCAGCCTTTGTGTATTGTAACGTTACTAACCATGAAATAAGTGAATAAGACTCGAATAGACAGGTCCTGGTCAAGACAAAAGTGACAGTAAGACAACAGAGGGCAGTATGAAGACAGTGGGGGGGGGGGGGGGGAGGGGTAAATTTTGGATCAATTCAAAATCTCAATTCAAAAACCGCTACATTGCTGCAGCATTGGCATCACTAGAGAAGGCTCACAAGGTGCATATCGAGTGGAATTTTTTTGCCACTTCACATGGGAAGGGACCCGTTGATGGAATCGGTGGGTCAGCCAAGCGTTTTGTGTGGGACAAGGTGAGAACACGTAAACATACTGTAACTGATGCAAAGAATTTTGCAGAAGCTGCAAGTACCATGAAGAATGTGTCTGTTCGTGAGATTACTTCCAGTGAGATCGCAAAGAGGAACGAGAAGCTGAACCTTGATGTCATCTTCAGTGAAGCCAAGGCCATTACTGGCATAGCAAAGATGCACTTCTTCAAAGTGGTAAATGACGAGGTGGTAGCCTATGTCCTGAGCAGAGACAAGCACGATGAGGCAACCCAGAGCAGCAGTGAGACCATTGCAGCAGTGGGAGACTGGTTCATAGTTGAGTATGATGGAAAACAATTTCCAGGAGAAGTTCTTGCTGTACGAGATGGAGAGTTCCAGGTGTCAGTAATGGCACATGTCGGAAAGTACTGGAAATGGCCTTCAACTAGGGATGCTATTTTCTACATGAGACACCAGATGATTGTCCCGTTGGATGCACCAGAAGTAGTGAACAATCGAGGCCATTTCAAATTTTCTGTCCCAATTTGAAATTATTGTACGGTGGTTTGTCAGGTGTAATTACATTTCAGGTACAGCGAACAGACTTTTGTTTTCACGTCAATGCAGAGATACGTTCAAAGTGGTCTAAAGAAAAAAAAAACATATCACATATCTCTAGACTTGAATAAACATGAATTCAAATACTATGATGTAAACTACTGTCACAATATAAAATGTTGCATTATGGCCATACACTGTACATACTACATACCGGTACATTAGTTTTTGCTCTTTGGTTTCTTTCCCCTATATGAAAGGTACTCTTGAATGAGGAACACATACAATATGTACTGTTTTGTTCAACTTGTGAATTCCAGTGAATCACGATGAACTGTGATCAGCATAGTTATGGATCTGTGGATATCACTTGACCCAGTCTTTAAAGTGGTACTCTTTTGTTGTTTGTAATTTATTGTAACTTTTTCTTGTCTTTTTTAACACATATGTAATTTGTACCATTGTACAAGTACAATGACACTATACTGCTTGAGTTTGGTGATTGAAATAAGAGTTTCATGTCTTATCTGATGTTTTTTTAGCTTATTTCACATTCTCTTGAGGAAAAATGTAATGATTTGAGATTAAACATAATTCTGTGAGTCATTGTAATCACTGGACAAAGTGTAACGTTACTAACCGTAACGTTACTAACCATGATTTTTGTTCCTAATTTTCAAACAAAGCTAGAATGAGAAAGGATATTTAGGGTAGCTATTGCCCTTAAAGCTAGAAGTGAAAAAATAGAGTTGATATGTTTCAATGATGAGAGACTTTAATATTAATGAGACTACATCCACAGATAGAGAAAGGACTCTTATCTAAATAATGAGAATGTCCCTAAAATGTAACGTTACTAACTGCGGAATTGCCAATTTGATCACCTACCAACCAGTAAGAATTCCAGCTCTCACAGACCTGTTAGTTTTGTCTTTAAGAAGCCCTCCCATTCTCCACTCATTACCTGTATTAACTGCACCTGTTTGAACTCGTTATCTGCATAAAAGACAGCTGTCCACATTCAATCAATCAGACTCCAACCTCTCCACAATGGGCAAGACCAGAGAGCTGTCTAAGGACATCAGGGACAAAATTGTAGACTTGCACAAGGCTGGGATGGGCTACGGGACAATAGGCAAGCAGCTTGGTGAGAAGGCAACAACTGTTGGCGCAATTATTAGAAAATGGAAGAAGTTCAAGATAACAGTCAATCTCCCTCGGTCTGGGGCTCCATGCAAGATCTCACCTCGTGGAGCCTCAATGATCATGAGAAAGGTGAGGCATCAGCCCAGAACTACACGGCAGGACCTGGTCAATGACCTGAAGAGAGCTGGGACCACGGTATCAAAGAAAACCATAAGTAACACACCGTCATGGATTACATGTAACACATGTATGAAAACCATAAGTAACACATCGTCATGGATAACACACCGTCAATCCATGCCGTCATGGATTAAAATCCTGCAGTGCATGCAAGGTCCCTCTGCTCAAGCCAGCGCATGTCCAGGCCCGTCTGAAGTTTGCCAATGACCATCTGGATGATCCAGAGGAGGAATGGGAGAAGGTCATGTGGTCTGAGACCAAAATAGAGCTTTTTGGGTTAAACTCCACTCGCCATGTTTGGAGGAAGAAGAAGGATGAGTACAACCCCAAGAACACCATCCCAACCGTGAAGTATGGAGGTGGAAACATCATTCTTTGGGGATGCTTTTCTGCAAAGGGGACAGGACGACTACACCGTATTGAGGGGAGGATGGATGGGGCCATGTATCACGAGATCTTAGCCAACAACCTCCTTCCCTCAACAAGAGCATTGAAGATGGGGCGTGGCTGGGCCTTCCAGCATGACAACGACCCGAAACACACAGCCAGGGCAACTAAGGAGTGGCTCCGTAAGAAGCATCTCAAGGTCCTGGAGTGGCCGAGCCATTCTCCAGACCTGAACCCAATAGAAAATCTTTGGAGGGAGCTGAAGGTCTGTGTTGCCCAGCGACAGCCCCGAAACCTGAAGGATCTGGAGAAGATCTGCATGGAGGAGTGGGCCAAAATCCCTGCTGCAGTCTGTGCAAACCTGGTTAAGAACTACAGGAAACGTCTGATCTCTGTAATTGCAAACAAAGGTTTCTGTACCAAATATTAAGTTCTGTTTTTCTGATGTATCAAATACTTATTTCATGCAATAAAATGCAAATTAATTATTTAAAAATCATACAATGTGATTTTCAGGATTTTTGTTTTAGATTCCGTCTTTCACTGTTGACGTGTACCAATGATAAAAATTACAGACCTCTACGTGCTTTGTAAGTGGGAAAACCTGCAAAATCGGCAGTGTATCAAATACTTGTTCTCCCCACTGTATATATATATATATATATATATATATATATATATATATATATATATATATATATATATATATATATATATATATATATATATATATATATATATATACATATATATATATATATATATATATATATATATATATATATATATATATATATATATATATATATATATATACATATATGTAGAAATATATATATATATACATATATATATATATATATATATATATATATATATATATATATATATATATATATACATATACATATATATATATATATATATATACATATACATATATGTAGAAATATATATATATATATATATATATATATATATATATATATATATATATATATATATATATATAATGTTGTGGTTGACAAAATTCGCAAACCACCATTCAGGTCCCTGAGGTGAGATATCTCTGTAAGTATATGTGTAGTTAGGCCCAAACCCGTTGTTCAGAGGGAATAAATGTCATTCATGCGGGCTGCGACCCTTCTAGATAGCCGTTTTTCTTTTACTATCTTTATTTTGGACCAGCCGCCATTACTACCACCACCAACCACGTCTCAACAGCCATCACACAACAACCACCAGCCGCAACGCCGCTTCACAACAACAACAACGCCAACAGCCACGACCTTTACCGTCACATCTCGCTCTCGCAACCATCGCATCACCGCAATTTCCGCGCCGCTTGTGGGCACCGATACTGGACTCGTGCAGGGCGCGCACCGAGCAGCGTGTGCAGAAACATCACAGCCTTTCCGAAAAAACGGATCAAAAACGACTCACGCCCACTTCTGTTCCGTCCTATCGGCGAGCGTGGGGCGATTTGGCCCCGCCTCCAGGTGCGTTGGAGTAATATCGCTATATGCAAATTCATGGATCAAAAAGCATTCACGCCCACTTTTCCTCGGTCCAATGGGGAGCCAGCCAGAGGTGAAGGGTCGAAGGTAAAGGGTCGAAGGCGAAGGAGCGAGGCCCCGGGGGCTATAAAGGGCCGCGTTCGCTCGCCGAAAAGGCAGTCGGTGGAGTTGGGAAAAGAAGCAGTAGTAGTCAGAGTCAAGTGGAGTTCGGAGTTGAGTTGGGAAGAGCCAGTCAAGAGAGGAGTCGGAGAAGGCGGTTGGACGGAGCTGTGGAGAGTTGGAGAGGTGGCGGCGGCGAAGGCGGTCGAGGGGGTGCTCGTGTCAGAGTCGGGGAGCTGCGGAGGGGAGAGGCCAGCAATGCGACCAAGGTCGTGGTGGAGACGCTCGTCGCGGGACCCGAGACAGGGAGATATCCTCCTTCCCCCGAGCATCAACAACCCCCTCCTGTTTCCCCCCCGCGCTGAGATAGTGCGAGAAGGGGGCCCCGTTCCCACCCCATACCAGGCAGTCCCAGCGAGGCCCGCGGAGTCGGGGCGCCAGCGCCATTTTGCGGCTCATCACCAGACGGGTAGGCCCGACACGGTCTCGGCCCCAGGCCCGCCTGCCCCCCTCATCCTTGAGGGTGGTCCTTTTCTTTTGCTTTGAGTATATGTGTTGTCGGCGCCGTCTGTGAAGTAAAACTGTATAAGTGTTGCCGTGTGCTCGGTGGTCGGTTAGCTCTGCATTGTGTTTTGCTTTTATATTTGCTTTTTGTGTATTATTGTGTTTCTTCTTCTATTACATTTGCTTTTGGTGTAATTGTATATGTGTGCTTTCCGTTCATCGCGAAATAAATGTGCTTTATGTTGAACTGTTTTCCCGTTTCTCTTCGTATTTTCCTTTATTGAATCTCCATCTTACTTCACGTAAAGGGTTGGTCGTGGGCTAAAACGCCCGATAATTAATCGAACCGTCCAGGTTGACGATAACACCGCTCGGTTATCCCGATAGTACGGAACGGGTCGCTTAAAGTGGCCCGTGTCCGAAGTCGACCTGTGGCGAGGTGCGATCGCCCGGTCTACCCTCCGTGTGGGTACTTAGGTAGGTCGAATTTGGCGAGCAACCCTATCCCACGCGGGGGGCCGATTGGCACGATCGTGGTGAGGCCGAAAGGGCCCACCCGTGACTAGTTCCCGGCGTTAGTCCGAGAGGGTCACGACGGGATTGTCCGTCCGGTGGGCGACGTGCCGCGATTCGAGTTACGTGGCCGTCCGCACGCCGGCGGGCGCGAATACCGCAACACTGGTGTCAGGTCGTGCGATATAAACTCATCGCCCTCCTCGCGGCACTGGTATCGGAGAACGGGAAAACGGGCTCTCCTGTCTCCAGCTAAATTCACGGGAATCGGTCCAGGGGTGAGAGGAGCGACCCCCGATTCCCTCCAAATTACGAGCGATTCAAATTAACCCTTTACGAGAAATAAGATGGCGTCTCAAGGCGAGCGGGAGCCGGGGGTATTAGAAATGGATGTAGAATGTGTAGAATCCATGGTCCAGGATGAAATCCCCGTGTAGGAAATGTTGGTTGTGCAGGAACACGAACTCGCCCAACTGAACCCAGAGCCCGAAATAGGTGCGGCGGCGGCCGCGGTGTATGACACCTCCCCTCCCCCCCTCCGCCAAAACCCCCCGATCCTTACCGAATCGGCTCACCCAAGCGCACCCGACATGGCCCAGCTATGCGCCATGCTGGCGTAAATGACAGCGAAGATGAATGCGAACATGAACAAGCAAATGAACGAAGTGAAAACGAGGATGGATGCGAATACACAAAAAATGCATGCGAATACACAACAAATGAACGAAAAAATGGATGCGAATACACAACAAATGAACGAAAAGATGGATGCGAATACACAGCAAATGAACGGAATGGAAACAAACATGAAGGAAGAAATGAAAGAGCTGCGGGGTGAGACGCAGAGCATGGGCCGAAGCCTGCAGGCGGGCATGAAGGCAGTAACCGGGGAGCTCAAAATGGCGACGCCACGTGTGGGAGCGAACGAGCTGGGAGGGAGTGCAACAGCTGTCGGGCCCGCGGTGGAGGCGAGTAAGAAAAAAATAATTCGGGGGACGTGTTGGGCGAGGGTCGTGACGGAAAAAGTGACGGTAACCGAGAGGGACAAACTAATTGGGGTGACGGAGACGTGCACGAAGGAGATAACAAGGGAAGAGACGGAAATAATAGTTGAGACAAGGGAGGTAAAGGGTGAAGAGGTGACTGAGTTGGCAGAGACACGGGAGATGGGAACGATAGAGGGAAGACTACACGATGAAGACGGGGTAAGTGACGCACACACACACACGGAGGTAGTGGAGGATAATGGGGGTGAGCTCGCGGACTGGGTAGAGACCCGGTGCGAGCAGTTGGATGGCCTCCTCCAGGAACGAGGGGAGGGAGTATGCCCCCTTGAGGCGAGTCACGACCAGGTGAGTTCGGTCGTGCTTTGCGAGGTTGAGGCGACGGGTGCTGTGGACAGGTGCACGGAGAGCTTGGGGGGTATAGAGGCCCCGGAGACCCTTGTGGGGACACGAATCCCCAGTGTGGTTGTCCCTGTGTGTGTGGTGCAAGGTGTGAGTGCGACCCCGTGTGTGGAAGCGACCCCGTGTGTGAGTGGTGTGGTGGCGACTGTGCCGGAGTACGTGCTTCCCAGCACGCCGTGTGTAAAAGGGGCACCGCAAGTGGAAGAGGCCGTGTGTGTGAGTGAAACGGCCAGTATGGATGAGACACCGCGGGCGAGTGCCCCCGCGTGTGTGAGTGAGACACCGCGGGCGAGTGCCCCCGCGTGTGTGAGTGAGACACCGCGGGCGAGTGCCCCCGCGTGTGTGAGTGAGACACGGTGTGTGAGTGAGACACCGCGGGCGAGTTCCCCCGCGTGTGTGAGTGGTGTAGTGGCAAGTGTGCCAAAGGGCGTGCTTCCCAGCATGCCGTGTGTGGATGAGGCACCGTGTGTGAGTGTCGCCGTGTGTGTGAGTGAAACGGCCAGTATGAGTGAGGCACAGCGGGCGAGTGCCCCCGCGTGTGTGAGTAGTATGGTTTGTGTGAGGGAAATGGCACGAGTGAGTGGAAAGCCGCGAGTGAGTGGAGCCACGTGTGCGAGGGAGGTGGTATGCGTGAGAGAGACAGCGTGTGCAAGGTCGTTGTGTGTAAGGGAGATGTCGGTCGGCATGTGTGAACATGCAGTCGCGTCTCCCGGTGTGAGTTTAATGGTGTGGAGTGTGAGCGTCGTAACACGCGGGAGTGCTGCGTGTGTCGAATGGCGACGACGGCGACATGTGAGGAAAGAAAGCCGAGTAGCGGCTGTAGTTGTTTCGGGGACCGTGCCGGGTTCACCCAGCAGCGAGCATGAAGTCCGTGCTGTGCAACGCACGAGGCCCCCACGTGCTCGCTTGCGAGAGTGAAGTCCCGGTCCGGAAACGCCAGCGGTGGATTTGCCGATCCCGCGGACGGACAAAGCCTAGGCAGGATTATGGATTTGGACCGGACGGGTTCTCCACGCGATCGTGTGTGTTAAGCTCCAACGGGCAAAGCACATGTGTTCGCGTGGGGAACCCCTCGAGACGTGGGGCTTGTGTTTTTTTTTATGCGCACGGTGACGTCATGGCTGCACGTGGGGTTGGAATCCGGAAGGAGGGGTATCCCTGCCGGATGGTACCGTCCAAGGAGGGACGAGGTACACGTGCAGCTGCATGACGTCACGGGCAGGTGCAAAGTGGGCGAGCTGTGAGTTGCCGCGCTGGTGTAAAGCTGCGCATGTAAAGAAAAAAAAAAAAAAAAAGCAAGCCTCACTTTCGGGTGCACAGGATTCCTGGGCAAGGGGTGGAAGACCCCCTTACCTAGGGCACAGGATGGAAACTAGTTAGGGGGAAGGGTTAGCTTAGCTAGACCGGCTCCATGGGGCAGGGGTAAGTCCTCATGGGGCCCGTGGAATGGATTAGTTAGAGGGATTGTAGCCAGATTTAGGTTGGGAAATAAAATGATTTTTTCTTATTTATAAGACAGTGACAGACAGTGAATGTGTAGCGGGGACGTAGCTTAGCTACGTAGTGTTAAAAGGAACGTGCTACTAGTTTAAGGGACGACGTGGGAGCACGAGTTAGTTAGGGGAGGTAGTTAGAAGGATGGCAGAGTTCAGCGGTGTGTGTGTTGAAGAGTTGTGAGGTGAGTACATGATGAGTGAGTGAGGCCAGCGGGTCTGTGTGAGTGGAGCGAATGGGGAATGCATGGTGCGATGAGTGATTGGGGGGAGGAGTGACTCCCGCCCAAGGGACCCCGGGGTCAGTGTAGACTGAGTTAGTGGGTTAGTCAAATTAACAAATATGGAAGTCGTTTTGTTGTTGGTGGGGAAGTAGGCTCGAAACCCGTTTGGAGGGGTGCAGGAGCCCTGTTGACAGGCTGTGAGCGTGGTGGCGAAAGGTGAGTATCGCTGAGTGGGTACCCCGGGCACCAGGCTAGTCGGCCGTGGTAGGCCAAGGGCCCATGGGGGGCCGGGATAGTGTAGTGGGCACGGGTGCGCCTGCTTGGTGCGGGGGCCCGGGGCGCCATTAGCCGCGTGGGCACTGTTGTGGGCACGGGTGACCCTCGGAAAGGGGCCCGGGAAGCCAGCCTGCCACGTGTGCGTTTCAGGGGAGGTGCCATGGGGGGCATTCCCCGGTGTTAGGGAGCTGGTAGGCTCGGAGGCAGTGTAGTGCCCGGGGGTGCCATCGTCGGAGAATCGGCAGAGGGTCGTGCCTGCCAAAGGGAGCCACGTGTCCCAGTCATGAGACCGTGTGAGGGCACGGAGAGAAAATTGGGGGGCGAGGCCCGAAATTAAAAAGACACCAACACAGGCGACGGGAATCTGGGTTGTTAGAACCAATAGTTTAAGCAAGAGGTGCTTGTTGAAAGCCCCGGGGTAGTTTAACAGTTAAATGGTTAGGGTAGATTAGGAGATGTACCCCTCCGCACCATCCATCCCCTCACTCTCGTTGTGGGCCGCTGGACCCACTTTGTGTTATAGATCGCTGAAGTCTGGGGAGGCCATTCTGAGGCTTCGTTGGGCCTCGACACAGGACGTTAGCTCTCCCTTATTCCCCTCCCGGAAGGGAACGTAGGGATTGGGAGTAGGCTAGGTGACAGGATAGGTTAGCCGAACAAGGACAGTACAGGGGGTTAGGGGACAATTTATAGTGGGGAAGTAAAAATAAAAAAAATGAGTTGGGGCTAAATTGGGGTTTGACAAATTAAGGGAGTGGGTATAGACAATGACAGGCAAAGGCGATAGGTTGGGAGGGAGACCGTAGGGTAGGTCCGAGCCCGCCTTCCGAGTGGCCAGCACCACCGCACTCCCTCCACCAACCTCCACTGAATGGCGAAGGCTGGCCAGCTTCATCGGCAGCTGTTGTGTTGCTGCAAGGCCTGTGCCGGCCGGATCATCTGCAGCTGTGGTACTTCAAGGCCTGTGCCGGCCAGTTCATCTGCCGGCTGTGTTTGCCTGCAGCGGCCTGGTTCTGCAGGCTGTGTTTGCCTGATCACCTTTGCCATGCCATGCCCACTGCCCCTGTTCACCAGGCCCATTCAATTTTTGCTTTGCCCCCCCCCCCTGTTCGTTTCCATGCGCACCGGGATCATCGTAAAAGCAACAGTTTGCAAGCTGCGAGAACTGCCCTGTTGGCAGCTACAACACGGGCCTGCAGTGGCGGCCCGTGCACCGTGTTTGCGTCCAACCATTCATCCATACATTCGTTGTGTTCATTGCGTGTGCCACTTGAGCTGGTACGGAGACTGCGTTTGTGCAGCCCATGCACCGTTGTGGTTCACTGCGTTCAGTTCAAACCATTCATCCATCCATTCGTTGTGTTCATTGCGTGTGCCACTTGAGCTGGCACGGAGACTGCGTTTGTGCAGACAATGCACCGTTGTGGTTCACTGCGTTCAGTTCAAAAGGGAAGGCCTTGGACTGCGTGTGAGCAGCCGGCCACGTTCCCTGTCACCTGCATTGTTTGAGTCAGAGACTGCATGCGAGCAGCCTGGCTCCCTGCTAACTGCTTTCTTTTTGCAGAGTTCATTGATCCTGGGCCATGGTTTAGTGTAAAATTTGTAAGTTAAGGTAAGATGTACTGTAAATATGAGTGCGCCCCCGGCATGTCTGTCCTAGCGCCGGCAATTTTATTTAAGTCGTCCGTGTGAGTGAGTTTGTTTAGGTAGATACTCAGCCCTCAGGTTATTTATTTTGGGGACACGAATACCATGAATGTCGCACTCAGGGATCCGTAGGTAAAATGTACTCGGGGAAAACTACACATGATGGCACATGAAAATTTGACGACTCAGGACGAGTCTGTAAAAAGGGGAGGGGGTAGTGTTGTGGTTGACGAAATTCGCAAACCACCATTCAGGTCCCTTAGGTGAGATATCTCTGTAAGTATATGTGTAGTTAGGCCCAAACCCGTTGTTTAGAGGGATTAAATGTCATTCATGCGGGCTGCGACCCTTCTAGATAGCCGTTTTTCTTTTACTATCTTTATTTTGGACCAGCCGCCATTACTACCACCACCAACCACGTCTCAACAGCCATCACACAACAACCACCAGCCGCAACGCCGCTTCACAACAACAACAACGCCAACAGCCACGACCTTTACCGTCACATCTCGCTCTCGCAACCATCGCATCACCACCATTTCCGCGCCGCTTGTGGGCACCGATACTGGACTCGTGCAGGGCGAGCACCGAGCAGCGTGTGCAGAAACATCACAGCCTTTCCGAAGAAAACGGATCAAAAACGACTCACGCCCACTTCTGTTCTGTCCTATCGGCGAGCGTGGGGCGATTTGGCCCCGCCTCCAGGTGCGTTGGAGTAAAATCGCTATATGCAAATTCATGGATCAAAAAGCATTCACGCCCACTTTTCCTCGGTCCAATGGGGAGCCAGCCAGAGGTGAAGGGTCGAAGGTAAAGGGTCGAAGGCGAAGGAGCGAGGCCCCGGGGGCTATAAAGGGCCGCGTTCGCTCGCCGAAAAGGCAGTCGGTGGAGTTGGGAAAAGAAGCAGTAGTAGTCAGAGTCAAGTGGAGTTCGGAGTTGAGTTGGGAAGAGCCAGTCAAGAGAGGAGTCGGAGAAGGCGGTTGGACGGAGCTGTGGAGAGTTGGAGAGGTGGCGGCGGCGAAGGCGGTCGAGGGGGTGCTCGTGTCAGAGTCGGGGAGCTGCGGAGGGAGAGGCCAGCAACGCGACCAAGGTCGTGGTGGAGACGCTCGTCGCGGGACCCGAGACAGGGAGATATCCTCCTTCCCCCGAGCATCAACAACCCCCTCCTGTTTCCCCCCGTGCTGAGATAGTGCGAGAAGGGGGCCCCGTTCCCACCCCATACCAGGCAGTCCCAGCGAGGCCCGCGGAGTCGGGGCGCCAGCGCCATTTTGCGGCTCATCACCAGACGGGTAGGCCCGACGCGGTCTCGGCCCCAGGCCCGCCTGCCCCCCTCATCCTTGAGGGTGGTCCTTTTCTTTTGCTTTGAGTATATGTGTTGTCGGCGCCGTCTGTGAAGTAAAACTGTATAAGTGTTGCCGTGTGCTCGGTGGTCGGTTAGCTCTGCATTGTGTTTTGCTTTTATATTTGCTTTTTGTGTATTATTGTGTTTCTTCTTCTATTACATTTGCTTTTGGTGTAATTGTATATGTGTGCTTTCCGTTCATCGCGAAATAAATGTGCTTTATGTTGAAATGTTTTCCCGTTTCGCTTCGTCTTTTCCTTTATTGAATCTCCATCTTACTTCACGTAAAGGGTTGGTCGTGGGCTAAAATGCCCGATAATTAATCGAACCGTCCAGGTTGACGATAACACCGCTCGATTATCCCGATAGTATGGAACGGGTCGCTTAAAGTGGCCCGTGTCCGAAGTCGACCTGCGGCGAGGTGCGATCGCCCGGTCTACCCTCCGTGTGGGTACTTAGGTAGGTCGAATTTGGCGAGCAACCCTATCCCACGCGGGGGGGCCGATTGGCACGATCGTGGTGAGGCCGAAAGGGCCCACCCGTGACTAGTTCCCGGCGTTAGTCCGAGAGGGTCACGACGGGATTGTCCGTCCGGTGGGCGACGTGCCGCGATTCGAGTTACGTGGCCGTCCGCACGCCGGCGGGCGCGAATCCGCAACAATATATATATATATATATATATATATATATATATATATATATATATATATATATATATATATATATATATATATATATATATATATATATATATATATATATTGTTGTGGTTACCAGATTCGCAAACCACCATTCAGGTCCCTTAGGTGAGGTATCTCGGTAAGTGCATGTGTAGTTAGGCCCAAACCCGTTGTCTCGTGGGAATACATGTCATTTATGCGAGCTGCGACTCTTCAGGATAGCCGTTTTTCTTTTACTATCTTTATTTTGGACCAACCGCCATGATCACAACCACAACATCAACCGCCGACCACAACCACCGCTTCACCACAACCGCCACGACCTTCACGCACACCTCACAACCGTAGCATCGCCACCGTTCTTGCCCCGCTGTGGGTACCGGTGTTGGACTCATGCAGAACGCGCGTCGAACAGCGTGTACAAAATCACGGATTTTCTGCTTCAAAAACGGATCAAAAACGACACACGCCCACTTTTTGCCGTCCAATCGGTGAGCAAGGGGCGATTTGGCCCCGCCTCCAGAACGATCGATATATGCAAATTTGTGGATCAAAAAGCCTTCACGCCCACTTTTTCTCGGGCCAATGGGGAGCGAGGTGAAAGGTCAAAGGGAGGGGGTCAAAGGCGAAGTTACGGGGGGATAAAAGGACGGTGTTCGTCAGTCAGAAGGAGTCGGAGTCAGCAGAACGAGGTCGGAGAGTCAAGAAGAGGAGAGTCGGAAGCAGAGGGTCAAGACTTCGCGGGCGGTGGAGCTGCTCGTCGTGTGCGTTGGAGTCGGAACGGAGGGGACGGAGCTGTGGAAAGGCGGCGACACCAGACGAGGGGGTGCTCGCGTCGTGCAGGAAGCTGCACCCGAGGGAGGCCGACAGCGCGACCTGGCCGAGGTGGAGACGCTCGTCGCACATAATAAAGATCCTCTATACCCCGAGCATCAGCAACCCCCTCCTGTTTCCCCCCGCGCTGAGATAGTGCGACCAAGGGGGCCCCGTTCCCACCCCCTGCCAGGCACTGTCCACGAGGCCCGCGGGTTGCGGGGCCATCGCCGCTCCGCGTCTCATCACCAGACGGGTAGGCCCGACCCGGTCTCGGCCCCAGGCCTACCTCATTCTTGGGGGATTTCTTTTCCTTGGTTTTGGGTATGTGTTGTCGGCGCCGTCTGTGAAGTAGAATTGTATAAGTGTTGCCGTGTGCTCGGTAGTCGGTATTAGCTCTGCACTGTGTTTTCACTTTTATATTTGCTTTTTGTGTAAATGGAATTGTGTTTTCTTTTTTTTGTGTGCATTTGGTGGAATTGTATTTGTGTGCTTTCCGTTCGTCGCGAATAAAGGTGCCTTATTGTTGAACTGTTCTCCCGCTTCGCTTCGTCTTTTCCTCCATTGAATCCCCATCTTGCTTCACGTAAAGGGTTGGTAGTGGGCTGAATACGCCCGATAATTAATCGAACCGTCGAGGTCGACGATAACACCGCTCGGTTATTCTGATAGTACGGAACGGGTCGCTTAAGTGGCCCGTGTCCGAAGTCGACCTGCGGCGAGGTGCGATCGCCCGGTCTACCCTCCGCGTGGGTACTTAGGTAGTTCGAATTTGGCGAGCAACCCTATCCCACGCGGGGGCTGATTGGCTCGATCGCGGTGAGACCGAAAGGTCCACCCGTGACTGGTTCCCGGCGTTAGTCCGAGAGGGTCACGACTGGATTGTCCGTCCGGTGGGCGACGTGCCGCGATTCGAGTTACGTGGCCGTCGCACGCCGGCGGGCGCGAAGACCGCAACACTGGTGTCAGGAGTGGGATACAAATTCATCGCCCTCCTCGCGGCACTGGTATCGGAGAACAGGAAAACAGGCTCTCCTGTCTCCGGCTAAATTCACGGGAATCGGTCCAGGGGTGAGAGAAGCGACCCCCGATTCCCTCCAAATTACGAGCGAGCTAAATTAACCCTTCACGAGAAGCAAGATGGCGTCTCAAGGCGAGCGGGAGCCGGGGGTATTAGAAATGTATATGTGTAGTAATGTAGAATCCATGGTCCAGGATGGAATCCCCGAGCAGGAAATGTTGATTGTGCAGGAACACGGACTCGCCCAACTGAACCCAGGGCCCGAGGTGGGTGCGGCAGCGGCCGCGGTGTATGACACCTCCCCCCCTCTCCACCAAGACCCTTCCCCAACCCCTGCCGAAACGGCTCACTTGAGTGCATCCGACATGGCCCAGCTATTCACCATGCTGGCACAAATGAATGCAGAAATAAAAAGCATGAACGAAAAGATTGATGCGAGTACACAGCAAATGAGGGAAGAAACGAAAAAGCTGCGGGGTGAGACGCAGAACATGGGCCGATGCCTGCAGGCGGGCATGAAGGCCGTGAGCAGGGAACTTAAAATGGCGACTCCACGTGTCGGAACAAACGAGCTGGAAGGGGGTGCAACGGCTGACAGGCCCGCGGTGGAGGCGGGTAAGGAAAAAGTAATTCGGGAGACAAGAGACGAGGTGAAAGTAATTGGGAGGGAGAGAAAAGAACAATTAATACGGAAAGCAAGGATGAGGTACGCGGAGATCGTGAAAGAGCAAGGAGTGAAAAACAGGGAAGGACGGGAGCGACTTAAAGAGAAAGCAAGGTTGACCTACATAAAGATAAGGGAAAGACGCCAGAAAGAAGCAGAGACCAATAAACACGATGAAGACGGGGTAAGTGACGCGCACACACACACGGAGGTAGTGGAGGACAATGGGGGTGAGTTCGCGGAGCGTGTGGGGACCCGGTGCGAGCAGCTGGATGACCTCCTCCAGGAACAAGGGGAGGGAGTATGCCCCCTTGAGGCGAGTCACGACCAGGTGGGTTCGGTCGTGCTTTGCGAGGTTGAGGGGACGAGTGCTGTGGACGGGTGCACGGAGAGCTTGGGGGGTGTAGAGTCCCCGGAGACCCTTGTGGGGACACGAATCCCCAGTGTGGTTGTCCCTGTGTGTGTGGTGCAAGGTGTGAGTGCGTCCCCGTGTGTGGAAGCGACCCCGTGTGTGAGTGGTGTGGTGGCGATGGTGCCAGAGTGCGTGCTTCCCAGCACGCCGGGTGTGGGTGAGGCACCGTGTGTGAGTGAGGCCGTGTGTGTGAGTGAAACGGCCAGTATGAGTGAGGCACCACGTGTGAGTGGTGTGGTGGCGATGGTGCCGGAGTACGTGCTTCCCAGCACGCCGTGTGTGGATGAGGCACGGTGTGTGGATGAGGCACAGCGGTTGAGTGCCCTCGCGTGTGTGGGTGAGGCACCGCGGGTGAGTGCCCCCGCGCGAGTGAATGGAGCACCACGTGTGAGTAGTATGGTTTGTGTGAGTAGTGAGGCACGCGTGAGTGAACGGCCGTGTGCAAGGTCGCTGTGTGCAAGGGAGACCGTGTGTGTGAGAGAGCGGTATGAGAGGGAGATGTCGGTTGGCATGCGGGAGCACGCAGCCGCGTCTCCCCGTGTGAATGTGATGGAGTGGACTGTGTGCGTCGTAACACGCAGGTGTGCGTGGGTCGAATGGCGACGACGGCGACATGGGAGGAACGAAAGCCGAGTAGCGGCTGTGGTTGTTTCGAGGACCGTGCCGGGTTCACCCAGCAGTGAGCACGCGGTTCGTGCTGTGCAACGCACGAGACCACCATGTGCTCGCTTGCGAGAGTGAAGTCCCAGTCCGGAAACGCACGCGGTGGATTTGCCGATCCCGCGGACGGACAAAGTTTAGGCAGGTAAATGGATTTGGACCGGACGGGTTCTCCACGCGATCGTGTGTGTTAAGCTCCAACGGGCAAAGCACATGTGTTCGCGTGGGGAACCCCTCGAGACGTGGGGCTTGTGTTTTTTTTTTGCGCACGGTGACGTCATGGCTGCACGTGTGGTTGGAATCCGGCAGGAGGGGTATCTCTGCCGGATGGTCCCGTCCAAGGAGGGACGAGGAACACGTGCAGCTGCATGACGTCACGGGCAGGTGCAAAGTGCGCGAGCTCTGAGTTGCCGCGCAGGTGCTGCGCATGGAAAAAAAAAAAAAGCAAGCCTCACTTTCGGGTGTACAGGATTCCTGGGCAAGGGGTGAAAGACCCCCTTGGCCGGGGCACAGGATGGAAACTAGTTAGGGGGAAGGGTTAGCTTAGTTAGACCGACTTCATGGGGCAGGGGTAAGTCCTCATGGAGTCCGTGGAATGGATTAGGTAGAGGGATTGTAGCCAGATTTAGGTGGGGAAATAAAATGATTTATTTGGAGACAGTGACAGATTTTTGGATGTGTAGAGGGGACGTAGCTTAGCTACGTAGGTTAAAAGGAACGTGCTGTAGTTTAAGGGACGACGTGGGAGCACGAGTTAGTTAGGGGATGTAGTTAGAAGGATGGCAGAGTTCAGTGGTGTGTGTGTTGGAGAGTTGGTGAGTGAAGTGGAAGCATGTGCTTGGTGAGTGAGTGAGGCCAGCGGGTCTGTGTGTGTGGAGTGAATGGGGAATGCATGGTGCGATGAGTGATTGGGGGGAGGAGTGACTCCCGCCCAAGGGACCCCGGGGTCAGTGTAGAGTGAGTTAGCTGGGTTAGTCAAATTGAAAAATGGAGGTCGTTTTGTTGTTGGTGGGAAAGTAGGCTCGAGACCCATTTGGAGGGGTGCAGGAGCCCTGTTGACGGGCTTGGGAGCGTGGCTGCGAAAGGTGAGTATCGCTGAGTGGGTACCCCGGGCACCAGGCTAGTCGGCCGTGGTAGGCCATGGGCCCATGGGGGGCCGGGATAGAGTAGTGGGCACGGGTGCGCCTGCTTGGTGCGGGGGCCCGGGGCGCCATTAGCCGCGTGGGCAGTGTTGTGGGCACGGGTGACCCTCGGAAAGGGGCCCGGGAGGCCGGCCTGCCACGTGTGCGTTTCAGGGGAGGTGCCATGGGGGCACTCCCGGTGTTAGGGAGCTGGTAGGCTCGGAGGCAGTGTAGTGCCCGGGGGTGCCATAGCGGGAGATTCGGCAGAGGGTCGTGCCTGCCAAAGGGAGCCACGTGTCCCAGCCAGGAGACCGTGTGAGGGCACGGAGAGAAAATTGGGGGGCGAGGCCCGAAATTGTGAGGACACCAACACAGGCGACGGGAATCTGGGTTGTTAGAACCAATAGTTTAAGCGAGAGGCGCTTGTTGAAAGCCCCGGGGTAGTTTAGCAGTTAAATGGTTAGGGTAGATTAGGAGATGTACCCCTCCGCACCATCCATCCCCTCGCTCTCGTTGTGGGCCGCTGGACCCACTTTGGGTTAGATCGCCGAACTCTGGGGAGGCCATTCTGAGGCTTCGTTGGGCCTCGACACAGGACGTTAGCTCTCCCTTGTTCCCCTCTGGGAAGGGAACGTAGGGGTTGGGAGTAGGCTAGGTGACAGGATAGGTTAGCCGAACAAGGACGATAAAGGGGGTTAGGGGACGATTTATAGTGGGGAAGTAAAAATAAAAACAACAAAAAAATAAGTTGGGGCTAAATTGGGGTTTGACAAATTAAGGGAGTGGGTATGTACAGTGACAGGCAAAGGCGATAGGTTGGGAGGGAGACAGGTAGGTAGGTCCGAGCCCGCCTTCCAAGTGGCCAGCACCACCGCACTCCCTCCACCAACCTCCATTGAACGGCAAAGGCTGGCCAACTTCATCGGCTGGCCGTGTTTTGCTTCAAGGCGGAGGCCGGCCAACTTCATCGGCAGCTGTGTTCTGCAAGGCCTGTGCCGGCCAGTTCATCTGCTGGCTGTTTTTCTTCAAGGCCTGTGCCGGCCAGTTCATCTGCCGGCTGTGTTTGCCTGCAGCGGCCTTCTTCTGCGGGCTGTGTTGCCTGCACCTTTGCCATGCCATGCTCACTGCCCATGTTCACCAGCCCCGTTCAATTTTGCTTTGCCCCCCCTGTTCATTTCCATGTGCGCCAGGATCAAGGCAACAGTTTGCAAGCTGCGAGAACTGCCCTGTTGGCAGCTACAACACGGGCCTGCAGTGGCAGCCCGTGCACCGTGTTTTGCGTCCATCCATTCATCCATTCATTCGTTGTGCTCATTGCGTGTGCCACTTGAGCTGGCACGGAGACTGCGTTTGTGCAGCCCAAGCACCGTTGTGGTTCACTGAGTTCAGTTCAAAAGGGAAGGCCTTGGACTGCGTGTGAGCAGCCAGCCACGTTCCCTGTCACCTGCATTGTTTGAGCCAGAGACTGCATGTGGGCAGCCTGGCTCCCTGCTAACTGCTTTTCTTTGCAGAGTTCAATGATCCTGGGCCATGGTTTAGTGTAAAATTTGTAAGTTAAGGTTAAGATGTACTGTAAATATGAGTGCGCCCCCGGCATGTATGTCTTAGCGCCGGCAATTTTATTTAAGTCGTCCGTGTGAGTGAGTTTGTTTAGGTAGTTACGCAGCCCTCAGGTTATTTATTTTGGGGACACGAATACCATGAATGTCGCACTCAGGGATCCGTAGGTAAAGTGTACTAGGGGAAAACTACACATGATGGCACACGAAAATTTGACGACTCGGGACGAGTCTGTAAAAAGGGAAGGGGGTAGTGTTGTGGTTACCAGATTCGCAAACCACCATTCAGGTCCCTTAGGTGAGGTATCTCGGTAAGTGCATGTGTAGTTAGGCCCAAACCCGTTGTCTCGTGGGAATACATGTCATTTATGCGAGCTGCGACTCTTCAGGAGAGCCGTTTTTCTTTTTCTATCTTTATTTTGGACCAACCGCCATGATCACAACCACAACATCAACCACCGACCACAACCACCGCTTCACCACAACCGCCACGACCTTCACGCACACCTCACAACCGTAGCATCGCCACCGTTCTTGCCCCGCTGTGGGTACCGGTGTTGGACTCATGCAGAACGCGCGTCGAACAGCGTGTACAAAATCACGGATTTTCTGCTTCAAAAACGGATCAAAAACGACACACGCCCACTTTTTGCCGTCCAATCGGTGAGCAAGGGGCGATTTGGCCCCGCCTCCAGAACGATCGATATATGCAAATTTGTGGATCAAAAAGCCTTCACGCCCACTTTTTCTCGGGCCAATGGGGAGCGAGGTGAAAGGTCAAAGGGAGGGGGTCAAAGGCGAAGTTACGGGGGGATAAAAGGACGGTGTTCGTCAGTCAGAAGGAGTCGGAGTCAGCAGAACGAGGTCGGAGAGTCAAGAAGAGGAGAGTCGGAAGCAGAGGGTCAAGACTTCGCGGGCGGTGGAGCTGCTCGTCGTGTGCGTTGGAGTCGGAACGGAGGGGACGGAGCTGTGGAAAGGCGGCGACACCAGACGAGGGGGTGCTCGCGTCGTGCAGGAAGCTGCACCCGAGGGAGGCCGACAGCGCGACCTGGCCGAGGTGGAGACGCTCGTCGCACATAATAAAGATCCTCTATACCCCGAGCATCAGCAACCCCCTCCTGTTTCCCCCCGCGCTGAGATAGTGCGACCAAGGGGGCCCCGTTCCCACCCCCTGCCAGGCACTGTCCACGAGGCCCGCGGGTTGCGGGGCCATCGCCGCTCCGCGTCTCATCACCAGACGGGTAGGCCCGACCCGGTCTCGGCCCCAGGCCTACCTCATTCTTGGGGGATTTCTTTTCCTTGGTTTTGGGTATGTGTTGTCGGCGCCGTCTGTGAAGTAGAATTGTATAAGTGTTGCCGTGTGCTCGGTAGTCGGTATTAGCTCTGCACTGTGTTTTCACTTTTATATTTGCTTTTTGTGTAAATGGAATTGTGTTTTCTTTTTTTTGTGTGCATTTGGTGGAATTGTATTTGTGTGCTTTCCGTTCGTCGCGAATAAAGGTGCCTTATTGTTGAACTGTTCTCCCGCTTCGCTTCGTCTTTTCCTCCATTGAATCCCCATCTTGCTTCACGTAAAGGGTTGGTAGTGGGCTGAATACGCCCGATAATTAATCGAACCGTCGAGGTCGACGATAACACCGCTCGGTTATTCTGATAGTACGGAACGGGTCGCTTAAGTGGCCCGTGTCCGAAGTCGACCTGCGGCGAGGTGCGATCGCCCGGTCTACCCTCCGCGTGGGTACTTAGGTAGTTCGAATTTGGCGAGCAACCCTATCCCACGCGGGGGCTGATTGGCTCGATCGCGGTGAGACCGAAAGGTCCACCCGTGACTGGTTCCCGGCGTTAGTCCGAGAGGGTCACGACTGGATTGTCCGTCCGGTGGGCGACGTGCCGCGATTCGAGTTACGTGGCCGTCGCACGCCGGCGGGCGCGAAGACCGCAACAATATATATATATATATATATATATATATATATATATATATATATATATATATATATATATACACATATATATACACACACATATATATATATATATATATATATATATATATATATATATATATATACATATATATATATATACATATATATATATATACATATATATATACATATATATATACATATATATATATACATATATATATATACATATATATATATATATATATATATATATATATATATATATATATATATATATATATATATATATATATATATATATATATATATATACATATATATATATATACATATATATATATATATATATATATATATATATATATATATATATATATATATATATATATATATATATATATATATATATACATACTATACATATATATCTGTTTGGTTCTGGGGCCACAAGAGAAATTATTGCATCTATTGGTGAGAGGAGAAGCGTGTGTGTGTGTGTGTGTGTGTGTGTGTGTGTGTGTGTGTGTGTGTGTGTGTGTGTGTGTGTGTGTGTGTGTGTGTTTGTGTGATAACCACGGCCTCTGCTAACTAATTCTATCAACAGGAAATGGTACGAACCCGGCTCCTCTGTTCCACAGATATTTCTCGCATTTCCTGTACTGTATTTCCAGGGAGTCCGACTTGTATTTTGGAACAGAACAATTATGGTTAACCATCCAGAAATAGCTATTCTTTCAATAACTGCTGAAAATTATGTTAAAAAGACGATTTGAATTACAGATTTCATGCTTATAATGGCCGCACAGGAGAACGGAGTCAGTGTAAAACACACACACAGTGCAAGCACTAAAGGCCTCATTTAGCATTCACACTAATTTTGAAAGTGCCGTATTGTCTAACTAATGGTCTGTCCATTAAGCTAAACATTCATTAAGTATGTCAGTTAAAAGGTGGAAAAATAGTTTTCAATAATTGCAAGAATTAATGCAAAATTTAATGGCATGAATGAATCATGAATTTACTCAAAGGTGTCACAATAGTGGGGCAACTTAGCTAAATATAGCATAACAACTGTGCATTTTTTGAGGAAAGCACCAAATTTGGCACACTCGTAGCCTATCATATTATGAAAAGATTTGGATATTGGGCCATCTCAAATTCAGCCGCAGATGGCTGTGGCAGCCATTTTCCACTGCCATCAAAAATTTGAGATGGCTCAATATCCAAATCTGTTCATAATATGATAGGCTACTATTGTGCCAAATTTGGTGCTTTCCTCACAAAATGCACAATTGTTATGCTAAGTTGCCCCACTAGAAGGAAAAGAAACGTTTGGAAGGGAATTATCAGAATTGAAATGTTTCCAGATGTTTGGTTGAGTTTTGTGTGCGTCTTCTGGACAATAAAAGGAGCCGTGCGTGCGTGCATCCATCTGTGCACACGTACAGGTTCGACCCACTGGTTGGGCAATTCGCCTGACTCCACCCACAATTTCTAAACTATGGCCGCCAATTTAGGAACCCTTTAGAACCTCTTTGAATTAACCTTAAGAACCGTTTAGAATGCATTCAAATTACCTTTTCGTGCGAGCAGCGCTTTTACTGTGAGGGTTATGCAGGTTTGCTATTATTTCCAAGTGTTCTGTGAAAACAAGGTCCTGTGATCTATCGATATACCGGTATAATTTTTCATATCGATATTCTGGTTTTGGAATTTTGAATATACTGATATACTGAAAAAAACAGCGTTAAAATTTTTTATTTCTACATCACCAACAAATTGCAGAAAGGTGTTTCCAATGTTTAAATACCGTACATGATTTAAAAAGCTTTGATGCACTCAGTCCCTCATCCATCAATCCACATCAATCAAGCTAACACACAGAACATACAAGGGGAGCAGGAGACAAGAGGGGGGGGGGGGAGAGGAAAGGACAAAACAGTGTGGAACAGAGACATGAGGAGATCTGTGGAAGGGAGAGAGATGGGATGGTATACACAGGGTAAACAATATGGACACTACAGGGACTTTCAGGAAGGAAAGCAGGGAATTTGAAGTAGGTGGGTTTGGGGTGGTTTAGCAGGGGTAGAAAAGATCATGGTTTTGGATTGGGGAAGATAAGAGATGGTGGTGAACAGCTGTTTTGAAGACCTGGAGGGAAGAGTGGGATTGAAGAGAGTGTGGGAGTTTGTTCTAAAGGCAGGAAAAAAGATGAATGAAAGAGTGAAAGTGAGCAGTGATTCTTGATTTTGGTAGTTTTACCAGAAAAGGGATGCTGGCGGACCTTGAGCACCCTGCGGAAATACGGGGGGACATATCTCAGACAGAGCAGGTGGGGGCGAGGCCAGAGAGGAGACGGAAGAAGACAGAAAAACCACCGACCTTCCTGTGGTGAAAGAGTGAGAGATGCAAAGACTCAGCCTCATCATAGGAGATACCAATGATCCTAAATGCCTTGGTTTCCACAGCGTGAAGCTGAGAAAGGTGAGAGGTGGGAGCACCAGCCCAGAGGGGAGATTAGTAATCCATCAAGCTATGGATGAAGGCATTGCAGGTGGATATGAGCTCAGGTGTGCCAAGGAAGGACATTGCATGATGGAGGATGACGAGTCGGCGACTGGCTTTGGAGGCCAGCTTGGAAATGTGGCTTTTCCAGGAAAGATCATGGTATATAGTGAGACCCAGAAGGTTGAATAAAAGGACTTGTTCCAGAGGATTGTTGAAAAAATAGATGGGGGGGGGAGGAGTTTTCCAGATGGTCCTTTCAGGGAGACATAGTGAGAGTGTGACATTTGTCAGGGTTGAAGGACATGTTCCACATGTTGGACAAGCATGTGATTTTATCCAGATCTGCAATGAACAAAGAAGCTGCTGCTTTCTGAATTGAGGAATGACAGATGAAATGGCAGAGGGTGGAGTCATCAGCAAAGAGATAAAGAGAATCTTTCAGAGAGCCAGAGAGATCTTTGATGAAAACCAGAAAAAAACCAGGGTCCAGAACACTGTCTTGAGGAACTCCAGCCTGGACAGGAAGAGGGGAAGAGAGAACTCCATTTAGGGCCACATGAGAGGTCACATGTCACTCCTGTGACAGGAGAGGAAGTCTGCGAGCCAGACCATATCAAAGGCATGCGATATATCGAGGGAGATGGCTCTGATTTCATATCTGGCATTTATTGTTGGGTATGTATGTTGGGTATCTCCATCTATTGTTGGGAGAGCAGAAGCAGCATGTCCAGGGTAGAGTGACCTGGTCTGAATCCAAATTGATGATCGGAAATCAAGCCATTGGAGAAGAGAAAGGATTGAATGTCTGAAGCAATGATGGATTCCATAACCTTGCAGATGATTGGGAGAAGGCTGATTGGTCTGTCTTGGCAGGGATCTGGTTTTGCACCTTTTTTATGCAGAGCGGTAATGTTTGCCGATTTCCAAGCAGATGGCAGATGACCTTGAGCAAATGAGAGGGTGAATAGAACAGAGAGATGAAATTCATGAATGAATTTCATGAATGATGAAAATTTCATGAATGATGAAAATGAAATTCAAATAATAATTCAAATGAAACAGAATAGAACAGTCAGCAAGAGCAGAGGAGCAGGTTTTTAGGACATGTGGGCTGATGCCATCTGGACCAGTTGCAGAATCTGAGTCAAGGTTTGACAGCAAGCTCTCCACCTTGTCAGAAGAAAAGGACACATAATCCAGGGACAGCTGGGTGTGATTGGATAAGGTGGGTACAAAAAGTGACGGGTTTGGGACACAATAATTAGAAGCAAACACGGAGTTTAGGCATTCAGCTTTTTCAGGTGTAGTGTCAGCTGTGCAGCCAGTTGAGATGAGGGAGGGGATGGAGGGGGAACATACACCAGAAACAGATTTGATTAGACACCACCAGGATTTTGAGGAGGGAGACAGGTTTGAGAGTTCAGACTTGAGATAAGAAAGATGTTGTTTTCTGTCTCTCCTGAGGGTAGATACACACTTGTTCCGAGCTTTATGGAAGGAACTGAGATTGCTCTCAGTTGGGTTTGCTTTCTATGAGGAAAAGGCAAGTTGTTTCAGGACAACTGCCTCACCACAAGCTTCAGTGAACCAAAGGCGGGAGGAAGGGTCGGACAACTGAAGACGAGAGGGGATAAATCTGTGCATGAGGGAGAGCAAGTTTCTTTGAAAGAATTCCCAGGATGAGTTGATGTTTGAGAAAGTAGCGATAGGAGACCAGTCTATAAGTTTGATGGCTGCTTGGAGACCCTGCCAGTCGGCTTTAGTGCAATGCCAGACTCGACGGCGGTGAGGTGGTTCTCTGATAACAGCCAGAGAGATGTCCACTTTGACAAGGACGTGGTCAGAAGAACCGATTGGAGTGGAGGAAGAGTAGCAGATATTGTCAGGGAAATTTGTCAAAATCAGATCCAGAAGAGATGGAGTACCATTGGTTGAGATCCAGGTCGGGAAGTTGACCGATTGAGTCAGTCCCAATGAGTCACAGAAAGCTTTTGCTGAGGTGCCATGACAGATGAGAGAGGTACCCACACCGAGCCAACTGGCATGATGACAATTGAAGTCGCCACATATGAGGAAGAGAGTTTGGATGAGAAGATAGAAGTTGGTCCATGTTTTCGGATAGTGAGGTGTAGATGAAGTCATCACTGTTAGGTGGACGGTACAGTACACATATAAACATGAGGTGGGAGTGGAGGGAAGCCGTTGCCAGAGGTATTCCTGGAGGTGAGGGGGAGTGAGGGCAGTGCATGGAGAGTGAGGAATATAGTCTTTGATGAAGAGAGCAACTCCTCCACCAGGAAGAGGCTCAGGTCTGTCATACCAGAGGAGGGAGTAACCAGGGAGAGATACTTGGGAGACAGACACGTCTTGGGGGAGGATAGTTTCTTTTAGGCAGATTATGTCTGGTTTGTCAGTAGCAACCTGTATGGAAAGATATGAAAGGTTTGAGCGAAGGCCCCGGATATTTGAGGTCTACACTTTTAAAGAAGAGGTCGGGGAGGAGGCTTTGGGTGCAGTGGGTGGGGGGGAGGGGGAGGGTAGGACAAGGGACGAGGGACGAGGGACGAGGGGGAGGTAAGGAGGGTTGTTGAAAGAGTGTGGGGGATTGCAGAATAGCTAGGGGAGGGGCTGAATGAGGAGGAGAAAAGGCTCTGTGGTGCTGGGGGAGAGGGGGTCAAGAGAGGGGGAAGAAGGCAGTTAAGGGTTTGAGGCGGTGGAGTGAAGAGATGCAGGCGAGAGGGCAGTGGAAGGAGGCAGCTTTGTGGATGAGAGGGGGGGAAACTTTCAGAAGGTGAGTGAGGGGGGTGAATGGTGGGAGAAAGGTGAGGGGGGAGTTTTTGAGAGAGGTGAGAGAGAGGCTTGGTCAGGAAAGAGTGTGATTGTTGCTTTGAGAGTGAGGGGTGAGAGGGGTGAGTTGGCACTGAAGTTGGAAAAAAAGAATGGTTGATGGAAAGCGAGCATTCAAAGCAAACTGGGGTTTTTTTTAAGTTTTAGGTCAGAGATGCGATTTAACACAATTCTTGATGGATGCAATAAAGGCAAATTCAGAGAATGGAGCGAAGAAATGCTGCAACAGTTGGATTTTTTAGGCAAGGTACGAAGGAGAGGTCGAATTGAGAGAAGTCTGTTTAAATAGCAGAAGAGTAGTGCATTATGATACAGTAAAGAGTACCATTATGATACAGTGAGGAGGAAGATGAAGCATTAAAAGAGATCGTTTTTGTTATTATTATTGTTATTAATGTTTGAGAGAGCTTTCAACAGATTAGCTCATGGAAGTTGTAGAAAAAAAAAATCGAGGAAGAAGAGGAGGAGGAAGAAGAGGAGATGAAGAAAAAGAAGAAGATTCGAGACTCGTGAGTGTGCAAGGACAAAGGTAGCATTTTTTTTTTAATTTAAGATAAGAAATAGAGTGATTAGTTGGAAGGGATGGGGGACGTTCGGAAAGTGGGGAAGATAGAAATTGAAGGTAATGGGGAGAAAAAACAAATAAACACGATCGTACACCAAGGGGAACTGGTAGGCCTCAAGCCTCAAGGGTAGGCCTCAAGCACCCGGGAAGACAAGCTCGACAAAATCTCACAAAATAGCACGATTTTTGAAACAAAACCGAACTAGGAACACACAGTAACATGTAGGTGAGAAAAATAAACAGTTAAAACGGGACAGATAACGACCGGAAACTTAAATTTGACATCGTCAGCAGAGAGCCCTGAAGGAGACCTGTCGACGCTCCAAACCCAGAACATTTTGATGTGTGTGTGTGTGTGTATATGTGTATATATATATATATATATATATATATATATATATATATATATATATATATATATATATATATATATATATATATATATATATATATATATATATATATATATATATATATATATATATATATATATATATATATATATATATATATATATATATATATATATATATATATATATATATATATATATATATATATATATATATATATATATATATATATATATATATAAATATATATATGTATATATATATGTATATATATATATGTATATATATATGTATATATATGTATATATATATATGTATATATATATATATATATATATATATATATATATATATATATATATATATATGTATATATATATATATGTATATATATATATGTATATATATGTATATATATATATATATATATATGTGTGTACTATATACTATTCCATACTCTTTGTTGTATATATAACTGGCTGGGGTATCCTGCATTACCAAATTGAAAAATAACATTACCAAATTTGAAATGAGGACAAATGTCATTAAAAAGTAATTACATCCAAATCTGAACCCATCACAAATGTCAAATCATCAGAACTTTTGACATCTTCATGACCTCAGTGCATTATTAAAGTGCCTTGGGATAGACATACAGCATTTGCAGTTTTTTCCATTTCAGGTTAAGATGAAGATATTCTTTGGATTTCCAATCCTTCAACATCCAACATAAAGTTGGCCATGTGAGAAGCATGATGTGTCCCATTAGTTAAAGCTAGTAACTTTGAGTGATTGCCCTTGGGCCTTGTTCATAGACATCCCAAAGCTGAGCTGATGGGATATTGAAGTCTCTTAAAATCGAAAGGCATGCCTGTGGCTATAAGAGGTATTCTTGGAATGAAAACATCTCCTTTGGCATTTCCAGTCATAATGGTGGCTTCTCAAGCATGTGCCATTAGCTTCTTCACAGTAAGTCTGGTTCCATTGCAAAGTTTGTTAGGCCCAGGTTTCACAGCAACATGATTGATGCACCAACCTTCAGCAGAAGATTGTGTTGAGGCATCTCTGGTGGCTCCAGTGATTTCAGAAATGCTGTTAGATATTGAACCACTTAATCAGTATCAACAACAGTGTCCAGTGAATTGTATGATTGCTCCTAGGAAGGTATCTTTGCTCACAGTTTATGATTGATGATGTTCATAAAGTCATTCCTTGGTGCTAAGATGGCCCATTCACATAGCTATTGAGGATTCATGTAGTTTCTTTCTAGATGTGGGTAGACCTTGAGCATTAGTTCTTCCACTGAACATACAATGCTTCCACAGCCTACAGGAATGTAAATTTTCCCATCAGCAGGATCAGCATGTACTTGGCCATTGCCCATCTGCAGGAGAAGTGCTGCAAATGCTCCAGATGTCTGATCTCCTTGAAGATGAACATGCATGTTGGTTTGCAGGCTCACCTTTTCACCATCCCTCCAAAGGTTAGAGGCTTTCAAGCATGCGTTCAGCTCATCTGCTGGAGTGCCACAGGGAATTACTGGCAGGGTCTGGCAGAAGTCACCAGATAACACCAGTCACGCCACTATTAGCATGTTGCTTTCTTGAATGTCCTGGAGGCTTCATTGTGCAATCATCCCAGCCAATTAGATGACACTGTTGCAAAACCTTGGCAGCCTCTGTTGCTTTCTTAATGGCGCACAATGGGTTTTCTGACTTGGCAAGATTCAGTGGCAGCTTGAATGCAGAATGAGCTGTGCAATGCCCAGACAATCGAGGAGGCCATGCAATAGCAATTTTACTCTGCTTTATCATGTTGCCCAAGAGAAGATTGGTGAAAAAAGTTTTCTCTGTTCCTCCCGAGTCAGGGTCGGTGCAAGGGGATAAGGTGGCGTTGATGAATGTTCAGCTTTGACCCCCCCACTTTCCCCCCCACTTTCCCCTCCAAAACATAATTAATTTTCGAAAATGCATATTGTGCATTAGTATGAATAAAACCTCTGTATTTGTAATTACACATTTATCTTAAATGAAAAAGGCAAATCTGATACTGATTGTATATTCTCATTGTTCTACACTTTTAATCATATAATTATGTACTTAAAGCAACATACACATTATTATGTGTAATATTGATCATGTGATGTCATACTGTGTGTTCCTGCAACAAAGTTGATCATTAGAATTTCACTTTCTGTGCTTTCAGTTTACCAAATGTAGAAACAAGTTCCTCCAGGTGAATATTTTGTGCACTTTCATGTCCTATTGACACGGTGGAAAGCCCAACAAGTGTTTGTTGCATCACTGAGGAATGTATGTATGTTTTGATCAACTTTAGCTTGGAAAAGCTTCGTTCACCATTGGCCACAGAAACGGGGAGGGTGAAGAGGATGCGGAGAGTAATAAATGTGTTGGGAACATTATCTGTGAAGTTATGTTTACAAATAATTTCAAAACATCTTGTGGTCGAATTCACTTTGGAACTCGTCTTGAAATGGTTGTGTCTGTGTCTGTGTCTGTGTCTCTCGCTGCAAATTGAGACAAAATCTTCACCATGAAAGCGACGACTCATGTAGAATGTTTTAATGATGATTATGACATCATAGGTCATGTTTTGTGGCAGCCATGTTGGAAAAACGGAAAGAACTTTGGACCACTATCTCTGAAACCACACCAAGGACAAAATTGAAACTTGGCACATGGCACGTACTCCTCATGGGGAATAAAGTGGGATTTTCATGACATCATAGGTGCCTTCGTTATGACGTCATAGTTGCATATATAGAATGCTACATCTGATCAGTATGAAAAATTTTAAGCGTCATCTTGGAATAAAATGGTCCACAGAAAAAACATTGATGACGTCATCGGTCTGGTGATTCGGCAGCCATATTGCTTTTAAAAAAAAACCCTTCAAAAATCTTCTTTCTGAAGTGGCTGAACAAATCGAGGTGAAACTTTACACATATGACTGTCTATCCATGAGGAACAAAAAGTTCACACATGTGATGTCATAGGTCACATGGTTTGCTAGCCATATTGAATTTACCCTAAAACCTATTAAAAAAAATCTTCTCCAGAATGACTGGACAGATTGAGGGGAAACTTCACACAAATGTTCCGCAAGCCACGTGTGTACAAGTTTGTCACATGGTTTGGCAGTCATATTGGATTGAAGAAAAAGATTAAATAATGTATTCTCTGGAACCGCTTGATCAATCGATGTGAAACTTCACAATTATGATCAAGTCGTGATGGAGAATTCATATTTTTAATTTCAACTCGATCGGACACATGATCTGGAAGCCAAAATAATTTAACTTTTTGATCTGGGTCCTTTGAATTTTGTGATTTTTTTGAACAAGGCTCACTTGGCTGTGCCTGGATAGGTTTGAGGGTGGAGGAGTAGCAATTGAAATGTGAATCCTATCCAGATTCCTCCTGATGACTTCATGTTTGCTTTTTCCTTGTTCAGGTTCCTTCTGATTACTCCAATGCAGGACTGTATCTATTTGGTCTTCCCTTTGATTTGAATTGGATTTATTTTAATCCCATTCTAATTCACTTGAATAAAAATAGAAAACATCATGGGTCAGGGTCAGGTGTCCAATCAAAGTGGGGTTGCATCGAACCGGGATGTCTTGGTACCCATCATCACTACCAGTATTTATAAAGTGGCAGTTCTCGTTTTGTCTCTTATTAATTACGTAACACACCAGTACACAAATTCCACACGAAACTACATAAACACCACAAAACACACCACACAAAAGCAAGTCCTGGTGAGTGTCTGCAATCTCTGAGTGCTTTATCTTGTTTATTTATATAATGTCATGAATTGCTCTTTCTTTCTTTGTTTGCCACCCCCAAATTTTGCTTCTCCAGGTGACCGCCTAGTTTTCCACAGAGTGATTGCACTGGCCTTGCTCCTGGTGTATCCAAAAAGACAATTCCTCCAGTTCTCTTGTTTTTGTCAGGTCAGGTTCGATCTGTGACCTGCTACAGGTACCATGTAAACCTGTACTAACCTGTTCCATGGTCGGGTTGTCGGCGACTAAACCGTCTCCCCCACCAGGTTTTCTGGTGAGGAGGGTGTTTGGATATGGACACCCAGCAGGATTAAAAACAAAACCTGTCAAAGGGCGGAGGAGCTCCTTGTGAGCCAACGGCCATCCATATCTAGTGCCCAACTGTGTCTGCGGACGTCCTCCTGCAGTTGGGTTACTTCTTATTTGGAGGTTGGTGGCAGGATTTGCACTCCAGCCACCGTAAAACGCTTCATTCCGCAAAACGCAAAAACGCAAAAAAATCTGAAAACCCACTCCGTGGGAGTACCTCCTGTGCAGCTTCCCTTCGCAGGGCAGCTCACCGGATGATGGGATTGGGGCAAAGCCTTCGGGACCCCAATCTTTGATAGGAGGAAACCACGGGAAACATCCCTGGGTCAGATTGCGGGAGAGTGTGTCGGAGTGGTGCTGGTGTCGTCCACCAGACGGCGGTCTCCTTGGGTTAACCTGAGGCGGTCCCTTCGGGTGGGTGCCTGGAATGTCCTATCCCTAAGAGAGGATGATCACCTGTCTCTGTTATCATCTGAGCTCAAGCGTTTGGACATCGGGATTGCAGCTCTCTCTGAGGTTCGGAGACCGGATTGCGGCGAGATAATGGTGGGTGGTTACACCTACTATTGAGTCTGGTCGCTCTGATGAATTACCATACCCAAGGAGTTGCTGTAGCTGTGTCCAATAAGCTGACCCCAATGATAATTGAGGTAACACCGGTCAACGAGCGTATTATGAGATTAAGGATTCGTCACTCCTTAGGTGTCATTTCCCTGGTCTCTATTTATGCTCCGACTGAGGCGAGTGATCTTACCGTGAAGGATGCATTCTACGCCACACTCGAGTCTGTGGTTGATCAGTGCCCCAGACGAGATACACTTCTAGTCTTGGGGATTTCAATGCATCGACTGGAACTGATAGGGATGGTTATGAGGTGTGTGTTGGTCCCCATGGGTCAGGAACTATGAACCAGAATAGCACTAAGTTCCTTGACTTTGCAAGAAGTCATGGACTTAGGAGTGGCTGGTTCATGGTTTCAGCGCCCGCAAGCTCATCGCTGGACTTGGTATTCCAACGCTGGCGGTGTGGCAAAGGAGATTGACCATGTCCTCATTGACGGTCGTTGGAGGATGATCCAGAACTGCAGGGTCTACCGGAGTGCTCAGTTCCTCAATACTGACCACAGGCTTGTTGTAGCAACTCTAAAGCTGCACCTTAAATCCTGGAGAATGGTACCATCCCAGCCTAGGCTGGATGTTGCCAAGCTCAGGGATGAGAGAGTAGCTGAGGAGTTTGCGAACAGGCTGAGTGGACACTTGGGGGTCTGGGTGCTTTGGGGGTCCTGAAGAGTTGTGGAGCACCTTCAAGACCACCGTCCTTGATGTTGCCGGTGGATGCCTTGGAGTTCACCGCAGGGCAAGAAGAATTTTGTCTCTCAAGGGACACTGGATACCATTGACCAGAGTCGCAGGGCCAGGCTGAATGGCAGAGCTGAGCTGTTCAGGGAGCTGAGGCGTAAAACTGTACGTGCACTGAGGGTGGACAAGGAGGCCTATGTGCGAGGAATCTGTGAGGAGGTAGAGCATCACCTGTGGACAGGTGATTCTCGTCCCGCTTACAGGGGAATTCGCGCATTACGTTCATCCAAGCCCATCCCTCGGAGCACTGCAGTTCGAGCAGAGAGTGGTAGGCTCTTGACAGAGGAGTCTGAAGTGAAGGCTCGCTGGGTCGGTTACTTTGAGCGGTTGTACCAGGCTGATCCCCCAGCTGTCGAGTTGGACGTCAAGGGTGTTACAATCCCTGTTGCTGACCCTCGAATCAACTGTGGTCCACCATCGCTTGTCGAAACACGGGCTGCGGTGAACCAGTTGAAACGGGGCAAAGCTCCAGGGATCTGTGGCATCCATGCTGAACTTCTCAAGGCTGGTGGAAATGCTGCACTCGCGTCGTTGCATGCAGTTTTGTGCTCTGCCTGGAACACAGGCATCATCCCAACTGACTGGAAGAGGGTCCTTGTTGTCCCTTTTTGGAAAAGGAAGGGTTATCGCCAAGACTTTATCAACTCCTGAAGGGTGACGCTGCTCTCTGTGCCGAGTAACGTCTTTGCTCAGATAATTATTGATAGGATTCACCACCATCTGCTTGAGCACCATCATCCAGAGCACTCAGGCTTTCCACCAAAGAGGTCAATGATTGACGGTATCCTTGCTCTTTGTGTCCTCACTGAATGCAGACAAGAGTTTCGGCAGGGGCTGCTTGCAGCCTATGTTGATCTCTGTAAAGCGTTCGATTCAGTGAATAGGGATGTCCTCTGGAGGATTCTTGGTCTTCGTGGGGTGCCACCGAAACTGATCGATCTGATGTCTGAACTCTACTCTGGTACTGAGAGTGCTGTGAAGTGTGGTGGTACCGCCTCTGACTTATTTCCAGTTGTTACTGGAGTTCGTCAGGGATGTGTACTTGCCCCCACACTTTTCAGCACTTGTATGGACTGGATTTTGGGAGGATGTCGGAGAGATCAAGTTGCGGTGCATCGTTTGGCAATGTCAAGATCTCGGACCTTGATTTTGCAGATGATGCAGTCATCTTTGCGGAGACTTTAGACATCCTCTTGGGGGCCCTCGAGGTGCTGAATGAGGAGTCGGAGCCGTTGGGATTACGGATTTCTTGGGTCAAAACAAAGATCCAGGCTTTCGGTGACATCTTGGATGCTGGTGTCCTGTCTGTGTCTGTTTGTGGTGAGGATGTTGAGGTCGTGGATAGATTCACTTACCTTGGCAGTGATATTCATGTCTCCGCAGGTTGTGAGCCGGAGGTCAATAGGCGTCTGGGTCGGGCCTGGGGAGTCATGGATTCACTGGATCATGGGGTGTGGCGCTGCCGGTACCTGTGCGGGAGGACGAAAGTCCGAGTCTTCAGGTCCTTGGTACTTCCAGTCTTGCTCTATGGGTGCGAGACTTGGACTTTGACCAAGGATCTGAGACGGAGACTTAATTCCTTTGGTACCAGGTCTCTTCGGAGAATCCTTGGCTATCGCTGGTCGGATTTTGTGTCCAACGAGCGGTTGCTGAGAGAGACTCGGATGAGATTTGTTACCTGCATAGTCCGTGAGCGTCAGCTGCGGCTGTATGGACATGTGGCTCGTTTTCCTGACGCTGATCCTGCTCACCAGATTCTCTCAGCGAGGGAGTCTCATGAGTGGAGGAGGCCAGTGGGCCGACCACGTGCCTCATGGTTGCAGCAGGTTGACCATCATCTCAAGGAGATGGGGATGGGCCTGGCATCTGCCTGGGGGATGGCCAGACGGAGGCCCCTGGAGTACCGGCGGAAAGTGGACGCAGCGACGCGCTGTTCTGGCACATGCTCCCATACCTGACCTGACCTCTTGTTGACTCTCTCAGTAATCCTCCGATATGCTTCAAGTTGATCTGGCACCAGTTTGTCGTCATTTAATGCAGCATATTCAGTTAATTCATGCACATTGTAGTTTGCATCCCTGAGCATACCTCTGTTTAAACTGACTTATTCAGTCCTTTCTGGATGTGGCAGTCCAAAGTCCTTGAATTGGTTGCCTCCCATCAGCAACGCAATACCTTGTCCTGCAGTAGAATCAGGGCAGCGTTGAAAATTGCTGGAGTGTATGTCACTTCAATACCTGCATTTTCTCTCTCTAGTTGCATGAGAATATGCCAAGGTCTCTTTGTGTATTTGCCATAACTCTTGATGGCTGGGAAGGTGGCATTCATTAAGCATGATGGAAAAATATTCCTGAGTCTGCTTGAAGACTCAGAAATATTTTTGAACACTGTGTTGCTGCTGCTTCCATCAAGGTTGCATTCCAGTGAGCATCATCCTCCAAAAGGCCATAAGGTGGTAGAGTTCATGGAATGCATCACAGATTTGGCCTTTAAATAAAGCAGTGAGTGTGGTTGCTGGTGGTTCTTGCACTTGCTGGTGGATGTTTGCATCTGTAAAGTAAGCCCCATGTCCATTCTCTCGATGGACTGCAAACTGTACCACTGTGGGAATGCGCTCATGAATTGGAAAACTCAAGATTCTCCATACTGATTAATTACTGGAGATGTACTTTGTAGTTTGATACTGGTCCACTTAATTTTCTTCTAGACTTCATTTTGTGGAGGTATGTCAAGGATTATTTTCCAAACCTCTGCTGCTGACATTGAAACATTTCGTACAAGGATAACCAATTGCATCAGCAGTGTGACGAGGGATATTTTAGGCAACATGTAAAGTGCATTATCGCTCAGATGTGCCACTAAAGGTGCACACGTTGAGGTGTTCTGAAAAACAAAATAAACTTTATGAATCACTAGCTAAAGCGTCTGTCCATAAATGCTCTCAACCAGCTCATAAAACCATGTTCTGTGATTGCTGCATTATTTAATTACTCAAAATAAATTATTTATGTATATCTTTATAATTGAATTTTGGCTTAAGTTTCCCGAAAAAAAAGTTATGTACAGTATTCATTTCAATTTATGAAGAATGCAATCCCTGGAATTTTAGCCACGTACATACGTTCGTATGCACATACCAGTGCGCGCGCGCACACACACACACACACACACACACACACACACACACACACACACACACACACACACACACACACACACACACACACACACACCCCATTGTAGTATGATGATGTTGGTATGCATTCGAGTACACGCGACACAATTCTGTATCTCGATCACGAAAGCCTAGAGACCAGTAGAACTTGCAAAAACTCATTGTGAGATCTGATGAGATTCTCATCAGATCCTGTGAGAAATGATAGATTTTTGTAAGGGATGGCTCCAACAAAGTTTACAACACTTATAACGAAACTGCAGGTGTTTCTCAGCCGAGTCAGAAGGATCGAGCGAAAGAGTTATCAACCTTATTACCTTCGCAAACTTTGTTGCGAAGGTTATGTTTTGATCGCGTGTATTTATTTATTTATTTATTTGTGAATATGTGTGTTTGTTTGTTTGTTTGTTTGTTATTCGCATAACTCCAAAAGTATTGAACTGAATCGCAGCAAATTTGGTGGGATGATTGGTTATTATCCGAGGACCATTTGATTAGATTTTGGGAGCAATCGGGTCAAGGTCAAGGTCATGAAAAGGTCAAAATCGTCTTTTTACCATAGCACGGTCAATTTGTATCCAATTTGCATGCAACTAATGCCAAAATATTCAGAATTCAATGCCCCATCTTGTGATATGTGACATGACACAATGACGTAATAACCCTTATTAGCGGTTGGGAGTCAAAGGTCAGGGGGGTCACGACATTGCAAAATGTGTGGTTTTAGTCATAACACGGTCAATTCTTATCCGATTTGCATGAAACCAACACCAAAATGTTGACTGTTCTGTTTCCCACACTCTAATACCAATTACAAAATTAAGAGTACAAAGGTTAAGGTCGAGGTCATGAAAAGGTCAAAATTGTCATTTTGCAATAGTGCGGTCGATTTTTATCCAATTTGCATGCAACCAATGCCAAAATGTTGTGAATTCAATGCCCAATCTTGTGATATACGATATGACCAGGAAATTTTATGTTTTTAAGCCATCATAACACATATGAGATGGCAGATGTGGTATGGGATTAAATACCCTCACAATCAATGGTTTCTGGGGGGGGGGGCAAAATGTAGTGTTGGCGAAGGTATGCGCTCTACTGAGTGCCCGTTCTAGTTATCAGTGTGACCCCATTCAGACGGCTGGAAGTTAATGTGACCCCCAACATGAGATCACCATTAATCACCTGTCAAAAACATGGCACGATGACAAATGTTTACATTCTGATATGCTATGTATTCCTGACCTGCACTCGCGTGACCCCTGGGCTTGAGAGTTGCAATACAAACACTCAGAGTTTGGTTTCCTTGTAGAATGGCACAGCACATCTTAGAGGTTGCCTTGAGGTGGTAAGGACAAGATAGATGCAACAGTACAGGATTGGCCGAGCTGTTTTAATGGAGAAATCCCTTGGAGGAAGTTTGCTTCCAGAGGTGATGGCTTCATGCACAGGGTCATTCACAAAATAATTGTTGATTACAAAAGCCACTCTGCGAGGTGGTTGAACAACTCCATGTTCATGTAATTGTCTTGACCCCAAGGTTGGGAGCCCATTAGGCTTAAGAAAAGACAACTAATTAATCTCGTATCAAGAACATTTGGAACCGAGTTTGTTGCTTTTAGCATTTTAAGAAGGAATAAAAACACCACAAGGGGCATTTCAAAGATAGTCACGATAGTCCGAGATACATACGTCAATGCTATTATTTTGATGTATCAAGACAACAATACATATTATCAGTGAATACTGGTGGATATATTTACCAATGATGGGTGATGCGATGGAACAACATTTGGTACAGATGTTGTTAGAACAAGAATTGTCTTGTTCTAACAGGTACATTTGGTACAGGTACAGATGTTAGGTACAACAAGAAGTAACAAGAGCAACAACAATCCAGTGACGTGGGCTTTAAGCACCACCCATTAGAATGACATGACAACAGCTGCAGTCTCACATGAAGTCGGAAGTAAATGTAGATGTTGTAAGCAGAATTTTAAGACGTTAATTAGGCCTATGAAATTCGGTGAAGATCTGCAAAGCGGTGAGATAGAGCAGATAACAATCTTTTTATGCATACAGACGAAGATGGAGGCCAATACTCCCGACAAAGCTTCAAGGCGCTCACCACAAGCTGAAAAAGGTTGAGGCCACAACCAGTTTTGGACAGATTGCCAGTCCATCACAGGATACTCGACAGTAGGTGATTTGGAAAGGAATCTGTTATTCATCAGGGCTGCCGGAGATCACTCACATTCTCGTAGAGAAAGACTCCGTGAGATATTCAACGTATACCACCATTCAGTGCTGGCAGATTAGTTCTCCGGCTTAACGTCCCTCTGATTGACGACACACACACACATTGATGAACTGTATGTCTCAGCTGGCTAAACTCCAAGGTAACATTTTATATCTGGATAGAGATTCAAGCGCAGGCTAGACAGCTCAACGGCGAGTGCACACATCTCCGAACTATCCTGCCAGCCCATACAGAATTAGGAATAAAATATTACATATATATATATATATATATGTATATATATATATATATATATAAATACATAAATATATATATATATATATATATATATATTGTTGCGGTCTTCGCGCCCGCCGGCGTGCGACGGCCACGTAACTCGAATCGCGGCACGTCGCCCACCGGACGGACAATCCAGTCGTGACCCTCTCGGACTAACGCCGGGAACCAGTCACGGGTGGACCTTCGATCTCACCGCGATCGAGCCAATCAGCCCCGCGTGGGATAGGGTTGCTCGCCAAATTCGAACTACCTAAGTACCCACGCGGAGGGTAGACCGGGCGATCGCACCTCGCCGCAGGTCGACTTCGGACACGGGCCACTTAGCGACCCGTTCCGTACTATCAGAATAACCGAGCGGTGTTATCGTCGACCTCGACGGTTCGATTAATTATCGGGCGTATTCAGCCCACTACCAACCCTTTACGTGAAGCAAGATGGGGATTCAATGGAGGAAAAGACGAAGCGAAGCGGGAGAACAGTTCAACAATAAAGCACATTTATTCGCGACGAACGGAAAGCACACAAATACAATTCCACCAAATGCACACAAAAAAAAGAAAACACAATTCCATTTACACAAAAAGCAAACATAAAAGTGAAAACACAGTGCAGAGCTAATACCGACTACCGAGCACACGGCAACACTTATACAATTCTACTTCACAGACGGCGCCGACAACACATACCCAAAACCAAGGAAAAGAAATCCCCCAAGAATGGGGCAGGCCTGAGGCCGAGACCGGGTCGGGCCTACCCGTCTGGTGATGAGACGCGGAGCGGCGATGGCCCCGCAACCCGCGGGCCTCGTGGACAGTGCCTGGCTGGGGGTGGGAACGGGGCCCCCTTGGTCGCACTATCTCAGCGCGGGGGGAAACAGGAGGGGGTTGCTGATGCTCGGGGTATAGAGGATCTTTATTATCCCTGGTGTGCGTCTCCACCTCGGCCAGGTCGCGCTGCCGGCCTCCCTCGGGCGTGCAGCTCCTGGCACCGGCGCGAGCACCCCCTCGTCCGACTCTCTTCAGCTTCTCCAGCCACTGCAGGCTCCGGGCTCCAGTCTTCCACACTCGTCCCCTCCGTTCCGACTCCTTCTCGTTCTCGACTCCTTCTCGTTCTCGTTTGCGACTCTCCTCTGACTGACGAACACCGTCCTTTTATCCCCCCGTAACTTCGCCTTTGACCCCCTCCCTTTGACCTTTCACCTCGCTCCCCATTGGCCCGAGAAAAAGTGGGCGTGAAGGCTTTTTGATCCACAAATTTGCATATATCGATCGTTCTGGAGGCGGGGCCAAATCGCCCCTCGCTCACCGATTGGACGGCAAAAAGTGGGCGTGTGTCGTTTTTGATCCGTTTTTGAAGCACAAAATCCGTGATTTTGTACACGCTGTTCGACGCGCGTTCTGCATGAGTCCAACACCGGTACCCACAGCGGGGCAAGAACGGTGGCGATGCTACGGTTGTGAGGTGTGCGTGAAGGTCGTGGCGGTTGTGGTGAAGTGGTGGTTGTGGTCGGTGGTTGATGTTGTGGTTGTGATCATGGCGGTTGGTCCAAAATAAAGATATCCTAAAAGAAAAACGGCTATCCTGAAGAGTCGCAGCTCGCATAAATGACATGTATTCCCACTAGACAACGGGTTTGGGCCTAACTACACATGCACTTACCGAGATACCTCACCTAAGGGACCTGAATGGTGGTTTGCGAATCTGGTAACCACAACACTACCCCTTCCCTTTTTACAGACTCGTCCCGAGTCGTCAAATTTTCGTGTGCCATCATGTGTAGTTTTCCCCTAGTACACTTTACCTACGGATCCCTGAGTGCGACATTCATGGTATTCGTGTCCCCAAAATAAATAACCTGAGGGCTGCGTAACTATCTAAACAAACTCACTCACACGGACGACTTAAATAAAATTGCCGGCGCTAAGACAAACATGCCGGGGGCGCACTCATATGTACAGTACATCTTAACCTTAACTTACAAATTTTACACTAAACCATGGCCCAGGATCACTGAACTCTGCAAAGAAAAGCAGTTAGCAGGGAGCCAGGCTGCCCACATGCAGTCTCTGGCTCAAACAATGCAGGTGACAGGGAACGTGGCTGGCTGCTCACACGCAGTCCAAGGCCTTCCCTTTTGAACTGAACGCAGTGAACCACAACGGTGCATGGGCTGCACAAACGCAGTCTCCGTGCCAGCTCAAGTGGCACACGCAATGAGCACAACGAATGGATGGATGAACACAAACACGGTGCACGGGCCGCCACTGCAGGCCCGTGTTGTAGCTGCCAACAGGGCAGTTCTCGCAGCTTGCAAACTGTTGCCTTGATCCTGGCGCACATGGAAATGAACAGGGGGGGGCAAAGCAAAATTGAACGGGGCTGGTGAACATGGGCAGTGGGCATGGCATGGCAAAGGTGAGCAGGCAAACACAGCCCGCAGAAGAAGGCCGCTGCAGGCAAACTCAGCCCGCAGAACCAGGCCGGCACAGGCCTCTAAGAAAAACAGCCAGCAGATGAACTGGCCGGCACAGGCCTTGCAGTAACACAGCCAGCAGATGAAGCTGGCCAGCTTTTGCCGTCAGTGGAAGTTGGTGGAGGGAGTGCGGTGGTGCTGGCCACTTGGAAGGCGGGCTCGGACCTACCTACCCGTCTCCCTCCCAACCTATCGCCTTTGCCTGTCACTGTACATACCCACTCCCTTAATTTGTCAAACCCCAATTTAGCCCCAACTTATTTTTTTGTTGTTTTTATTTTTACTCCCCCACTATAAATCGTCCCCTAACCCCCTTTATCGTCCTTGTTCGGCTAACCTATCCTGTCACCTAGCCTACTCCCAACCCCTACGTTCCCTTCCCGGAGGGGAATAAGGGAGAGCTAACGTCCTGTGTCGAGGCCCAACGAAGCCTCAGAATGGCCTCCCCAGAGTTCGGCGATCTAACCCAAAGTGGGTCCAGCGGCCCACAATGACAGCGAGGGGATGGATGGTGCGGAGGGGTACACTTCCTAATCTACCCTATCCATTTAACTGTTAAACTACCCCGGGGCTTTCAACAAGCGCCTCTCGCTTAAACTATTGGTTCTAACAACCCAGATTCCCGTCGCCTGTGTTGGTGTCCTTACAATTTCGGGCCTCGCCCCCCAATTTTCTCTCCGTGCCCTCACACGGTCTCCTGGCTGGGACACGTGGCTCCCTTTGGCAGGCACGACCCTCTGCCGAATCTCCCGCTATGGCACCCCCGGGCACTACACTGCCTCCGAGCCTACCAGCTCCCTAACACCGGGGAGTGCCCCCCATGGCACCTCCCCTGAAACGCACACGTGGCAGGCCGGCCTCCCGGGCCCCTTTCCGAGGGTCACCCGTGCCCACAACACTGCCCACGCGGCTAATGGCGCCCCGGGCCCCCGCACCAAGCAGGCGCACCCGTGCCCACTACTCTATCCCGGCCCCCCATGGGCCCGTGGCCTACCGCGGCCGACTAGCCTGGTGCCCGGGGTACCCACTCAGCGATACTCACCTTTCGCAGCCACGCTCCCAAGCCCGTCAACAGGGCTCCTGCACCCCTCCAAATGGGTCTCGAGCCTACTTTCCCACCAACAACAAAACGACCTCCATTTTTCAATTTGACTAACCCAGCTAACTCACTTTACTCTGACCCCGGGGTCCCTTGGGCGGGAGTCACTCCTCCCCCCAATCACTCATCGCACCATGCATTCCCCATTCACTCCACACACACAGACCCGCTGGCCTCACTCACTCACCAAGCACATGCTTCCACCTCACTCAACATGTCTTCACCTCATAACTCACCAACTCTTCAACACACACACCACTGAACTCTACCATTCTTCTAACTACATCCCCTAACTAACTCGTGCTCCCACGTCGTCCCTTAAACTAGTAGCACGTTCCTTTTAACACTACGTAGCTAAGCTACGTCCCCACTACACATCCAAAGTCTGTCTCTGTCTCCAAAATAATCCCATTAATCCATTTCCCAACCTAAATCTGGCTACAATCCCTCTAACTAATCCATTCCACGGACTCCATGAGGACTTACCCCTGCCCCATGGAGTCGGTCTAGCTAAGCTAACCCTTCCCCCTAACTAGTTTCCATCCTGTGCCCAGGGTAAGGGGGTCTCCACCCCTTGCCCAGGAATCCTGTGCACCCGAAAGTGAGGCTTGCTTCTTTTTTTTTTTTCCTTCCCATGCGCAGCACCAGCGCGGCGACTCGCGCACTTTGCAACTGCCCGTGACGTCATGCAGCTGCACGTGTTCCTCGTCCCTCCTTGGACGGGACCATCCGGCAGAGATACCCCTCCTGCCGGATTCCAACCCCACGTGCAGCCATGGCGTCACCGTGCGCATAAAAAAAAAACACAAGCCACACGTCTCGAGGGGTTCCCCACGCGAACACATGTGCTCTGCCCGTTGGAGCTTAACACACACGATCGCGTGGAGAACCCGTCCGGTCCAAATCCGTTTACCTGCCGAAACTTTGTCCGTCCGCGGGATCGGCAAATCCACCGCTGGCGTTTCCGGACCGGGACTTCACTCTCGCAAGCGAGCACGTGGTGGTCTCGTGCGTTGCACAGCACGAACCGCGTGCTCACTGCTGGGTGAACCCGGCACGGTCCTCGAAACAACTACAGCCGCTACTCGGCTTTCTCTCCTCTGTCGCCGTCGTCGTCTCCATTCCACCCACGCACACCTGCGTGTTACGACGCACACAGTCCACACCATCACATTCACACCGGGAGATGCGGCTGCGTGCTCCCGCATGCCAACCGACATCTCCCTCTCATACCGCTCTCTCACACACACGGTCTCCCTGGCACACAGCGACCTTGCACACGGCCGTTCACTCACGCGTGCGGGGCACTCACCCGCGGTGCCTCACTCGCACTCCGTGCCTCATCCACACACGCGGGGGCACTCACCCGCGGTACCTCATCCACACACCGTGCCTCACTCATACACGCGGGGGCACTAACCCGCGGTGCCTCACTCGCACTCCGTGCCTCATCCACACACGGTGTGCTGGGAAGCACGTACTCCGGCAACATCGCCACCACACCACTCACACGTGGTGCCTCATTCATACTGGCCGTTTCATCCACACACACGGCCTCTCTCACACACGGTGCCTCATCCACACACGGCGTGCTGGGAAGCACGTACTCTGGCACCATCGCCACCACACCACTCACACACGGGGTCGCTTCCACACACGGGGACGCACTCACGCCTTGCACCACACACACCGGGACAACCACACTGGGGATTCGTGTCCCCACAAGGGTCTCCGGGGCCTCTATACCCCCAAAGCTCTCCGTGCACCCGTCCACAGCACTCGTCCCCTCAACCTCGCAAAGCACGACCGAACTCACCTGGTCGTGACTCGCCTCAAGGGGGCATACTCCCTCCCCTCGTTCCTGGAGGAGGCCATCCAGGTGCTCGCACCGGGTCCCAACACGCTCCGCGAGCTCAACCCCATTGTCCTCCACTACCTCCGTGTGTGCGTGCGCGTCACTTACCCCGTCTTCATCGTGTAGTCTTCCCTCTATCGTTCCCATCTCCCGTGTCTCTGCCAACTCAGTCACCTCTTCACCCTTTACCTCCCTTGTCTCAACTATTATTTCTGTTGTCGTCACCTCGTGTCTCGTCTCACACGTTTTGGTCTCCCCATTTAATTTTTCCCTTTCGGTCATCGTCACGACCCTCGCCCAACACGTTCCACGAATTATTTTTTTCACCCGCCTCCACCGCGGGCCTGTCAGCCGTTGCACCCCCACCCAGCTCGTTTGCTCCCACACGTGGAGTCGCCATTTTTATCTCCCCGGTCACGGCCTTCATGCCCGCCTGCAGGCTTCGGCCCATGTTCTGCGTCTCACCCCGCAGCTTTTCATTTCTTCTTTCATCTTTGTTTCCATTCCGTTCATTTTTGTATCCATCTTTTCGTTTATTTGTTGTGCATTTGCATCCATCGTCGTTTTCACTTCATTTCTATTTGTATCCATTTTTTCGTTCATGCCTTTCATCTCGTTGTTCATTTCATTTTTCATTTCATTTGTATTTGTATCCATCGTCGTTTTCACTTCATTCATTTGTTTGTTCTTTGCCTCCAACATGGCCTGTAAGCTGGGCCATGTTGGATGCACTCAGCTGAGCCGTTTCGGCAAGGGTTGGAGAAGGGTCTTGGTGGAGAGGGGGGGGAGGTGTCATACACTGCGGCCGCTGCCGCACCCATTTCAGGTTCTGGGTTCAGTTGGGCGAGTCCGTGTTCCTGCACAATCAACATTTCCTGCTCGGGGATTCCATCCTGGACCATGGACTCTACATTATTACACATATACATTTCTAATACCCCCGGCTCCCGCTCGCCTTGAGACGCCATCTTGCTTCTCGTGAAGGGTTAATTTCGCTCGCTCGTAATTTGGAGGGAATCGGGGGTCGCCTCTCTCACCCCTGGACCGATTCCCGTGAATTTAGCCGGAGACAGGAGAGCCTGTTTTCCTGTTCTCCGATACCAGTGCCGCGAGGAGGGCGATGAATTTGTATCCCACTCCTGACACCAGTGTTGCGGTCTTCGCGCCCGCCGGCGTGCGACGGCCACGTAACTCGAATCGCGGCACGTCGCCCACCGGACGGACAATCCAGTCGTGACCCTCTCGGACTAACGCCGGGAACCAGTCACGGGTGGACCTTTCGGTCTCACCGCGATCGAGCCAATCAGCCCCCGCGTGGGATAGGGTTGCTCGCCAAATTCGAACTACCTAAGTACCCACGCGGAGGGTAGACCGGGCGATCGCACCTCGCCGCAGGTCGACTTCGGACACGGGCCACTTAAGCGACCCGTTCCGTACTATCAGAATAACCGAGCGGTGTTATCGTCGACCTCGACGGTTCGATTAATTATCGGGCGTATTCAGCCCACTACCAACCCTTTACGTGAAGCAAGATGGGGATTCAATGGAGGAAAAGACGAAGCGAAGCGGGAGAACAGTTCAACAATAAAGCACATTTATTCGCGACGAACGGAAAGCACACAAATACAATTCCACCAAATGCACACAAAAAAAAAGAAAACACAATTCCATTTACACAAAAAGCAAACATAAAAGTGAAAACACAGTGCAGAGCTAATACCGACTACCGAGCACACGGCAACACTTATACAATTCTACTTCACAGACGGCGCCGACAACACACATACCCAAAACCAAGGAAAAGAAATCCCCCAAGAATGGGGCAGGCCTGAGGCCGAGACCGGGTCGGGCCTACCCGTCTGGTGATGAGACGCGGAGCGGCGATGGCCCGCAACCCGCGGGCCTCGTGGACAGTGCCTGGCTGGGGGTGGGAACGGGGCCCCCTTGGTCGCACTATCTCAGCGCGGGGGGAAACAGGAGGGGGTTGCTGATGCTCGGGGTATAGAGGATCTTTATTATCCCTGGTGTGCGTCTCCACCTCGGCCAGGTCGCGCTGCCGGCCTCCCTCGGGCGTGCAGCTCCTGGCACCGACGCGAGCACCCCTCGTCCGACTCTCTTCAGCTTCTCCAGCCACTGCAGGCTTCGGGCTCCAGTCTTCCACACTCGTCCCTCCGTTCCGACTCCTTCTCGTTCTCGACTCCTTCTCGTTCTCGTTTGCGACTCTCTTCTGACTGACGAACACCGTCCTTTTTATCCCCCCGTAACTTCGCCTTTGACCCCCTCCCTTTGACCTTTCACCTCGCTCCCCATTGGCCCGAGAAAAAGTGGGCGTGAAGGCTTTTTGATCCACAAATTTGCATATATCGATCGTTCTGGAGAGGCGGGGCCAAATCGCCCTCGCTCGCTCACCGATTGGACGGCAAAAAGTGGGCGTGTGTCGTTTTTGATCCGTTTTTGAAGCACAAAATCCGTGATTTTGTACACGCTGTTCGACGCGCGTTCTGCATGAGTCCAACACCGGTACCCACAGCGGGGCAAGAACGGTGGCGATGCTACGGTTGTGAGGTGTGCGTGAAGGTCGTGGCGGTTGTGGTGAAGCGGTGGTTGTGGTCGGTGGTTGATGTTGTGGTTGTGATCATGGCGGTTGGTCCAAAATAAAGATAGTAAAAGAAAAACGGCTATCCTGAAGAGTCGCAGCTCGCATAAATGACATGTATTCCCACTAGACAACGGGTTTGGGCCTAACTACACATGCACTTACCGAGATACCTCACCTAAGGGACCTGAATGGTGGTTTGCGAATCTGGTAACCACAACAATATATATATATATATATATATATATATATATATATATATATATATATATATATATATATATATATATATATTACTAAAACTCTCATCTTGTATGGATGGATGTTCCCAAAATATAGCCAAAACGGTACACGAAAGTGCAAAAATTATAGGGCTGCCTTACTCACGGTGTGCAGTATTCTCCTGCGGTGTGCAGTATAAAGTTTCGTTAAAATTGGGCAACGAAAAAAATTATTCAAAAATCAATTCCCGATTCAGTGAAGTACTCTTCGGGAGTATTTGATCAATGCAAACAACCTCAGCGGTATAGTTCGCTGGAGCTGTCTTCTTTTCTTGAAATGATTTATTTTAAAATCTCAAACATTTAGTATGGACAAAGAACGATTTATTTTTAAGCATAAAATATACATCTCTTCGGGAGTATTTGATCAATGCAAACAACCTCAGCGGCATAGTTTGCTGGAGCTATCTTTTTTTGGTAAATGATTTGTTAATCAACCGCTGTCACAACGGGAATCCAACGGGTTCTCGGGTCATCTAGTATATACATATATATATATATATATATATATATATATATATGTATGTATGTATATATTACTTGCAAATACCACCTGTCACTTCACTGACGGGAATACTGACAGGGGGGGGAGAAAAAGAGGGCGGAGAGAGAGAGGGGGAGAGTGAGGATGTGGAGGGGAAAAAAGAGAGGAGGCAGGGGCAAAGAGAGAGGAGGAAGGGCGAAACAGAGAGGAGGAAGGGGGGAAAGAGAGAGGAGGAAGGGGGGAAAGAGAGAGGGGCGGGAAGGCAGACGTGTGGTGGAGCATTAATTACGATTCATACCGTCTCATCAAAATTATTCTGCATAGAATAACAGTGAAGATTGAAACAAAATAATTTCTGAAATCCATTTTCTACTGGACATACGATAAATACCGCTGGAGACAAACACCGCCCGGACTGGTCCGGAGACAAACAAACACCACCCAGACAGGTCCGGAGACAAACACCGTCCAGACATAATCACTGCCCAGACACGTCCAAATACCAAAGACAGAGAGCGAGAGATGTGTTGGAGGGTGCCTGCACTGTATTAGGAGGGTGTGGAGTGAGGATGGGACAGAGAGAGAGAGAGAGAGAGAGAGAGAGAGAGAGAGAGAGAGAGAGAGAGAGAGAGAGAGAGAGAGAGAGAGAGAGAGAGAGAGAGAGAGAGAGAGAGAGAGAGAGAGAGAGAGAGAGAGAGAGAGAGAGAGAGAGAGAGAGAGAGAGAGAGAGAGAGAGAGAGAGAGAGAGAGAGAGAGAGAGAGAGAGAGAGAGAGAGAGAGAGAGAGAGAGAGAGAGAGAGAGAGAGAGAGAGAGAGAGAGAGAGAGAGAGAGACAGACAGACAGACAGACAGACAGACAGACAGACAGACAGGTGGGGGGAGGGGAGTTAACAGACAGAAAGTGTTATGCTTTATGAACAAAACACACACACACACACACACACACACACACACACACACACACACACACACACACACACACACACACACACACACACACACACATTAGTGCTTGGCTGATATCACCATTTTTTTGGAAATCAGCAGACTGGAGTCAGTGTGATTACCAACTACAGTACATACTGTACTGTAATCAACCCCAAAACGTTGAGTAGCTCTCACCCTTCTTTTGGGGGAATTTCAATAAACAAATTATAAAAACATTGTTGCATTATACACGTTTCAGGAAACAAACAGCTCAGAAATCGGGTGTTATCAAATATATTTTGCTTTAAAACTCACAAAGAAAAACCATATAACCTTTGTTAATCATGTCTACCTTGTAGCAACTGCCGATTGTCCATCCCGATCGAGAAACGAACTGTGCTGCTATCGACTGTAGGAAGCTTGGCAAGTGGTTTAAGCACTCAAGCAAACACTCCAATTAAATGGCTGCTAAGGAACGGCTGGCCAGACTGTGGCTGCAAACCATGTAGGATCCCTTTAACTTTGAAGCCAGTCTTCACCGCACCCGCAGCAGTTAAATAATTTAAATTAATTTGTTCAAATAATGACTTTATCCACAAAAGAGTTGCTGTTTAATGTAGAACAACCCTGGAGCCATCACAAAGTTTATTAGGCTGTGAAATTAACATTGCAGATAATCTGCCAAGTTTCCTGCTCCACTGTGCACGCATCACATGGTACTTTGGTTCGGGGTCTGCGCAAATGTTATAACTTCATTTTAAAATGTCTGTTTTTCACTAGATTTGCTTCGATTCCTGTGGAGCACCTCGTGAAACCTCCGAAAATATAGACACAGATCTGGCAGACACAATGGATAAGCAGTCCCTCTGGGGAACAGGCGTGAGGTCAAGCAGTGGATGAATTAAATCATATAGTGTCTATTCAAGGTCTATTTAATGAGCCACAGGAATCGTGGCTTTCCTTACAGAACACCCAAATTCCACGTGTAAGTGGTTTGGTTCAGTTTAACGTTTTGACATCTTCTTTTAAGGTATGATACATTGAGTGCTTTCTTTTAGTTAAGTCTTCTATTCAACATCTCTTCCGTTTTAAGATTAGGATTATATTCACTAATTTCATCAATAACAAATATATTCTGAGCACCAAAAGCAATAGCAATGCCAAAAAGCAATCTATTTTCATTATCATTCCTTTGCAGTTGAAATCTAATTTTTAGACCATATGGAACTTTATAATGATCACAAAATCTAAATATACCTTTAAGAGGAACTGCCACAGTAAAACTATTACCTGCTTTTGTATCATCATTATACATTCCTTTTTTTGACTATTTCCAGGGTCTGTGTTTGTTCCCATTGCCATATCAGAAATAAAACCTTCGACAGCCCCCTTTCCCATTCTATCACTAAATGAATATAGTGTAAATTTCATCATTTCAGGTGTACCAGAGACATAATCAACTGCTTCAACTTCTTGTGTTCCAATGTACAAACGAACACTATCAAACATTTTCCAGAAGAAATCATTTACGAGTGTAGCCTTTGTGTTATTTGCAGCCTTAGTGAATGTAAATTTCCACAACAAGGAACTTTCGGATAGATTCAAATAAGTTTGTTGATTATTTATTTCAAAACATTTTGCTCCATTTGTATTCCAGTCTGTTCCAGTTATAGCATTTACCTTGAAGTAGTCTTCTTTTTTAGTAGAGTTTGAGATGACAATGGTATCATCCAAATCATAGCAAAGATCAATTGCTTCCATGCTTGTATTTATTTTGGAAAAAAGATGTTAAAACTTTTGAAACTCTGGCCCAAGTATTTGAATTATTTTCTGTCGTTCTTGGGGAGACAACTGAGTTTTGCCTTTCTTAATTTCTTTTATTGCTTGTAATTTATGGGATTCCTTTTGGGCATCTTTTATACTCTTTATAGCACCCACTACATTTCCCACAGCAGAAGCAGTTGAACCAATTAGGTGTTTATGTTTAAGAATAGTTGAACCTATACCCATTAGAGTATCAATTATCTCCTTTTTTTTTCTAAATATCATCTCCTTTTTTTCTAAATTGATGTGCTACATCCTGTTGTCTCTTAGGTTTATAGTATCCTCCACCAAGATACATACCTTCACACTTGTAGTGTAGGGAAAGGAACATCCCATCCCCTGTAATTATTTTATATTTTCTCAACTCGTGTTTCCTCACAATAACCATCGTATTTATTTATTGGAAAACTTCACGTTGGTAAATTCTGATGGATATAATTTCTCCATGAAAAGAAATTATGCGATTATGTTGTTCGGTTATCCTAAAATTTACTCTGTATATGGTTTTTCCAGACATGGGAAGATAAACCAGATTTTTGGGTTCCATATTGAATTTATAACCAATTGGGGTTGAGTATGCACTGAATGAAAATATTGTATTTGTTCTCATTCCATCATTATAAGCACCATCAATCAAATCACAGTGAATTAATACCGAATTTATGCCTGAGGATATTTGAATGATATTATCACTGTAAAACTTCCCATTAGTTTCAATCTTTTTTGAGGAGAAACCCAATAACTCTCTAAATGTATTATCAATTGTGAAATCAACCTTGTAGTTATTTTAAAGTTTAATCGTTGATTTTGAAGTATGTTTTTGAATACCGATAACATATTTTTTGGTTCATCACCCTGATCTTTCATAAGGCGAGTAATTTCGGAAGATATTTAAGAAATCTCACATGCTCCGGGTGAAACTGTTATCGTTTTCTATCCACTTCCCGGATTATAACTAAACTTATCGTTTTTCGCTGTGATATTAAACAAGGTATTATAAGTTTCCATAGACAATAAAGACGCCTCCTATTCTTTTGTTGCATCTGGTTGTAGTGGGTATGGAAATGAAGACGTGTGGTCGCTTGTTGTAAAATTAAAACGAAGGATTGTACTTCTCATCTTGTTTAATATGGAATAAAATGTCTTTGTATTGACATTTATTAATTATTTTCATGTTCAACAACTGGTCTAAAATGGCTGATGCTTCATTAAAACAATTATTTCCAGCCTTCTTACTACCTAACAGCAATAACAGTCCATTAACTAATTGTGATGGGTCATTTGGAAAAAAACTAACACCTGAACCAAGCCTACTTAAAGCCTGAATAATGTGTTTCACCTTCTCATTCTTCCTACTTTTACCAGATATATTGACCCTATAATTAAGAGAGTCCAGCAGATCAATATATACTCTATCATCCTTATTTTTCATAACCAATGGTTTATAAAAAATACTTTGATTCATCCCTCACATTTGAACCTTGTCTTCCATTTTTGTGAGAAGAAACATTAATCTTGGAGTTACTTTAACGAGGTGTTGAGCAGAACTCAAGAACCTTAATTCATCATTCAATATCAATCCCTTTTCTTGAACAAGATGGAATCTTGCTGGTTGTTCTGTTGGAATGAGTCCTGCGTTTGTTTTTGAATCCGCTGAATATTCATTGTTTTGAAGAGCCTTCACAATATAATCAGGGGGTTGATTAATCTCTTCCATTTGTTGAAATAATCCTTCATCATATTCTAATTCTCCTATATTCTCTTATTCTTCCTCTGTCAGTTGACTGAAATCTTTTAGCATTTGAAGTTTTTTCGGAGTATATTCTATTGTGGGAACTGCAGAAGCATCTGTACTTTTTTGTTGGGAAGTTTTTAAAAGTGGTTTAAAAAATTTCTCTTGTTTTCTTTCAAATGCTTCTTCACCCATTAGTTTTTGTCTGGATTTCTTCTTTATGTCTACTTGTTGTTTTACAACTTTTGAAACCAACTCTTGATGTTCCTTAAATCTTTTTTCTCTTTGTTTTGCATCCATTTATTTATTGAAAAATATAATTTACTGAATTGTTAAGGTCAACAGGGAAATTTTCCTTTTCTTCATCATTAAAGTAGATGTGTTCAAATAAATCCTTTTCTTTAAATATTTCATTAAATTCTTTATTCACATTAATACGAGTTGTCATTTCTTCTTCACTAATACTTGTATTTCTGCTTTTCATACGTTTGTGTCGAGTTTCTTCATCAACATCAAAACCAAATGATAAAATCATAACTCCATGACCACTCAGATGTTTAATAATTTGCCTAATTCCTTCTGGATTAGTTTCTAATATCCCAAAACCACCAGATTTTTTTTTAACTCACTCTTACAATGCAAATATTTTGTTGTACCAAGAGAGACCTCCTCAAATATTTGACCTTCGTTCATCAATCGCATATGTTCCTCAACTGAAATGAAGTAATAATCTTCACCTTCTACTTCCCCTGGTCGCATTGCTCTGATTGTTGTTCATACAATACGAATCACATGGTGTTTTTTTTTTTAACTTACAATATTTTCATTTTTACTATTCAAAAATCTTGATTTATGAAAGTTTTTTTCCTGAAGCAGATTTATCCACAAGGAGAATAATAATAGTTGCCATTTATATATGTAATTATTTATAAAATAAAATATATATCCCTTAATATCTCATCTTGTTTCACAACAATATATTTATATTTTTCAGTCGTGTGCTTCATATAATCCCAAATTCTTTTTTACTACATAATGTAGAACAATTGTCTCTCCAAAAATTGTTTATATCTATTGAATTTAACTTGAATAAAATAAAAGTATTAGCATTGTTTCTTATTGAGCGACGAGGGAGTTGAAAGTATGATTGACTAAGATAAATGCAATTTCAAGAAGAATGCCTCCCTTTTGTGTAGTAGCTATCCATTACCGTTTGGTTTCTCTCATTAACACAATCAAAGATAACGAGGTTCTTTTTTGAGTTATCCAAATCTTAGGGTGAAGGTATATCATCCATATTATCATACAGAATACAAGTTATAGGTTTTTATTTCTTTTTACATTTCTTTGTATCACAAAATAGTTGTATTATATCTTCAATGTTGTAATCATTTAGTTCATTTTGAAGTTTAAATAAACCGATTATATCTTCTTTTTTGAAGACCCGCATTAAAACCTTGTGAGAGTCGTTGATATTCAGGTTGAAAACTTGACTTTGTAAAAAATTATTAAATTATCATAATCTAAAAAGTTGGGAGAAAGGAGCATCTTTAAAAGCAGGCAGGTTTTTCCACATCCGCTTGAACCAACTATGAGACATCTTAATGAATTTGGAAGATTTTCATGGTTGTTTAATTTTATGTTATTTTCCCAAATGGGTAAAAAATCATTCATTTATATATTTGGAAAACAGGTTATTTAATTTTTTATTGGCTTTTTTAGAAACTCTATGTTTTTCCTAAGTTCAGGTTTAATTTCAAGACAATCCATTATTTTACTTATACAATATTTTTGTGTTGATATTTCCCTGACAATGAAAATCGTTAATAATATAAATCATCAATCCATGAAATATTACCGTCATTTGTTTGGTCTCTTCTCTTGTAAGAAAAGGTGTATTATTACCCTCATACTTAACATTCATTTATCTTGTTAATCTTGCAAAGTAATTCATTTTTGATGTAATTATGAAACAGTTGTGTTCTTTTTTATGTTTTTTATTTTCATTAATTAGAAGATAATCACATTGTTTATGGGTTTCTGACTCTGTGTTTAATCCCACTCTATTACATGCAGGATAATTCTCAAATTTGTCATGTGGAGAATCAGGGAATTCAAGAGGCTCAAGATTTAGTATCCTATTCATATTTTAAAGTAAAACTATACTTCAAACAAAATTCATCTTCGGTACTTTCATTGGTGCTTTCACGATCACCTATAAAACTACTTTCATAACTATCGTTTGAACACAAACTCTCGGTATCATAACTATCTTCTGTTCCAATAGAGATACTATCATCACTCTCATAATCTTCAAAATCTTCAGTTGAATAATGACTCATATTTAATTAGGAGAAAAAAAAACATTACCATCTCTATCTATATACTTTTTTTCAATAATATTCAACTAGAATCAACTACCACATTTTTTATATTAAAGGTAATTTTAAAATGGTCCTTAACTACTATTGAACGAAATGTCATTTCACCTGATATATTGACATCTTTTATTTCATCAAGATTTACATCTTTAGGGTTGTTGAAAAAAATACAAATTTCTCCTGCATATTGTAGATGGTCTTATCTTTTCTTTCTAAAGCTTCATCCATAAGGTTTTTCTTTTTTGATACTTTTTCTTGTTTCATTGCTTTTTCTCGTTTTGAATATATTGCCAGAAGGAGAGGAAAAACTTTTGTTGGAGCTACTTTAATTGATGTTCTTCCAGATATACGAAAGCCCTTCCACTGAAGGAAATTGAAGAACTCATATTAGTCGCCATAATTGTTTTTATCCAATAGTTGTTATATTTATCTTTATTCAATTTTACATCCTCGACATATTTCTCAGTATCTTTTACAAATATAGAGATTAATTGAAATTTGTCTTTTGTCTTATTGTATTTATTATTAATAAATACAATGATACATTGTATTTATTAAGTGAAAAAAGTTGGTGAATAAAATGGTTTTAAGCACAGATTCACCTATAAACTAGAGGGGGAGCACTCGGTAGAGTGCAAAACCTCCGTTGCCAATACTGCTGGGTCACTCAAGTGAACCTGATATCCTATTCATTCAATTTGACGTCAACAGTGCTCACAGAGTTATAGTTTGCAACTTTCCCTTTTACATACTCAATTCATTCGTCATAACTAGATTCCTTGAGACAGAAATTGATTTCACGTGGGTATATCCACCTGAAGTTTCAAAATCAGCCGCAATTATAATTTTGGCATGATTTTTTGTTGGAAATCACTTATAACATGTAGAAATGCAAAAAAATAAAAAAAATAAAAAAATTTTTGAAAAAAAAGTTGCAAAATTTTGTTTTTTTTTCTCTAACAATTTTTTTTTTGGGGGGGGGGGGGGGTTGAAATCACTTAAAATATGTAGAAATGCAAAAACAAAAATTCAAATATTTTTTCAAAATAGCCGCCATAGCGGCCATATTGGACTTTGGACTAAGTCCAAAATCTAATGGCATGATCCTTGGACCATACCTAACCCCCCCCCCACCAAGTTTCGTCGAAATCCGTCGAGGAGTTTTTCCGTAATACTGTTCACAAACAAACAAACAAACAAGCAGTCATAGACTGGTACTTACGAAATCGTCAACTTGACCTCTGACCTTGTCTAATAGAAGCTGTCTCGAGAGAAGGTAGCAACGCAAACCAGAAGTTTCTACGATGATTCTGTACCAAACCATCAAAAATCGAATGTTTGACCTCACTGTGACCTTGACCTCACTGTGACCTTGACCTTTGACTTATTTTGACCAAAATCTAATCAGCACTAGCCATCACCCTCCTGAATCACGTGGTGTAATTTGACATTGGTAGCTTATTCCTTTCTCGAATTATCGTGCCTATAAACAAACAAACACACACACACAAACAAACAAACACACAAACAGATGACGGAAGTCATCAATATACTTACGAAATCTAAAACAAACAGACAGGGGTAAAAACAGTAACCTCCGTCCATCTTTGATGGCGGAGGTTAATTAAATGGAATTTTCATCAAGAAAATTTTAGTTTAAGCAAAGTTTTGCTATATAAATATGATGAATACAACGTACTGCGACGTTTGTAATCATGAATATAAATCTTATAAAAAAAACACCTTCAAACCAACAAACACACATTCAATCTTTTCAGACAAACATCTCCATTTGAACAAGAAACAAAACATTGTGATAGATGTAATATTGATATTCTTAAAAAATTTTTTTATCGTAGACACCTTCAATCACACAAACACAAGAAGAATTAAGAAAGGGAAGGGGCTACTAAATTCTCGATTGAAAACTCTGATGGGGCATTTGAAGAACATATAAAAATAAGATTGTTTCACTTTGAAGACCATGGACCATCTTCAATCATTGAAGCTGTTGATATGGTTAAACGAAGTATTGAAACTGTATTTGAAAACACATTAAGTGAAATGAAAACTTTAAAGTTTTATGTAGGTGTAAAATTGAATATGGTAAGAGAAAGTGATGAAACTACTCACTATATGAGGACAAACCCTCACTTTATCACATCATTTCAAGATTTTGCAAGATGTGATATTTATGATGAACTCCAGAGACAAGAACAAGATGTCTCAACTTCTTTCATACGAATGAATGATTAAATCAACATTCAAAATACTTTAGTAATCATAAATCAACCGTAATTAATATACCAAAACCATGAAAGAAGATATCATTCAAAGAATACAACAAATCTAACAAACATCCATTTGTGATATATGCTGATTTTGAAAGTATCCTTGAAAAGATCGATACTGTTTCTCCAAATCCAAATAAATCATACACAAATAAATATCAAAAATACTCCTTGTGGTTTATGTTATTATATCAAATCATCTATTGGTGATAAATACAACAAGTTAGAACTTTATAGAGGAGAAGATGCTTCAGAGGAGTTTGTAAGACAATTGGAAAAAGACTGCGTAAGACTAAGAGAAATAATGGTTAAAACCTATAAACCAATGTCATTAACAAAGGGAGAGAAAAAGGAATTTAGGAAGAACAGTGTCTGTCATATTTGTGAGGAGAAAATTGAGGGAGAGGTCAAAGTTAGGGATCATTGTCATCTTACTGGTAAATATAGAGGTCCAGCTCATTTCCATTGTAATCTTAATTACAAGCCCCCAAACTTTATTCCTGTCTTTCCTCACAACAAAGCTCACTATGACACACATCTATTTATAAATGAACTTTCAAAGACATCTGGAGATATTTCTGCCATTCCTAACACAGATCAAAAATACATCTCATTCACAAAAACAATTCATACATCCCCCATAACCCATATCAGATTTTTTGACACATTCAAGTTAATGGCAAGTCCATTAACTAACTTAGCATCAAATATTAAAAACTTACTGAATCTTAAATCACATTTCTCAAATCAAGAAGAGATTGATCTCTTATAACGAAAGGGAATATATCCGTATGACTATATGGATTCATTTGAGAAGTTCAAAGAAACACAACTTCCTTCAAGGGAAAGTTTCTATAGCAAGTTGAATAAAACTCATATTTCCGATAGAGGTTATACACAAGCTAAAAAGGTTTGGGAGAAGTTTAATATAAAGAATCTTGGAGAATATCACGATTTGTATGTTAAAACTGATGTATTATTATTGACTGATGTGTTTGAGACTTTTAGAACAGTCTGTCATAATATAAATTCTTATGGATTAGACCCCACTCACTATTACACCGCCCCGGGTTTGGTTTGGAGTGCCATGTTAAAAATGACAAAACAGAATTTGGAATTAATCAGTGATATAGATATGCTTTTAATGATGGAGAAGGCTCAAAGAGGAGGAATATCACAAGTATGTTCCAAGAGATATGCTAAAACAAATAACAAATATCTTCCTGATTATAATAAGAATGAGGACAACTCTTACCTGGTGTATTGGGATGCTAACAGTTTGTATGGGTGGGCTATGTCTCAATCTTTACCTTATGGAAAACTTAAATGGGTTAAAGAAAAACATTATGAAAAAGTTTTACAAGACACTGTTATCTCCTCTCAAAAAGAATTGGATGAAGCTGAAGTTGGAGATTATTTTGAGGTTGATTTAAAATATCCAGAAGAACTTCATAACAAACATAAAGACCTACCCTATGCCCCTGATAAAGAAAGTTCAAGAAAAGAATGGTTAAGTGATTACCAACAGTCATTTAATATAAAAGGTAAATCTACAGAAAAACTACTTATTACATTAAATGATAAAAAAAAGTTATGTTTTGCATCAAAGGAACTTGAGGCAATATTTATCTGCTGGGTTGAGAGTGAGGAAAATTCATAGGATTTTGAAATTTAAACAAAGTCATTCGTTAAAGAAGTATATCGATTTTAATACAAAAAGGAGAACAGAAGCAAAAACAGATTTTGAGGACTTTTATAAGTCAATGAATAATGCTGAATTTGGAAAGACTATGGAAAATGTTAGGAAAAGGCAAAACATAAGACTTGCTACATCTTGAAAACAGGCTTCAAAATTAATTAATAGATCAAGTTTTAAGCAAGCGGAGGTGTTTTCAGAAAACTATTATGCTATTCATTTGAAAAAAGAGAGTATTGAAATGGATAAATCTATTTATATCGGAACATCAATTCTTGACTTGTCAAAGTCGTTAATGTGTGACTATTACGATACTAATTTAAAAACAAAGTATAAGGATAATGTATCATTGGTATATATGGATTCAGATAGTTTTATATTAGAAATTATAAATATATGGTTGTTGCAACAGCGCAAATGGTTCTGGTCGTGCATACTCTGCTCTTTTGCACCCCATGTTTCTGCAGGGTGCACAGGGTCCACAGGGTCCACCATCATTCCCATTCTGGTGAAACTCCAAAAAACCAGGATCACTGCTCACCTCCACTCATTCCTCTTTTTCCATTCTGTGGAATCAACTTCCACATCTTCTTCAATCTCATTCTTCCATCCAGGTCTTCGTGACACCTGTCCACCACCATCTCAGATCGTCCCAATCCAAAACCATGATCTTTTCTACTCTCGTTAACCCCACCACCCCAAGCCCTCCTTCCAAATTTCCAAGTTTTCCTTCCTGAGAGTTTCCTTCTGTATCCATGTTATCCACCCCATGCATCCTCCCCGATCCCACATTCCTCCCCATATGCATTATTTGTCCAAGTCACCTCTATTTTGTCCTTCAACACTGCTGGTGGTGTCATCGTCGTCCCCTCACCCCCCCCCCCAACCCCTTTTCTACTGTTCATTTTGTTCTGTTGTGGCCTGATCCGTTCAGTGTTATTGCTCTTCCACGAGCCTTGTCCTTGTACACAAAAACCCCCGACTATGTTACCACTGCATGTCTAGGATATCAACACCTCATTTGTGATGAGATACTGAAAGGATTTGCACCTCCTCCATATATATGTCTGATGGTGGAAAATAAATCCTTAAGGTAACTGTAGTGCAAAAAGTACTGCGTCATCAATGTGAAAACAGACGACATGCTTCAAAAAATAAAAAAATAAAATAAGAGGTAACAATCCGTGGGCTGGCAGTTTGAAAGTGGATTTTCTTATAATTGCCATGACTAAGTGACAGGATTCCAAAAAAGAAACCGATTTTAATTATAAATGTTATTAATTGCATAAGATTCCTCAGTTTCTGGACAACGTAGGAGCACATTCACGCACGTCATGACTCAAGAGCACTGTGTGTGAAGATGTGGTTTATGGTCACGTGCAGAGGTGGCAAAACAAAACAGAGTAAAAAATCAACAAATGTATTTTCAAAATATCAACGAGTCGAAATACTTGTACAAAATACATACACGCACACTTTATACGTATAATACATACACACGTAAAACATAAAAAACACACACACGATGTGTATAATACACACACATCTTGTATGTATAATACACACATTAAACGTATAATACACACACGTTATATGTATAGTAGACACACACATACACACATGTTGTACATATTGTTACGGCTGTGGAAATTCGCATTACAACATAAAGGGCCTGTAGGTGAGATATCTCTAAGTACATGTGTAGTTAGCCCAAACCCGTTGTATAGAGGGAATTTATGTGATTCATCCCGGCTGCGACGCTTTGAGTTAGCCATTTTTTCTGTTCTATCTTTATTTTGAACCAACCATGTCTCAACCGCCATCACACAACTGCCACGCCACCGCCACCATCTACGCTCCCACATCATCGCACCACCGCCATTCCCAAACGGCACCATAACCATCAAACCACCACCGAAAACCCTCCACCACCTTCACCTCTCTCCTTCTACGGCCATTCCCACACCACCTGTGAACACTGAATGTCGGGCTGTCTCGGGCCCATTCGGCGTTTGGTGCCGAGCTCACCGAGCCGCGAGCGCAAATAGCGGCCTTTCCGAGGGAAAATTCGGATCAAAAACGCTACATGCCCACTTTTCCTCCGTCCAATTAGCGAGCGCGGGGCTGCTTGGCCCCGCCTCCAGGCGCGTGTGTGTGAAGTCGATATATGCAAATTCTAGGATCAAGGGAGGTTCACGCCCCCGTTTCCTCTGACCAATGGGCGAGCGTGGCTCTGCCCCCGAGGTCATTCTGATCCGAATATTTGCATACTGGCTTCTCCTGCCCGCCTATAAAAAGGCGAGCGCAAAGCAAAAGGAGTGGCAGAGTCGAGTCGGTCGGGTGAGGAGAGTGCAAAACTGGGCAGAGTCAGTCGGGTCGGTCGGGTGAGGAGAGCGCGCGGTGGAACTGGAGGAAAAGGAGCTCGGGTCCGAGGCGAGAAGGATGGCGGTCGGCGACGAGGTTACGGTGTGGGGAATCGCTCATCTCGTCGCGGGACCCAAGCCAGGCAGCCATTCTCCTCCCCCAGGGCATCAACAATTCCCCCCTTTCCCCCACGCTGAGATAGTGCAAAAGGGGGCCCCGTTCCCACCCCACCCCAAACGTCATGCCAACGAAACCCGCCAAGGAGCACGGAGTCGGGGCACAGCCGCGCGGCCACATTTGCGCTCGCCCGCCAACGCGTCACGAGGACGCGGGTAGGACCACCCCCCCCGGTCTCATGGACCTGGCCGCTCCTCCAGGTATGCGCACATTTGGCCTACAGGCCTGTCTGCCTCCTTGTCTATGAGGGTGGCTTCTTTCCTTTGCTTTTGTGTAAATGTGTGTTGGCGCCGTCTGTAAAGTAAAGCTGTATAAGTGTTGCCGTGTGTGCGCGTAGTCGGTATTAACTCTGCGTCGTTGTTGCTTTTATTGTTTTGGTTGCTTAATGTGCATTTTGACTGTATGGCCAGGAAATAAATGTGCATTGTGTGAACTGTTTTCCCGTTTCGCTTCGTCTTTTCTCTAATTGAATCTCCATCCAGCTTCACGTAAAGGGTTCGTAGTGGGTGCAAAACGCCCGGTAAATAATCTGAACCGTCGAGGTTTGACGATAACACCGCTCGGTTATCCCGATAGTACGGAACGGGCCGCCCAAGTGGCTCGTGTCCGGAGTCGACCTGCGGCGAGGTACGATCGCCCGGTTTACCATCCGCGTGGGTACTTAGGTAGGTCGAGTTTGGCGAACAACCCTATCCTATGCGGGTGGCCGATTGGCACGATTGTGGTGAGGTTGAAAGGCCCACCCGTGACTGGCTCCGGGCGATAGTTCCCGGAGGGTCATGACTGAATTGTCCGTCCGGTGGGCGACGTGCCGCGATCTGAGTTACGTGGCCATTCGCACGCCGGCGGGCGCGAATTCGCAACAATATAATACACACACATGATACACATAATGCACACAAGTTATATGTATAATGAACACACAAGTTACTCAAACTCACATTATTCATGACATGTTGACATGTTATATACACACATATTATATACGTGACACGTTGCACATGTTATATACACACATATTATACGTGACATGTTGACATGTTATATACACACAAATTATACGTGACATGTTGCACATTTTATATACACACATATTATACGTGACATGTTGCATATGATATATAAACACATATTACACGTGACATGTTGCATCTTATACATGTTATACAGTATTATACATCTATATGCCTGGTGTTGGCTTAATGGTTAGGGTGGCAGGCTTGGGATCCTCAGGTCCTGAGTTCAAATCCTGAGAGGTTTACACCATCCTCAGCCGGTAACTACAAAAGTATTTTGAAGTTACTCTCTGAGGCAGCCTTCCCTTGGATTGTAAGGCCATGTCAAATGAAATATTGCAATGAGGTGATAATCTTCAGAAGTGCTGACTGTGCAGAGGTTTGTTCTTCTAGAAGTTTGCTGTTCAACTGCATATTGACACCAAGTTGATTTTGCTGGTATTTTAGATTTTCAGAGACAAGCATTATGTGTGGTTGATTGTTTGTGGCGTCTAATTTTTGGATGCTCTTCTTCCAGTTTTGGAATTCATCATGACATTGAAAAGGCTGATCTGGGAGATTTGAAACAGTAATCTCAAGCTCAGCCCTCGAAAATTCACCTCGATCTGTTGTAATCCACCCCCCCCCCCGCCCCATTCCCCATGCCTGGTGTTGGCTTAATGGCTCGGGTGGTGGGCTTTGGATCCTAGGGTCCTGAGTTCAAATCCCACTCAGCTGTTGAATTAATACCAGGTGGGGTTCACTCGGCCTGTCATCGTTCCACGGTCGGAAAATTCAGTGCCAGCATGCTGGTATATTGTGTCGGAGTGGCGACCCGTCCAGGATTGTGCCCAATAGCCAAGGAGACTACTAAGGCAGCACCAACGCTCTGCACAGAGTATGGTCCCAATGGATGGATGGATGGATGGATGGATTATACATCTTCTACAGTGTATAAACTAAAGGTTTTTGCAATTGTCGTTCAAAAGGCAAAACCAGCCTGCCTTGTGTGAGGATTACATGACATCTTCAAAAAGCCTGGTGTTGGCCTCGTGGCGAGGGTGGCTGGCTTGGGGTTTTAGGGTCTTGAGTTCCTGAGTTCGAGCTTCGTTGGCTGCTGAATTAACACCAGGTGGGGTTGACTCAGCTTGTCATCCTTTTGAGGTCGGTGAAACGAGTACCAGTGTACTGATATAGGGACACAGCATCAGCAGCACAGCCATGCCTCAACAAAATGATAGCAACCTGGCAGCCAAGCTGCCATGCACAAGAAGAAGAATGACATCTTCAGATTCAAGACTGGGAGAGGAATACTTGCCAGGTTACATCCTGCATCCCGTGGCGGCAGGAACACCTGACACGCAACACCCCATGGTCCAGACAATTGTATTAGGACTGCAAACACGTGACCTGTATTAGTCTCTGATGACATCTTCAGCTCGAATCCTCATCCTATTCATATGAAGGCATCCCAAGCTTTTGCTCGTCTCCAACAAATGCTTCTCATTGGATTCTGAAATATCACATTTATTGCTCATAAGTTCTTGCTCATATTTTGTTGAGTTCAAATTTTGAGTTGATATAAATATTCTCGTTAAGTTATGAGGAGATGAGCAGAGCTTTCTTATTACCCCGTGCAAAATGCAAGCTGTGGTAATGAGCCAATTCGCGAAGCAATACACACTATAATGGCTCATTAAAACGAAAAGATACGTTGTATTGAAAATTTGAAAACCCTCCGCCCCCCCCCAACCCCACTCCAAAAGACTTCCAACCCCATGAACAAACAAATTAATAAACACACAAATAAATAAGTAGGTAAGTAAATAAATCAGAAAACAAACAATTAAATAAGTAAATGTCGCTCGCTAACGTTCAGGGTGTGTGAGTGCAATATTCTCCCTTGGAATTGCCCCCAACCCACCTGCACCCCAACCCAACCCCCTCAAAATAAAATAAATAATCAAGCAAACAAGAAGGATGTTGTGCATAGCACGATACTTGTGAAATGAAAATAAAGAATAGTTCCCATGGAAAGAGCAATTTGGTAATTTGGAAAATCTGACCAATCAAATGTTTTCCGTGATGGAATGTTGTACAAAACAAATTTGGTTGATACATTTTCTAATCGTCGCCTAATCGGTATTGTACATGTTTTGAATGCAATTGACCCCGACAAATAAGCTGTGTACGTTTCAATCAAATCTTTTGAAATATTTCTGAGATTGGCAGTAATAAAATCACAAAAAATCGCATTTTTATCCCCTGCCGCGTGGCGGAAGGGGGATATTGTTGTCACCCGGGTCGTCCGTCCGTCCGTCCGGCTGGCTGGGCGTCAACATTTATAGCTGTGAGTGCGATAACTCATAAACTGTTCGCCATATCGATTTGAAATTTGGGTCACACATGTACCACCTGAAAAGGAAGAACCCTATTGATTTTGGGCGTGGCCGGATCCAAGATGGCCGACTGGGGCGGCCATCTTGAAAAGAATGTTTTTTGTGATAAATGGAAAAACGTTTATCTGATTTCAATTATTTTTCAATGGCGGGGAATTCCCCATCTCTGATGGTATATTATTACAATGGGGTGAAATTGTTGTCATGGAAACCGTTGACATGTCAAAATGGCTAAATGGGTCGTTCTGATTTTTGGTGATTTTGGTCTGATTTGGTCTTTTGGTTCTGATTTTGGTCTGTGCCCCATTATGAAAATCATGTTCAAATCTCGTCATTGTATGGAAAGTGACGATTTTATGCGACTTTGAACTTTGATTCTTCGATCTTTAGATCTCAAAAACAATCGGCTTCTAATTTGTTTGGTGAACCAATTCAGTGACAGAATATGCAAATTATGCTCAAATTTCAAGTTAATGGGATGAAAATTGACGATTTTGTGATCTCGACCTTTGACCCTTTGACCTCAAACTACAGGCTTCGAGGTTTTAATTGGTGAGCCAATTCAGTGACCCAATATGTGAATTATGTTCAAACTAGCAGAGTATCCAGTACCCACCATCCAGAGAGATCAGTACCCAGGCGAGTGGAGATTGTGCAATACTTGCAAGACTGAGAGATGTTTGTGCAAAATTATAGTCTGTATGTTAAAAGACTCTATTGATGTTCATGTGGTGTACATCTAAAGGGGTTTAATGGTTTTAAAGGGACTGAGGTGTCTAAGGGTGTAAAGGTCTAAAGGGTCTCAGTGGTCCAAACGGTATATAGGGATCTTAATGGGTGTAACGTTGGAAAGGGTATTTCACAATAGTAGTGAGCGTCAAAATGGGTCAAACAGGTCTAAAGTGTCTCAGATGTGTCACGGTCTAAAGGTTCTAAGGGGTCTATGGAGTGCCAACAGAGGTCAAAATGTTTACGAGGGGTCTAAAGGGTACGTTCCGAAAGTATTGTTGCGGATTCGCGCCCGCCGGCGTGCTGACGGCCACGTAACTCGAATCGCGGCACGTCGCCCACCGGACGGACAATCCAGTCGTGACCCTCTCGGACTAACGCCGGGAACCAGTCACGGGTGGACCTTTCGGTCTCACCGCAATCGAGCCAATCAGCCCCCGCGTGGGATAGGGTTGCTCGCCAAATTCGACCTACCTAAGTACCCACGCGGAGGGTAGACCGGGCGATCGCACCTCGCCGCAGGTCGACTTCGGACACGGGCCACTTAAGCGACCCGTTCCGTACAATCAGAATAACCGAGCGGTGTTATCGTCGACCTCGACGGTTCGATTAATTATCGGGCGTATTCAGCCCACTACCAACCCTTTACGTGAAGCAAGATGAGGATTCAATGAAGGAAATGACGAAGCGAAGCGGGAAACAGTTCAACACAAAGCACATTTATTCGCGATGAACGGAAAGCGCACATATACAATTCCACCAAAAGCACACAGAAAAGAAAAACACAATTCAATTTACACAAAAAGCAAATGCGACAATGCAGATCTAATACCGATTACACGAGCACACGGCAACACTTATACAATTTTACTTCACAGACGGCGCCGACAACACATACCCAAAACCAAGGAAAAGAATACCCTCAAGGATGAGGCGGGCCTGAGGCCGAGACCGGGTCGGGCCTACCCGTCTGGTGATGAGACGCGGAGCGGCGATGGTGCCTCAACTCCGCGGGCCTCGCGGGCAGTGTCTGGTAGGGGGTGGGAAAGGGGCCCCCTTGGTCGCACTATCTCAGCGCGGGGGGAAACAGGAGGGGGTTGCTGATGCTCGGGGTATAGAGGATTTTTATTGTCCCGCGACGAGCGTCTCCACCTCGGCCAGGTCGCGCTGTCGGCCTCCCTGGGGTGCAGCTCCCTGCACGACGCGAGCACCCCCTCGTCTGCCCTCGCCGCCTCTCCACAGCTCCGTCCCCTCCGTTCCGACTCCAACGCACACGACGACCAGCTCCTTCTTGCCAACTCCACCGCCCGCGAAGTCTTGACTCTCTGTTCCCTCTCGACTCTCCTACTCCCTCGACTGACGAACACGGTCCCTTTTTATCAGCCCCGTAGCTTCGCCCTCTCATCTTTGACCCCCTCCCTACGACCTTTCACCTCGCTCCCCATTGGCCCGAGAAAAAGTGGGCGTGAATGCTTTTTGATCCATAAATTTGCATATATTGTGGCGATGCGACGGTTGCGAGGTGTGACGTGAAGGTCGTGGCGGTTGTGGTGAAGCGGCGTTGTGGTTGGTGGTTGATGTTGTGGTTGTGGTGGTAATCATGGCGGTTGGTCCAAAATAAAAATAGCAAAAGAAAAACGGCTATCCTGAAGAGTCGCAGCACGCATAAATGACATGTATTCCCACTAGACAACGGGTTTGGGCCTAACTACACATGTACTTACCGAGATACCTCACCTAAGGGACCTGAATGGTGGTTTGCGAATTTGGTAACCACAACACTACCCCCTCCCCTTTTTACAGACTCGTCCCGAGTCGTCAAATTTTCGTGTGCCATCATGTGTAGTTTTCCCCTAGTACATTTTACCTACGGATCCCTGAGTGCGACATTCATGGTATTCGTGTCCCCAAAATAAATAACCTGAGGGCTGCGTAACTACCTAAACAAACTCACTCACACGGACGACTTAAATAAAATTGCCGGCGCTAGACAGACATGCCGGGGGCGCACTCATATTTACAGTACATCTTAACCTTAACTTACAAATTTTACACTAAACCATGGCCCAGGATCACTGAACTCTGCAAAAGAAAAGCAGTTAGCAGGGAGCCAGGCTGCCCACATGCAGTCTCTGGCTCAAAACAATGCAGGTGACAGGGAACGTGGCTGGCTGCTCACACGCAGTCCAAGGCCTTCCCTTTTGAACTGAACGCAGTGAACCACAACGGTGCATGGGCTGCACAAACGTAGTCTCCGTGCCAGCTCAAGTGGCACACGCAATGAGCACAACGAATGGATGCATGAATGGATGGACGCAAAACAAGGTGCACGGCCCGCCACTGCAGGCCCGTGTTGTAGCTGGCAACGGGGCAGTTCTTGCAGCTTGCAAACTGTTGCCTTGATCCTGGCGCACATGGCAATGAACAGGGGGGTGGGGCAAAGCAAAAATTGAACGGGGCTGGTGAACATGGGCAGTGGGCATGGCATGGCAAAGGTGAGCAGGCAAACACAGCCCGCAGAATAAGGCCGCTGCAGGCAAACACAGCCCGCAGATGAACTGGCCGGCACAGGCCTTGAAGTACCACAGCTGCAGATGATCCGGCCGGCACAGGCCTTGCAGCACACAGCCAGCAGATGAAGCTGGCCAGCTTTTGCCGTCAGCGGAAGTTGGTGGAGGGAGTGCGGTGGTGCTGGCCACTTGGAAGGCGGGCTCGGACCTACCTACCTGTCTCCCTCCCACCTATCGCCTTTGCCTGTCACTGTACATACCCACTCCCTTAATTTGTCAAACCCCAATTTAGCCCCAACTTATTTTTTTGTTTTTATTTTTACTCCCCCACTATAAATCATCCCCTAACCCCCTTTATCGTCCTTGTTCGGCTAACCTATCCTGTCACCTAGCCTACTCCCAACCCCTACGTTCCCTTCCCGGAGGGGAATAAGGGAGCGCTAACGTCCTGTGTCGAGGCCCAACGAAGCCTCAGAATGGCCTCCCCAGAGTTCGGCGATCTAACCCAAAGTGGGTCCAGCGGCCCACAACGAGAGCGAGGGGATGGATGGTGCGGAGGGGTACATCTCCTAATCTACCCTATCCATTTAACAGTTAAACTACCCCGGGGCTTTCAACAAGCGCCTCTCGCTTAAACTATTGGTTCTAACAACCCAGATTCCCGTCGCCTATGTTGGTGTCCTCACAATTTCGGGCCTCGCCCCCCAATTTTCGCTCCGTGCCCTCACACGGTCTCCTGGCTGGGACACGTGGCTCCCTTTGGCAGGCACGACCCTCTGCCGAATCTCCGACGATGGCACCCCCGGGCACTACACTGCCTCCGAGCCTACCAGCTCCCTAACACCGGGGAGTGCCCCCCATGGCACCTCCCCTGAAACGCACACGTGGCAGGCCGGCCTCCCGGGCCCCTTTCCGAGGGTCACCCGTGCCCACAACACTGCCCACGCGGCCAATGGCGCCCCGGGCCCCCGCACCAAGCAGGCGCACCCGTGCCCACTACGCTATCCCGGCCCCCCATGGGCCCTTGGCCTACCACGGCCGACTAGCCTGGTGCCCGGGGTACCCACTCAGCGATACTCACCTTTCGCAGCCACGCTCCCAAGCCCGTCAACAGGGCTCCTGCACCCCTCCAAATGGGTTTCGAGCCTACATTCCCACCAACAACAAAACGACCTCCATTTTTCAATTTGACTAACCCCCTAACTCACTTTATACTGACCCCGGGGTCCCTTGGGCGGGAGTCACTCCTCCCCCCAATCACTCATTGCACCATGCATTCCCCATTCACTCCACTCACACAGACCCGCTGGCCTCACTCACTCATCATGTACTCACCTCACAACTCTCCAACAACTCTTCAACACACACACCGCTGAACTCTGCCATCCTTCTAACTACATCCCCTAACTAACTCGTGCTCCCACGTCGTCCCTTAAACTAGTAGCACGTTCCTTTTAACACTACGTAGCTAAACTACGTCCCCTCTACACATTCACAAGTCTGTCACTGTCTCCAAATAAATCATTTTATTTCCCAACCTAAAGCTCACTAAATCCCTCTAACTAATCCATTCCACGGACTCAATGAGGACTTACCCCTGCCCCATGAAGTCGGTCTAACTAAGCTAACCCTTCCCCCTAACTAGTTTTCATCCTGTGCCCAGGTAAGGGGGTCTTCCACCCCTTGCCCAGGAATCCTGTGCACCCGAAAGTGAGGCTTGCTTTTTCTTTTTTTTTTTTTGTCATGCGCAGCACCTGCGCGGCAACTCAGAGCTCGCGCACTTTGCCTGCCTGTGACGTCATGCGGCTGCACGTGTTCCTCGTCCCTCCTTGGACGGTATCATCCGGCAGAGATACCCCTCCTGCCGGATTCCAACCCCACGTGCAGCCATGGCGTCACCGTGCGCATAAAAAAAACACAAGCCCCACGTCTCGAGGGGTTCCCCACGCGAACACATGTGCTTTGCCCGTTGGAGCTTAACACACACGATCGCGTGGAGAACCCGTCCGGTCCAAATCCGTTATCCTGCCTAAACTTTGTCCGTCCGCGGGATCGGCAAATCCACCGCGTGCGTTTCCGGACCGGGACTTCACTCTCGCAAGCGAGCACGTGGTGGTCTCGTGCGTTGCACAGCACGGACCTCGTGCTCACTGCTGGGTGAACCCGGCACGGTCCCCGAAACAGCTACAGCCGCTACTCGGCTTTCTTTCTTCTCATGTCGCCGTCGTCGTCGCCATTCGACACACGCACTCCCGCGTGTTACGACGCTCACACTCCACACCATTACATTCACACCGGGAGACGCGGCTGCATGCTCCGGCATGCCAACCGACATCTCCCTCACATACCGCTCTCTCACACACACGGTCTCCCTTGCATTCGGCCGTTCACTCCCGCGTGCCTCACTACTCACACAAACCATACTACTCACACACGCGGGGGCACTCAACCGCTGTGCCTCATCCACACTCCGTGCCTCACTCACACACGCGGGGGCACTCACCCGCGGTACCTCACTCATACACACGGCGACACTCAAACACGCGGTCTCTTCCACACACGGTGCCTCACCCACACACGCGGGGGCACTAACCCGCGGTGCCTCACTCATACACCGTGCCTCATCCACACACGGCGTGCTGGGAAGCACGTACTCTGGCACCATCGCCACCACACCACTCACACACGGGGTCGCTTCCACACACGGGGACGCACTCACACCTTGCACCACGCACACAGGGACAACCACACTGGGGATTTGTGTCCCCCCAAGGGTCTCCGGGGCCTCTACACCCTCCAAGCTCTCCGTGCACCTGTTCACAGCACCCGTCCTCTCAACCTCGCAAAGCACGACCGAACTCACCTGGTCGTGACTCGCCTCAAGGGGGCATACTCCCTCCCCTCGTTCCTGGAGGAGGCCATCCAGCTGCTCGCACCGGGTCCCTGCACGCTCCGCGAGCTCACCCCCATTATCCTCCACTACCTCCGTGTGTGTGTGTGCGTCACTTACCCCGTCTTCATCGTCCAGTCTTCCCTCTATTTTTTCTGTCTCCCGTGTCTCTACCAACTCTTCACCCTTTACCTCCCTTGTCTCAACTATTATTATTTCCTTTGTCGTCACCTCGTGTCTCGTCTCACACGTTTTGGTCTCCCCATTTAATTTTTCCCTTTTGGTCACCGTCGATTCCTCTGTCACGACCATCGCCCAACACGCCCCCCGAATTATTTTTTTACCCGCCTCCACCGCGGGCCTGTCAGCCGTTGCACCCCCTTCCAGCTCGTTTTCTCCCACACGTGGAGTCGCCATTCCCAGCTCCCTGGTCACGGCCTTCATGCCCGCCTGCAGGCATCGGCCCATGTTCTGCATCTCACCCCGTAGTTCTTTCATTTCTTTTTTCATTTGCTGTGTATTCGCATCCATCGTCGTTTTCACTTCATTTGTATTTGTATCCATCTTTTCATCCATTTTTTGTGTATTCGCATCCATCTTTTCGTTCATTCCTTTCATTTCGTTTTTCATATTCGCATCCATCTTTTCGATTATTTGTTTGGTCATGCCTTTCATTTTGTTTTTCATTTCATGCGCATTCGTTTCCATTTGCTTGTTCATTGCCGCCAGCATGGCGAATAGCTGGGCCATGTCGGGTGCGCTTGGGTGAGCCGATTCGGCAGGGGTCGGGGAAGGGTTTTGGTGGAGAGGGGGAGGGGAGGTGTCATACACCGCGGCCGCTGCCGCACCCATTTCGGGCTCTGGGTTCAGTTGGGCGAGTCCGTGTTCCTGCACAATCAACATTTCCTGCACGGGGATTTCATCCTGGACCATGGATTCTACACATTCTACATCCATTTCTAATACCCCCGGCTCCCGCTCGCCTTGAGACGCCATCTTACTTCTCGTGAAGGGTTAATTTCGCTCGCTCGTAATTTGGAGGGAATCGGGGGTCGCTTCTCTCACCCCTGGACCGATTCCCGTGAATTTAGCCGGAGACAGGAGAGCCCGTTTTCCTGTTCTCCGATACCAGTGCCGCGAGGAGGGCGATGAATTTGTATCGCACGACCTGACACCAGTGTTGCGGATTCGCGCCCGCCGGCGTGCTGACGGCCACGTAACTCGAATCGCGGCACGTCGCCCACCGGACGGACAATCCAGTCGTGACCCTCTCGGACTAACGCCGGGAACCAGTCACGGGTGGACCTTTCGGTCTCACCGCGATCGAGCCAATCAGCCCCCGCGTGGGATAGGGTTGCTCGCCAAATTCGAACTACCTAAGTACCCACGCGGAGGGTAGACCGGGCGATCGCACCTCGCCGCAGGTCGACTTCGGACACGGGCCACTTAAGCGACCCGTTCCGTACTATCAGAATAACCGAGCGGTGTTATCGTCGACCTCGACGGTTCGATTAATTGTCGGGCGTATTCAGCCCACTACCAACCCTTTACGTGAAGCAAGATGAGGATTCAATGAAGGAAATGACGAAGCGAAGCGGGAAACAGTTCAACACAAAGCACATTTATTCGCGATGAACGGAAAGCGCACATATACAATTCCACCAAAAGCACACAGAAAAGAAAAACACAATTCAATTTACACAAAAAGCAAATGCGACAATGCAGATCTAATACCGATTACACGAGCACACGGCAACACTTATACAATTTTACTTCACAGACGGCGCCGACAACACATAAATAAGAACAGAGTTCAATTTGTTCGACCACTTTATTAGCGTGGAACGACAATAATCAAACAAGTATTGAACAGGTTGAAACACCCACAACATCCCTGGCTCCAGGTCAGGCTGCGCATGCGCACTGGCACAGGGGACCGTCGATATGTAGAATTACCGTAAAGTACAATGTTCTCTATCTCCCTCCGAGTCTTTATTATGTTAATAGATAAAGGCTGAGAAAATATTAAGTTTAATGAATGAACAAAAGTTTATATCGCCCATCGTGTGACTATTCCATGGAGTAGTCCTTGTGCCAGGCAGGCACGCTGGTCGCTCTGGTGGATCGGCGTTGACCTATCGCTGGTGCTGGTGGTGTCACATCGGGCCCCAGTGGGGATGGGGCTCTCGGGGTTTCAGGGGCCGATGGTGGCGTCTGAAGGATCGCGCGCCTCGGTGTGCCTCGTCCTGGTGCTGCTGGCGTGTCTAAAACGGGTGTCGTCTTGCGCCGGGGTGTGCATACTGACGTCAGTGCCGGCGTGGGCCCCGTTGGCGTCGCAGATGTCACGGGTTCGCTGTCGAGGTCAGGCAGTTGCGGTGTTACAACGGGTGCAGGTACAGTGATGCGGGTTGCTAGATCATCATAGATAGACCGGGGTGGCAGCTGGTCATTGCGAACTGGGCTAAACTTGCGCAGGAATTTCCTGTTCCGAAGTGTGACTCTGCCCGAGCCATCGATCTTGATCACGTATTGGTCGTGTTGGCGTACCTCTACGATACTGCCTGTCTTGTCCCATTTTTTGGGTGGAATCCTGTCTGGTTCTGTACGCGGACTTGGTCCCCTACAGCAAGTGGCGGAAGGCGTTTGGTGTGTTCTGCCCAGGTGTCGGCTGTGCGGATATGACGTTTGCGGAGGGCCTCCTCCCTCGCTTTCAGGGTCTCATGCCAAGTGTCGTGCGGTCTGTACTTCCCGGGGATAATTGGGATGAAATCGCGTATCGGGCGGCCGAAGACACACATTGCCGGGGAGATCTTCGTGTCAGGGTCAGGCGTGTTACGATATTGTAGTATCGCTCTCTGCACAGCGTCAGTGTCAAGTTCTCCCTGCGGGCTGGTGTTGTCCGTGATAAGTCGTTTCATTGTCTTAACTCCAATCTCCGCGCGACAGTTGCTGTGAGGGAAGGCCACCGATGACAAGCGGTGGTGTACGCCCCATCTGTGCAGGAATGACCTGGTCTCGGTGGAGGTGAACTCCGGTCCCCCATCCGACGCGAGCTCTTCTGGTGTCCCGTACGTCACGAAGGCGCAACGTAAGTGGTTTATGAGTCCGGCGGCGCCACCCGTCGACTTTGAGATGATCGGCCAGTTCGAGTATCTGTCCACTGTCACAAGGTAGTGTGCACCCCTGTGTACAAAGAAGTCCGAGCACACTGCCTGAAAGGGGTAAACGACCGGAATAGGTGGAGTTGGTGGCGCTCCAGGCTGTGATGGTGCCATCCGGTGGCAGTGTTCGCAGTTTTTCCGAGTGGCGCTGATGTCGGCCGACATGCCTGGCCAGAATACAGAGGATTCTGCGCGGGCGGTCATCATTGATACGCCCTGGTGGGCAGCGTGTAGGGCGCTCAGCACATCGCCGCGGAGTGAGGGTGGTATGACTACTCGGTCCTTGTATAGGATCACTCCATCTGTCGATGTAATGTTCTCGCGGTACTGGTGATAGTCGCGAATTGTCTCTGGCATCTCGATTTTTGAGTCGGGGATGCCGTTCATTGTCATTCCCTCCAATATGTGCATATCGCCATCGCTGCTGGTGGCTTCCCTGACGCGATCCCATGTTACTGATCGCAATGATTCGAGGCCCGCGGCACACCATGCCAGGTTGTCCTCGACGTCGTCGTCATGCTCCGGCTCAGTTTGGCGTAGGAGGGACAGGACGTCGGTGTGCGTGCTTGGTTGGAGGTGGGTCGCTATGGTGGCATTGTCATCTGGAAGGTTCATGAGTGGAGGTCGCGTGGTGCCAACTGGCCTGCGCGACATGGCATCTGCCGCCTTGTTCTTCATTCCCGGGATATGTATGATGCGGAAGCGATAACGCAGGGTCTTCTCCTTGAGGTTCCTGAGGCGGGGGTTGGGTATGTCGTCAAGTGCTCTGTCCGAAAGGAGTTTCAGCAGTGGTTTGTGGTCTACCGCAACGATCAGGTTCTCGCAGCCCAGTACGAAGTAGCGCGCTTTGTCCAAGGCGTCCGCGACTGCGAGAGCCTCGCCCTCTATGGGCGCGTATCTGGATTCTGCCGCGTGTGTAAATCTGCTGCCGACCAGGGTTATTTTCCATCCATCAGTGCAGCAGAATGGTCTAACTGGCACGCATCGGCAGTGCTTTTGAAGCAACCAGAATCCGATTCCCTCCTTCGACCAGTCCGTGGCGATGCATGTTGGCTTAGTTTTGTCAAATATGCGGACACCGTGTTCGATTTCTTGTACGATCACGTCTTTCGACTCGCGGAATATGTCCTCTAACTCCATGGACCACTGGAAGCGTTCTCCACTTTTCAGGAGCTTCCGGAATGGCTGCATTCGTTCGGCCATACTAAAGGCGTATGCCACCTGGTTGACAAGCCCGAACCACGATCTGACGTCGGTGATGTTACGCGGTTGTGGGAAATCGTGGATTGCTTCCAGGTAGCGGCTGCACGGTCGCACGTCGGTCATGGTGATGGTGAAGCCCGCGAAGTCCACCGTGGGTGCGCTGAAGACAAACTTCTCCGGGTTGAGGATGATTCCATTCCGGCCGCATATATCCAGCCATTGGACCGCCTGGAAGTAGCTCCCCTCAATCGTGTCTGACCATAGGAGCGTGTCATCTACGCACTTGGTCTTGTTACCAATGTCCGCGACGATCTCATCGTATCGTCGTGAGTAACCGTCCCCCGATGCCATATACCCTTGTGGGGCAGATAGGTACCGGTAGCGCCCCCATGGAGTGATGAAGGTCGTCTTGTGGCGGTCGTCCTCGTGTAGGCGGACGCTATGGTAACCGTTCCATGCGTCGAATACTGTCTTGCGCTTCCCGTTAGGTACGCGTCTCGCCTGGTGGAACGGGGATTGGGTGTGGTGGGTCTCGCGGAACGCATGCTTGTTCAAGGCCTGAAAGTCGACGGTGCGTCGCGGCTTGCCATTCTTTTTCGCGCAAATTACCATGCGGTGACACCATGTCACCGGCGTGCCGACGGGTACTTCCTCCAACACGCCGAGCCGAACGTCCTGGTCGAGGCCTGCTTTTACCTCATCTTGCCAATGTATGGCCACGGAGATGGGAGTGTGATGGGCAACCGGTGTCGCGTTCTCACTGAGCATAAGACGTAGTGGCGGGCCGGTCATTCTCAGTAGTGGCTGGTGTGGGCACGTGTTGAATGTGCTCTGAGCATACATCCTGAGTAAATGTGACTGTAGTGCCTCTCTGTTGGCCTCGGTCGCTGGCATGGGGAGTGCGGTCGGCTTGGTCGGCGGCTCCGCGCGTCGCGGGCAGTCGCACAATTCCGAGGTTGTCAGATTCACCTCTCCGAGTGTCGGGAATCTGTCCGAGATCATTCCCAGGTCCATGCAGGCCGCGCGGGAGAGGAAGATGCGGTCTGAAGAGTCCGTCACATACGCGATTTGGCGCGTCTCCAATCTCCGAGCGTCATCACTGTTACCGGCAAATCTGACTACCACGGCTCCGAGGATACGAATTCCTCTGTTGTTTGCGGCCTTCATGGTCATGGATACAGGTATGAGGTCCTCGGTACTCAGGCCCATTTGTTGGACGACTTTAATGCCGATCAGGCAGCTCTGGCACCCCGTGTCTGCCATAGCGGGTAGGGTTACCGCGCGGGTGTGTTTCAGGAGGTTAAAACCCAGCGCTTTGTAATCCTCGCGCTTGTTGGTGAGAGTGAGGTTGACGTATGGCTGCGGGTCGGATATGCGTTTCATCCACTTATCGCACATATCATCGTACAGGTGGTGAGTGAGGGGAAGCGTTCGCATTTCGTCCTCTGTGCTGGCCATGGTGACCGTGCATAGCTCGACGAAGGCCGCCGTCTGCTCGTCGTACATCCCGTCGGTCTCCTTAGATGGGGGTCTTGCCGATCGGCCGCCCAGGCATGCCTTGTCGAGGTGATTCTGGCGGTCACACTTCCGGCACTTTTTACCGTATCCGGGGCACTCGGCGCGTCTGGCGCGCCATTGAGGCGTTTTGCCGTGGCCCACCTCGCCGCAGTAGATGCATACTCCTTCGGGCTTGGCCTTCCGTTTTTCCGGCCTGGCTCCTACTCTGGCGCGGACGTCCTGTCGCCTTCCCCGCCGATACGAACTACTGATCGCGTCCGTGCTCTGAGTGTCAAGCAGGCGCGATGCTGAGCGTTTTCCAGACTCTTTGGCCTCGATATACTCTATCATGTCCTTTAATGGCATGTCCTGGTTCTTCTCACCGAGTAGGTCAAGTTGTATTGCTTGGTCCGCGATGCCACGGGCAACCACGTTGCGCAATATCTCTTCGGTGAAGTCGTTGACCTGATCGCACCCCGCCTTGGTGCACTTCATTTCATACTTGCACGTGTCCGCCTGCCCTTTGATGCGGGCGTGGAACGACCGGACGGGCTCCTCGTGTCCCTGCCGCATGTTAGACAGGGCCACTCGATCTACCATCGTGTTCTCCGTCCGGACGGCGAGCGCCTTCATGGCGGCGAGGACGTCTTCTTCATCGCTGCCCACGAGGCTCCGACCCGCCGCGCGAGTGAGGTCCTTTCTCAGCTCCTCCTCACAGCACTCCAGTAGCTGCGCGACTATGTCAGGTCCGACAAGCTTAGTACCTGTTTTGTATTCGCCCCAGCGGGTTATGAAGTACGACCAGGCCTCGCCCGTTCCGGCCAGTGCTATGGAGGGACGCTTGAGTTTCTCCATCTTGGCATTCGAGCTCGCCGCCCTGGGGGCGGCGACGTGCACAGTGGCGTGTATACTCAACATGGCGGCCACCACTGCCGCCTCTGCGTGTGTAGCGATATAGTCACAACCTTCGATCGGGCACTCTGCTTCCACCGGCGCCATAGGAACAGTTATTCTGGAGTAAACGTTCTATTTTCGGTGATGCACACGTGTGTACAGTGTCCTGGGGGCGAAGATTGGGTACAGGACCCGAGAAACCCAAACTCACTGTCGACGTTCTCGTGGTCCGTTTTCACCCAGTCGTGTCCTCCTCAGCACCGACGATCTTTACTCGACTGCATCAAGTTGTTTGATTATAAATAAGAACAGAGTTCAATTTGTTCGACCACTTTATTAGCGTGGAACGACAATAATCAAACAAGTATTGAACAGGTTGAAACACCCACAACATCCCTGGCTCCGGGTCAGGCTGCGCATGCGCACTGGCACAGGGGACCGTCGATATGTAGAATTACCGTAAAGTACAATGTTCTCTAACACATACCCAAAACCAAGGAAAAGAATACCCTCAAGGATGAGGCGGGCCTGAGGCCGAGACCGGGTCGGGCCTACCCGTCTGGTGATGAGACGCGGAGCGGCGATGGTGCCTCAACTCCGCGGGCCTCGCGGGCAGTGTCTGGTAGGGGGTGGGAAAGGGGCCCCCTTGGTCGCACTATCTCAGCGCGGGGGGAAACAGGAGGGGGTTGCTGATGCTCGGGGTATAGAGGATTTTTATTGTCCCGCGACGAGCGTCTCCACCTCGGACAGGTCGCGCTGTCGGCCTCCCTGGGGTGCAGCTCCCTGCACGACGCGAGCACCCCCTCGTCTGCCCTCGCCGCCTCTCCACAGCTCCGTCCCCTCCGTTCCGACTCCAACGCACACGACGACCAGCTCCTTCTTGCCAACTCCACCGCCCGCGAAGTCTTGACTCTCTGTTCCCTCTCGACTCTCCTACTCCCTGGACTGACGAACACGGTCCCTTTTTATCAGCCCCGTAGCTTCGCCCTCTCATCTTTGACCCCCTCCCTTCGACCTTTCACCTCGCTCCCCATTGGCCCGAGAAAAAGTGGGCGTGAATGCTTTTTGATCCATAAATTTGCATATATCGATCGCCCTCCAACGCCCTGGGGGCGGGGCCAATTCGCCCCTCGCTCACCGATTGGACGGCAAAAAGTGGGCGTGTGTCGTTTTTGATCCGTTTTTGAAGCACAAAATCCGTGATTTTGTACACGCTGTTCGGCGCGCGCCCCGCACGAGTCCAACACCGGTACCCACAAGCGGCGCAAGAACGGTGGCGATGCGACGGTTGCGAGGTGTAACGTGAAGGTCGTGGCGGTTGTGGTGAAGCGGCGTTGTGGTTGGTGGTTGATGTTGTGGTTGTGGTGGTAATCATGGCGGTTGGTCCAAAATAAAGATAGCAAAAAAAAACGGCTATCCTGAAGAGTCGCAGCACGCATAAATGACATGTATTCCCACTAGACAACGGGTTTGGGCCTAACTACACATGTACTTACCGAGATACCTCACCTAAGGGACCTGAATGGTGGTTTGCGAATTTGGTAACCACAACAGTATTTAGTGTCTAAGGGGGTTTAAAGGAGTCAAGTGATCAATGAAGTCATGTTTTTTTTTCTTAAATACATAGTCGAGGCTCATGGAAGAGCTCGAATTAGTAAAGCGAACGGATCAGGATACAACAGGACAAATGGAACAGTTGAGAGAGGAGGGAACACCAACAGCAGAGTTGAAGGCCAATATAGAAGGCAGACTTGGACAAAAATGGCTGTGGGGAGGAATGAGGGGCAGGAGAGGATGCAGGGGATGGACAAGATAGATAGAGAAGGAAACTCTCCAGAGGGAAAACTGGAAATTTGTAAAGGAGGGTGGGGTTGGGGGGGGGGGTTAACCAGGGTAGAAAAGATCTTGATTTTAGATTGGGGATGATCTGAGATGGTGGTAAAGAGATGTCTTTAATACCTGGAAGGAAGCATGAGATTGAAGAGAATGTGTAAGTTGGTTCCACAGATGTGAAAAAAAGAGGAATGATTGAGTGGAGGTGATGGTGGACCGTGTGTGCTCTGCAGAAACCTGGGGAAAAGAGGGGGAGCATGGTAAGTACAGAGGGTGCAAGACCAGAAAGGAGGTGGTAAAAGACAGAGGGTAATAATTCGTCACTCCTTGGGTGTCGTTTCCCTGGTCTCTGTGTATGCGCCGACTGAGGCGAGTGATGTCACCATGAAGGATGCATTCCATGCCACACTCAAGTCTGTGGTTCATCAATACCCCCAGGCGAGATACTCTTCTAGTCTTGGGGGATTTCAATGCATTGACTGGAACTGATAGGGATGACTATGAGACATGTGTTGGACTCCACGTGTCTGGAACTGTGAACCAGAATAGCACTAAGTTCCATGACTTTGCAAGAAGTCATGGACTTAGCATGGCTGGTTCATGGTATCAGCACCCACAGGCTCGTCACTGGAATTGGTATTCCAATCTTCTTATTCTTGCATACAGCAGCTAAGCTGCTGGGGTAGCTATCATTTCTTGGAAACGCAACTGTGTCGCTGATGCAGTGCCCCTCTACCAGTTGGGGTACTGGCACTCATTTCGCCAACCTTGGAAGGATGACAGGCTGAGTCAACCCCCTGGTATATTATTTCAGCGGCCAACGGGGCTTGAACTCAGGACCCAAGGCTCCCAAGCTGCCACCCTAACCACGAAGCCAACACCAGGCTTGGTATTCCAATGCTGGTGGTGTGGAAAAGGAGATTGACCATGTACTCATTGATGGTCGCTGGAGGATTATCCAGAACTGCAGGGTCTACCAGACTGCTCAGTTCCTCAATATCGAACACAGACTCTGACCTTGATTTTGCAGATGATGCAGTCATCTTTGCGGAGACACTGCACTGGATATCCTTTTGGTGGCCCTCGAGGTGCTGAATGCGAAGTCGCAGCCGCTGGGATTTCAGGTTTCCTGGGTAAAAACTAAGATCCAGGCTTTTAATGACATAGTGGATGCTGCTATCTTGTCTGTACTTGTTTGTGGTGATGATGTTGAGATCACGGAGAGATTCACTTCCCTTGGCAGTGATATTCATGTCTCTGCTGGCTGCGAGCCAGAGGTCAACAGACGTCTGGGTCTGGCCTGGGGAGTAATGGATTCACTGGATCATGGGGTGTGGTGCTGTAGGGACCTGTGCAGGAGGATGAAAGGCTGAGTCTTCTGGTCCTTGGTGCTTCCAGTCTTGCTCTATGGAAGTGAGATTTGGACTCTGACCAGGGATCTGAGATGGAGACTTCATTCCTTTGGTACCAGGTCTCTTTGGATAATCCTTGGCAATCGCTAGTCGGACATTGTGTTCAACGAGCGGTTGCTGAGAGAGGCTCAAATGAGATTTGTTTGTTGTACGGACACATGACTCATTTTCCGGACGCTGATCCTGCTCACTAGATTCTCTCAGCGAGGGAGTCTTGTGGGTGGAGGAGGCCAATGTGCCGACCATGTGCTTCGTGTTTGCAGCAGGTTGATCACCATCTCAAGGAGATGGGGATGGGCCAGGCATCTGCCTGGGGGAATGCCAGACGGAGGCCCCTGGATAACCGGCGGAAAGTGGACGCAGCAATGCGCTGCTCAGGCACTTGCTGCCATAACTGACCTGACCTAGAGGGAAGAGTGGGATTGAAGACAGTGTGGTAGTTTGTCCGGAGTTGGGGAAAAAGAGGAATGAAAGAGTGAAGGTGAGATGTTGGAAGACCGACCTGCCTCCGGTGAGAGACTGAGAGACCTAAAGACTCGGCTTCATCACAAGATATCCCATGATCCTAAAAGCCTCTGTTTCGACAGTGTGAGGCAGGAGCATCACTCTGTGGGGGGGGGGGGGGAGCAGTACTCCATCAGAGCAGCACCCATAGGGGGGAACAGTACTTCAGGTGTGAAGAGAAGGAAGAGGCTATAGCCTGCCAATCTGAAGGATGAGGGATGTCATGGCACAGGCTAGAGTCACCAGCAAATAGAAAGAGGATTTTCCAGAGTCAGAGAGATCAAGTATGAAGATTAGGAATAGGACTGGGCCCAGAACACTGCCTTCGGGCACTCCAGCCTTGACAGGGAGAGGAGATGAAAGAATTCCGTTGAGTGCCACAAATTGGCTACGAGTGTTGAGAAAGTCAGTAATCCATGAGTGGAATTGGCCTTGGATGCCATAGACAGAGAGTTGGGAGAGTAAGGCATGATGCCAGACTCGATTAAAAGTAGGAGATATTTCCAGAGAGACCACCCTGATTTCATGTCTGACATTGAGGGCCTCCATCCATTGCTGTGTGAGTCAAAGCAGCATGTCCACTCAGGCAGATTGGCAGGGACTGTAAGCAGTCATTTCTCTTCAGGACTGGTATCCCATATTTACTACCCCTGATGTTAGTTCAGCTGGGAATTTTTCCACAGAAACCTAGTCTCTCTTATGCACAGGAACTGGTTTACTTCACTCATTCTGCCCAGTAGAGCTCTGGAAAGTCCAATAATCTGAGGAGACAATAAAGGATTTAAAGGGTCAAGAGGTTCTCAAAGGTATAAATAGGTCTAAAGAGTATGTTGCAACAGTAGTTAGGGCCTAAATTTGGTGTTTTGCCCCTCTCTCTACCTTGCTGTTGGTATTTACCCCCTATCTCTACTGTTTCTCTTGTTGCGTCTCGATCCGTTCAATGTTCTTGCTCTTCCATGGGCCTTGACTTTTTCTACAAAAAAGGGGTCTAAAAGGTCTAAGTGGTCTAATGGGATCTAAAGTGTATAAAAAGGGTCTAATGATCTAAACAGTCCAAAAGGGTGTTAAGGGGTCGAAAGATCGAAAGTAATAAAGAGTCTAATAGTCTGTTCCCACTATCACGATGCGCGGCACGATTGAAATTGTGGTCTTAATCGTGGACTAATCGTGGTGATCCTATCAGATCTTATCAGGTCTTGAGGTCAGTCGTGGCAATCGTGTTAATCGTAGAAAATTTTTGAATGGTTCAAAATTTTTCGACGATCAACACGATCAATTGTCAATCGGGATCATCGTATCAGATCGTATTGCATCATAACAAAGCGCGACAGATCGCATCTAATCGTGCTTCCAAATCGTGGTGATCGGGATCGATCTTAGACAAGACAAACACCATGCTCTGTTGAGATGTGTTCTCAACTCTGTAAAAGTTCAAGAAACAATGAAGTCCATGGTCAGTCGGGCTGTGTATATGCCCGTCGGGGTCCAGTCGTAGCTCAAATCGTGATCACCCTCGATCATGATCGTGAAAGACATCGCGACCACAATCGTATCCTATCGTAACGAAGCGCATCGGTTCTTGATGAACGTATCGGAACGTATCTGCACGTACCAGATCGTCCCAATTCAGGGATTCCGATCTTGATGATCATGTCAGATCGAGACCCAATCGTGTACTCAATCGAAACAATCCTATCGGAACGTATGTGATCGTATCTGAACGGAAGATCAGACCGTAACAGATCGTGACATCTGAAATTGACAAATCGTGAACAGATCGTATCAGAACGTATCGACTCGCATCACCTTGTATCCAAACCTGAAATTTCAGAAACATTCCATGATCAGCTACGAATGGCCAATCGTGGAGTTCGCAACGGATCGCACGACAGTGGGAACCTAGTTTAATGGTAATAAAACAATCTCTGCATTTCAGTTTGGAGTGTTCTTTCTGCAGTTCCCGTTTGGAAGCAAATCATGAACTGGCACTCACGATACCATCGAGTGTTATTTAATTCCCTGCAATGGCTCAAATTATAATTATGGTTAAATAATAATTAAATAAGTCCTACATCTCACCATTTGTAATGTCGAGTTAAAAGTTGTTCGGTGAAACGGAATTGTCCCGATAACGTTCCGTTCATTATAACAGATGGAATTATGAGTGTTCCTTTGATTCGGACTTCACCGTAAGTTTGTTTAGTCACATGTTCACACCCTGTGTCTGCAGATGTCAAGGAGGCACAAGGTGGTGTGAAATGAAGATCTGTTCTTTTCAATCTTTTGTGATGACCCAGGAATTGGTTGACTTCACTCATTCTGCCCAAGAGAGCTTTGCAGAGTCCGACAAGATGGTACCGTGGTGGTGTGCTTACCTTTGGTCTATCGAGTTGGAATGGATTCTCGCTCGACCCGACTATAAACTGTATGGTCGATGCTTTGTTGCATCACCAGGTGTGTTGTCGCTTGAATGGAGGTTAAGCCTGGTGTTCCATGTGTTAGCATAAGTTGGTGGATGTTAAAGATCCCACGGTGTGTTTTCATGAATGCGAGGTGAGTTCTTGCTAACACCCTGAGCCTGAACAGATTACAAATTCCCGCCCCAATCACCTGCAGTCGAGCATAAGGCCAGTTCGTAAAAGACGGACCAATATACTTTATGTGGCTGACTCCACAAGAAGGTGGGAATAATTGGGGCCATGAAACGAGTGGTAGTACTAGAATGGCACTCAGTGGAGCGCATACCTCCGCCAGACTGAACAGTTTACTTTTTGTATCCCACTGATATGACGGATCTGGACCTGAACCAAAATCTAATCAGCTTGTTCTTGTCACCCACACTATCTCCACCAAGTTTCGGCTGAATCAGTCCATAACTTTTTGAGATATCATGCTCACAGCCAAACAGATAGACAAACAGAGAAACAGACAGACCTTCGTGGGTCTAAAGTCTAAAGAAACAGACAGGTGAAAACATAACCTCTGTCTAACTTCAGAGGTAGAGGTAATAAATATGAGAGCTCTGCTGTGGATAGAGCGACAGAACAATGATAAGGGGTTCCCACCATTCGGTCCCTACTGAGTGCTCAAACCACAAGAGGATGTTCGACGAACTGAGAATTTGGTACACTCAGAAATGAGTAAAATATTTATGAAGCTTTCTCAAGTCCTATTGCATATGAGTCGTACCCTCCAAAAGATTTGTGGAGGATGATGACATCAGGAGCCAAAATTGACCAAAGGGTTGTTGTCGTTGTCGTTGCTCCAGTCAGTTCTGTTTGAACAGGCATGTGGAACGGAGATAGCTGATCGATCTCCCAGGAGCGACCCAGAGATCTCTCAAATCTATGATGTGCTCTTGTCTAAGTGGAGCCAGGACCATGCAGTCTTCCAAAATGTGTTTTGTGGTGTGTGGGGCAACTTGGCAGAGGTGGCAGGTGTCGTCAGAGGTGTTGTCGAGTCTGTGTTTGGAGTGCAAGAGCTGTGGGTGGTGTCTGCAGTGGAGGCGTGCAAGGTGAACACAATCGGACCTGGAGAGTAGTTGGTCTGTGTCAAGGATGGATGGGGGTTTGTTACCCAGGATACTGTTTGGGCCTAGTTTGTTGATTGCGTTTTTGGTGATGTGGGGGTGGATGTGGTTTTTTTTGGAGTTTCTGTTGTTCATTGGGGGGGATTTTTGGAGGATGTCACTGTAGTTTCTTTGTGGTATTGCTTTAATGCGTCTCGGGGCCTGTGGGTGGTTGTACATGTAGTGGCATGGGTGATTAGTGTTGCCACTTGCCGTTGCAAGGAACTGCGCACCTCTTATGTCCAAGTGGTCTTTGATTTTTAGCATGTTTACCTCTGTGTGTCGGTGCTCGATGAGTGTTGTTAATGTGCAACCTTGATGATGCAAAGGGCTTTGTTTTGTATTTTCTGTGGGGTATTGAGATGTGTTTTTGATCGGCTGGAAGCCCAAGGTGAGCTGGCGTAGTTAATGATTGATGTAATGTACTGGTTGTATGTTCGTGATGTTTCTTTGTGGTGTCTGAAGTCGGTGCCTGTGAGTGCCCTTGGTGTGGTTTAGCCTGCGTTTGCCTTTTTAATTTATTTTATGTTTGTGGTGTGATCTGAGAATGACATGAATGTGTTAAAAGTGATGCCAAGTGTTTTTGTTGTGTGTGTGTGTGTGTGTGTGTGTGTGTGTGTGTGTGTGTGTGTGTGTGTGTGTGTGTGTGTGTGTGTGTGTGTGTGTGTGTGTGTGTGTGTGTGTGTGTGTGTGTGTGTGTGTGGGATAGGAATGTTGTTCAGTGTGATGTGTGGTGCAGTGCTATGTTCCTTGGTGTAATTTGTTAAAAGAGTGGTTGTTGATTTTGAGGGGGCTACTTTCAGTCTGCTGATGGTGAGTCAGGTTTGTCGGGTGCTGAAGAAGGGTTGAAATTGTGCTGTGGCGGTGTTGCTGTTGCTATGAGTAGAGGTAATGGTTAAATCATCTGCATATGAGGCTATTTGTGGAATGTCATGCATGAACAGATTAAAGAGTGTGGGGGGACAGGACTGAGCCTTGAGGGACTCTGTTAAGAAAGTATCGTGTGCATGATGACTTGCGTTAAAAATTACGAATGATTGTCTACATGATAGGTGGTTGGCCAGCGAGCATTTGATGTTGTTGTGCATGTTTGTCAGGTCAGGTATGGGAACATGTGCCGGAGCAGCACGTCGCTGCGTCCACTTTCCGCCGGTAATCCAGGGGCCTCCATCTGGCCATCCCCCAGGCAGATGCCTGGCCCATCCCCATCTCCTTGAGATGGTGATCAACCTGCTGCAACCACGAAGCACATGGTCGGCACATTGGCCTCCTCCACCCACAAGACTCCCTCGCTGAGAGAATCTGGTGAGCAGGATCAGCGTCAGGAAAATGAGCCACATGTCCATACAGCTGCAGCTGATGTTCACGGATTATGCAGGTAACAAATCTCATTTGAGTCTCTCTCAGCAACCGCTTGTTGGACACAAAGTCCGACCAGCAATAGTCAAGGATTCTCCGAAGAGATCTGGTACCAAAGGAATTAGGTCTCAATCTCAGATCCCTGGCCAGAGTCCAAGTCTCACATCCGTAGAGCAAGACTAGAAGCACCAAGGACCTGAAGACTCGGACTTTCGACCTGCACAGGTACCGACAGCACCACACCCCATGATCCAGTGAATCCATGACTCCCCAGACCCGACCCAGATGTCGATTGACCTCTGGCTCACAGCCAGCAGAGACATGAATATCACTGCCCTGTCGTTTGTGTTGAGTATTTTGTTTGTGAGAGTTTTGGGAATGAGTCAAATGCCTTGCTAATGTCTACTCTGGTGAGAATAATGCGTCTTGGTGGTTTTCTATTGTTGAAGCCTTCAAAGGTGTTTTGTGTGAGGTTTGTGAGGAGAGTAGTGGTGGAGTGGTTTGGTCTGAATCAGAATTGGGTGTGTGAGGTGGGGTATGAGGATTTGTGAGTGTGAGTGTTCAGCATTCTGTAATTTTGGAGAGTGTGTAAGGTAACGTGAAAGGTCTGCAGGTGGCTGCTTTGGTGGGATCTTTGTTTGATTTAAGGTGGGCAATGATTTTGTCTCGTTTACAAATTTGGGTAATTCTGGAGTGTTGGCAGGAGAAGCTGTTTATATTTGAGGGCTGATATGCTGTGTGGTCCAAGGTGTTTTAAATGTAAATTGGAGATGTTGTCAGGGCCGGAAGCGTGCGAGTTTTTGATGTTTTTTTGTTGTTTGTGCGGGATGAATGGCATATGCCTGGTGTTGGCTTAATGGTTAGGGTGGTTGGCTTGGGATCCCAGGATCCCAGGATCCTGAGTTCAAATCCCCCTTTACTGTTGAATTAACACCAGGTGGGGTTGACTCTGCCTGTCATCTTTCCGAGGTCAGCAAAATGAGTGCCAGCTGGCTGGTATCCTGTGTTGGAGTGGTGACCCGTCCAGGATTGTTCCCAATAGCGAAGGAGACTGTTTAGGCATCACCAACGCTCTGCACAGAGTATGGTCCCAAAGGATGGATGGATGGATGGAATAGTGTGATGGTGGTGAAGAGTTGGCAGCTTAGTTTGTGTCGTTTAACAATTATTTCCTCCTTTCTGGGTCTTGTATGACTTGTGTTTGCGTTGTGGTCAATGAGGATGTTAGCTTGTTGTTTCTCTGATGGTATGTTGTCTGTGGTAGTTATGGCTGCATATGAGGGTGTTATGCCACTGTTGCAGTTTGTGATGCTGTTTATGGTTTTGTACAAGGGGTTGGCATTGGTTGAGTGGTCCAGTGTGTGTACAAAGGAGTGCCAGTTTTGTGTTTTTCACTCATATTTTGTTGTTGATTTCTGGGTTTAGTGTTTGAATCATTTATACGATGCCCGTTGCTTTGGGTGTCGGTGTGTTGTGTTTCAAGTTGTCTCGTTGTTTGATGAGGTGCGCGATGTCTGTTGTGTAGTTGGAGTTGTATTTTTTGATATTGCCTTTTGGAATCTATTTCATAGGAATCTATTTAGTCGGAATGTATTCAGTAGGAATCTATTTAGTCCACCTCTGGCATTTGGTCTGTCTGAGTGTATCGGTGCATAGTTGGGGATGGTCGGTGTTTTGTTTTTCTCGTGTAATTTGGTTTCTTCTGTGATATCTATATGGACGTTGTTTGTGTCTGTGTTGTATTGGAGGATATGAAGGTTATGTGTACATTTCTGGTGTTGAGGTGGTCAGGGCCCTGGGTTGGTTTCTATCTCTCCAGCTAGAATGAGGAGAAAGGGAAGGACTGCCAGAGGGAGGTCACTCTCTAAAGAAGAAAAAAAGAAACAAACGTTGGTTGTGGATATGTGATGCATATGTGAGTGTGATGTGTGGTGTTTCATTCTTGTGTGTGAGGTGCTCGTGCGGAAGATGAGAAGAGGGGAGCCGGTCCATGGGGACCGATCATTGCTCTGACCCTGACCGCTCTGCTGCGATAAATCGGGCAACAGGGAAGAGTGGGGAAGATTTGGCCCCCATTTTGCATTGGAGTATTCAACCAGCGTGAAGAGGCATCCCCAGTAGCTGTGGACCACAGGGTTGAGTGGTAAGCTGTGACCATCACGGTGTTTTAAAGAAACGTACACTGCACCACAAACTCCTGATTGCTGAGCAGGTTTTCCGGTTGAAATACACATTGATTTCTCTCCATATTGACAATGAATGCACCAATGACGTCACTTGGGGTAATACTTTTAACATTTATTCAGTTATCCAACATGATGCAAGGGGTAATTTTGGAGCGCGTCACACAGGAGAAGGATCTGGGGGTGGTAATATATACGGGAGGTGAGCAGGCAGCACAGTGCCAGGCAGCTCTAGGTAAAGCAAACATGGTATTAAGCTGTATAAGGAGGGGGATCAATTATAAATCAAAAGAGGTGGCGTTAACATTGTACAGGAATTTAGTCAGGGCCACATCTAGAATATTGTGTGCAGTTCTGGTCACCACAATTCAGGAAGGACATAGATGCCATGGAGAGGGTTCAGCATAGGGATACTAGATTGATTCCGGGCCGAGCTCGACTCAGCTTTGAGGAGCGGCTTTGAGGAAGGAGACAGGGCTTTATTCACGAGAAAGGAGGCGGTTATGAGGAGATATGATTGAGATGTTTAAGGCAATGAAAGTTAAAGATAAAATAAATGAAGCTGAATTATTCAACAGAGTAGACAATGATAGAACCAGGGCCATAGCTTGAGAGTAAAGAAGAGGAGAGTTAAGACGGTAGTAAGGAAGGGGTCTTTAACTGAGAGTAGTTAATGCATGGAATGGTCTCCCTGGAAAGGTAGTGGCAGCAGAAACAGTAGATAAGTTTATATTGGAATTAGATAGGTACCTGGAAGTTATGGAGATAGAGGGGTATGTGGGTGTTGACATGACATTTGGGTACCTCAAGCATTGATGGGTGATTGTGTGCATGTGTGCAGAGTGCTGTTGGTGGGGGTCTCGTCAAGGGGTGTTGTGTGTTTAATGTGTATTGTTTATTTAAACCCAATCCCACACCCCCTCCCCTGGGGGGGGAACTACAAAAACTACCAAAAAAACCCTCAGAAAAAACACTTAACATAAAAATAATAAATAAATAAATTTTGCATTTTCTTCTTAGGATCCGGTGTTGCTAAATTGGTGTGGTGTTGATGTGGTGCAGGCATGATGTGCCTGAATGGCCTCCACCTGTGTCTGATTTCCTTGTGTTCCTTGTGATTAGTATTGAACGCAAAAATGTGGCTCTTTAATTGGTGCTTGTCATTGATAAAGCTTTGTGGAAATGTCCAAGTACTTACAGACCATAAAGGGTCTAACTTAAGACCCTAAGTCTCAACAGGTCATTTTAAGTCCCAATAAAAGGCAAGCATGAGAGGCTATATTTTTGTACACATAGTTCAGGTATGATTCCAGACCAAACGAACGGTCATCCTGGTGTTTCGCAGGCATGGCGTTACATCATGATGGCACCGTCAATCGGATGGACATTAAGCATGAAGCTGAGGACCCATATTCCCACATTGGTTGCTGATCGACGGTGAAGATTCCCTGGTGTGTCTTGTAAAGAGTTGACTACTGTGTGTCGATACCCTGAACAAGTTTCAACTAACCAGCCGTTGCACTCATACACCTTCTCGAGGTCACATTTGAGACCCATAAAATGCACCAAAGGACGAGCACCCTACCAGGATACAGTATCACTCACATCGTGTAAGACGGTCCTCTCGTCTTCCTTCAAAAGACTTAACCCTTCTGTGTCACATGACCCACAATGCATATATAAGAAACAAGTTCATTCTGTTCTCTCTCTGAAAATGTATTTGTGCAGCCCACACATTATAGTAGCCATTGGCTTGTGAAATGCAAGCTCCAACAATAATAATAATCATGATAAACAAGACACACACACACACACCACATGGGGTATGCAGCCATTTCTGCTTCACTCTAATCCGAAATGGAGCGTTCGAACAAATGATGTTGTTGTGAAAGGTTCAGGTCTGTACAAGATGCAGCATGGAGCACAAAGCCGGCCCATCCAAGAGGGATCATCTTTGCTTACGTATGTGCACAGAACTATACGAACTACCTGACTTGACCTGGTGAGAAACCTTTAACCATAATATGAACACATTGATAACTATAAAGCATCTGAAAATGCAAAGCCCATCCACATCCGCTTTGTATTCAGACTTCTTTTTCTTCCGCATGCTAAACATGATGAAAACAGATAAAACAAAAACAAAACAAAAAATTGAGGATTTCAGGCGACCTTGACCTTGCGACCTCAAAGGCAATCGGCTTCAGTGACCTAATATGCAAACCCTACTCAAATGACAAGTCAATCGGATGAAAATTGATGATTTTATGGAGCCTTGACATTTCACCTTTTCATCGAAAAAACACAAATCGGCTTCCAGCTTTTGATTGGTGAACCAATTCAGTGACTCGATGTGCGGATTATTAAAGTTAAAGGTCAATCGGATGAAAATTGACGATTTTATGCAACCTTGACCTTTGACCTTTTGATCGGGAAAAAACAACAAACAGCTTATATCTTTTGATTAGTGAACTAATTCAGTGACCCAATATACTAATTCTTGAAATTTCTGGTCAATTGGATGAATATTGATGATTTTATGTGACGCTAACTTTTGACCTTTTAACAAAATAATTAATTTGCCTTCTACATATTTTTCATAATTAAGTTATGTTGAAAATTTGATGACAAAAGCTCAAATGCAAAAAGGTTACGGCTCGGACAGTTACACAGACAGACACACATACACACAGAAGTGATAACAACCGTCTTCCGCTGAGTGGGGAAGGGGATAACTATCACCGGTAATGAACGATCAAGGCTTTCTGGCGGTAACGTTCGTTCGTTGGGCTCGACTTCCCCCATTAGGGGCAACATACTTGATATTGCTAACTTGGGACACAATGCGTTGTGTTATTGCTAACTAGGGACACAATACATTGTGTTATTGCCAACTAGTGACACAATACGTTATGTTATTGCTAACTCGGGACACATTATGTTGGTTATTGCTAACAAAGGGCACAATGCATTGGGTATTGCTAACTATGAGCACGATGTGTTGTGGCATTGCTCACTAGGGGCACAATACATTTGATATTGCAAACTAGATACACAATACATTGGTTATTGCTAACTCGGGGCAAAACACATTGAATCATTGCTTACTGTGGGCACCATACATTATGTTATTGCAAACAATGGGCACAATACATTGGGTTATTGTTTACTAGGGGCACAATACATTATGTTATTGTTTACTAGGGGCACAATACATTGTATTATTGCTCACTTGGAGCAAAATACATTGTGTTATTGTTTCCTAGGGGCACAATACATTATGTTATTGTTTACTAGGGGCACAATATATTGTGTTATTGTTTACTAGGGGCACAATACATTGTATTATTGCTCACTTGGAGCAAAATACATTGTGTTATTGCTAAATAGGGGTACAATATGTTGTGTTATTGGAAACTAGGGACACAATCATGTTTTTGTTTACTATGGGCACAATACATTATGTTATTGTTTACTAGGGGCACAATACATTGTGTTATTGTTTACTAGGGGCACAATACATTGTGTTATTGTTTACTAGGGGCACAATACATTGTGTTATTGCTCACTTGGAGCAAAATACATTGTGTTATTGCGAAATATGGGTACAATATGTTGTGTTATTGGAAACTAGGGACACAATACATTATGTTTTTGTTTACTATGGGCACAATACATTGTGTTATTGTTTACTAGGGGCACAATACATTATGTTACTGTTTACTAGAGGCACAATATATTGTGTTATTGTTTACTAGGGGCACAATATATTGTATTATTGCTCACTTGGAGCAAAATACATTGTTTTATTGCTAAATAGGGTACAATATGTTGTGTTATTGGAAACTAGGGACACAATCATTATGTTTTTGTTTACTATGGGCACAATACATTATGTTATTGTTTACTAGGGGCACAATACATTGTGTTATTGTTTACTAGGGGCACAATACATTGTGTTATTGTTTACTAGGGGCACAATACATTGTGTTATTGCTCACTTGGAGCAAAATACATTGTGTTATTGCGAAATATGGGTACAATATGTTGTGTTATTGGAAACTAGGGACACAATACATTATGTTTTTGTTTACTATGGGCACAATACATTGTGTTATTGTTTACTAGGGGCACAATACATTATGTTACTGTTTACTAGAGGCACAATATATTGTGTTATTGTTTACTAGGGGCACAATATATTGTATTATTGCTCACTTGGAGCAAAATACATTGTTTTATTGCTAAATAGGGTACAATATGTTGTGTTATTGGAAACTAGGGACACAATACATTATGTTTTTGTTTACTATGGGCACAATACATTGTGTTATTGTTTACTAGGGGCACAATACATTATGTTACTGTTTACTAGGGGCACAATACATTATGTTACTGTTTACTAGGGGCACAATACATTATGTTATTGTTTACTAGGGGCACAATACATTATATTATTGTTTACTAGGGGCACAATACATTGTGTTATTGTTTCCTAGGGGCACAATACATTTTGTTATTGTTTACTAGGGGCACAATACATTATGTTATTGTTTACTAGGGGCACAATACATTGCATTATTGCTCACTTGGAGCAAAATACATTATGTTATTATTTACTAGAGGCACAATACATTGTGTTATTGTTTACTAAGGGCACAATACATTATGTTATTGTTTAGTCGGGGCACAATACATTGTATTATTGCTCACTTGGAGCAAAACACATTGTGTTATTGCTAAATAGGGGGACAATATGTTGTGTTATCGGAAACTAGGGGCACAATACATTGGTTATCGGTGAAGAGAGGCACAATACGTTGGTTATCGGTAAAGAGAGGAAAAATACGTTGGTTATCGGTAAAGAGAGGCACAATACATTGGTTATTGGTAAAGAGAGGCACAATACATTGGTTATCGGTAAAGAAAGGCACAATACGTTGGTTATCGGTAAAGAGAGGCAAAATACGTTGGTTATCGGTAAAGAGAGGCAAAATACGTTGGTTATTGGCAAAGAGAGGCACAATACATTGGTTATCGGTAGAGGCACAATACATTGGTTATCGGTAAAGAGAGGCACAATACATTGGTTATCGCGAACGAACGGGGTCATGAATAGATATCAGAGATGTCACACGATCACGAAGAAGAGAGTTAAGTTTCTTGCTCTTTACTGCATTTCCCGAAACTTACAATGATTGTCAATACGTGGAAAACCTCATCCACTTGTACTGCTAAACATCCAATGTGCTTGTAATTGTTTATCAAATCCAGCAATACTTTCACGCCAAAGGACAACCGTCTCAATAACTTGATAAATACATTCAGCAAAACCCCCGAACCACACATCCCGTCACCCAACGGATACTCCGCTGTACCTGTGGATGGGATCGCTTCAGTGATCAAGTGAAGAGGAAGAATCTCAGCGCGTTCAAACAGAGCTTGAATAAACTTTGTGCACAAAGAGATTCCCACGGATATCGTTCGTCTCGGAATTTCCATGGCACGTGAATCGTGAAGTTCGCGATTACCAAGACATCATGAACCCAGTGAGGACGTGGACGTGGTTGTCATCCCGGATTTCGAACCATATATCCAGGCAGTGTGATCGATGTGTCCATGATCATTGCCCCCCCCCCCCCCCAGTTAAAACAAGCAATTGAGGTGCGGTGGCACCAAGTCCTCACCGTCTCCCCCTGACGGGTGAGCTTCCAGGTTAGAATACAGCTTTGACAATCTCCGAATGATGATCACATGAAGCTATTGATACAATGACGTCATCTTACCCTGTGACGTCGCCCCCCCCCCATGCAGGTTCCAAATCGGCGCATGTTGCAAACAGATACCATCGATGTTTTGCTTGCTCGCTTTTTCGCCGTTGCTCACCACGCTGGCACGTGCTCACCGCGCCGCACGTTCGCTCACCACGCACCACCCTCAAGCTTCAATGCACGTTTAATGAATTCTGCAATTAATCTCGTTCATTAGACGGCGTTAAATCACGAACACCGAGGCATGTCTTGTCTGTCAGTCACGCTCGTTCAAGCCGCCGCACTCTCGCTCCCCGTGCGCAGATTTCACGCCGGTCCAACGGCCGCGCTTGGAGTCACCTGCCTGATGGTATCAATCCCACCGTGCTCCGATCCTCACCTGTCCTGGAGATCTCTGCAGAGCTTCTTTGGACCCTGGCAGGACCGTCGTTCCTCCTGCACGTCTTGCTCGCTTTCTCCGCCTCCGGTGAAACTGCCTCGCTATTCCCAACCCATTCCTTTCCTTTTCCCAGTTTTTTGCCCCCCCCCCCCACCAATAAACACACACACACACACACACACACATTCACATACATATATACACACACACACACACACACACACACACACACACACACACACACAAACAGACACACACACACACACACACACACACACACACAAAAACACACACACAGAAAAACACACAGAAAACACACACACACACACACACACACACACACACACACACACACACACACACACACACACACACACACACACACACACACACACACACACACACACACACACACTGTGCTGTCTCCAGAGCAGAGGAAACACCAGAGTTCGTTATGATCGGCACAAGAAAGAAATAAGAGAAATCATGAAGCTTAACTCAACAAGGAAATTTCATGATCCCCCTGTGGACGTATTAGTGTTCATGAAAGCTCTTTTGATCATTGGGGGTTAAAGGGACAAGTTGAAAGAACAACACGCACACACATACACATATACACACACATACACATATACACACACATGTACACACTCATTTTCACACATTCACACACACACATATATATATATATATACACACACATATACACATGTACACATATACATATATACACATGTTCACATATACACACATATATATATATATATATATATATATATATATATATATATATATATATATATATATATATATATATATATATATATATATATATATATATATATATATATACACACACACACACATATACACATGTACACAAATATATACACACATACACACACACACATACACATCTACACACTCATATACATATATATATATATATATATATATATATGTACACATACACATACACACAGATACACACATGTTCACATTTTCACACACATACACATATACACACAAATATATACACACATATACACAAATACAACCACATATATACACATATACACACACACATACATACAGAAACACATATACACACACACATATACATACGGAAACACATATACACACATACACAAATACACACAAAACACATATTGGGATTTGTACCTTTTTCTTAATAGCTATGTTTATTCTCAACTTTACTTCCTCCGGCTTGCAGCTATTAATAAATATACTCTTGCTTGTTGTTCATAAAGAACACTGTGTAGAGATAAGGATGTGGTTAGCCTTGAGTAATCCTGTGTGAGCAGCTTTTGGGAGTAACTTTTACCAGCATGCTGGCACTCATTTTGCCAACCTCGGAAGGACGACAGGCCGAGTTAACCCCACCTGGTATTAATTCAACAGCTGACTGGGATTTGAACTCAGGACCCTTGGATCCTAAGCCCACCACCCTAACCATTAAGCCAATACCAGGCATACACACGTACACATATATACACACACACACACATATACATATACACATGCACATATACAAGTACACACACACAAAGAGATATATATATATATATATATATATATATATATAT
>NC_140975.1:6671247-6688747 GCF_056783735.1 Eptatretus burgeri
CGCGTGGTTCGTTTCAATGAAAGTATTTTACCTCAATTTTGAAAGCAAAATGATAGGTTCTCATTGTTGTTAACACTTCAAAATCAATGTAGGTAATATTTTGTTCAAATTACATACAATATCGCCCATGCTGAAATTCAAAATGGCCACCAAAAAGTTACAAATTGCATTAAAATTTAAGGGCCATGGTCCGATCAACAGCCTCATCCGAACATTAACCCCCCAGATTTAACCGGACGTGGTATAAATTTTGATATGAGAAGAAAGCTGCTATTCTTCTCATTGACCCTGTGAAATTGTAGGGCTGAAAGATGTTTAGTTTGGATTTTGTATGCCAAAACTTGCTTACTATTGGTCAACCAATTCGTTGAACCACAGTATTCTCTGGGGCTTGCAAATGCACATTTTTAGCCATCTTGTCAAAACGATTGAAATACCACCATGAAACTTCACAGGTGGGGTAGAGGGTCAAAGCCATTCAATCAATGTGAAAACTGCATGTGATGAAATCGGACCATCCCCCTTTAAATATTGTGGTAACAAGTGTTATCTCAAAACGATACCTAATGGTATTTTTCTCAAACTTTTTTTGCACAGTTAGACACTCACCTGAGCAACTGGTACTCAAATACACACCTTAGCTCATATATAAAACGATAAACACAGTCACTTCTATGGACTTAATTTGTAGACTTTAACTCTACAAGCTACAATATTTAAATATCTATTTCAGAGGATAACAAATTCATGAGGTGCAGTATCATGCGCACGCAGTGCCAGCACACACCCCACATACCCCAGACACAATAGCCACACCCACATCTACTATACACACCTTGCAACTGCATGTCCAACAAATGCAGTCTTAACCATGTAGAATGGAACTACATGAACTTGTTGCAAGTTTGCTACTTTCATAGCCATAATCTAAAGGTTTGCTCCAAGGTGAGTCAGTTCACAAGAAAAAAAAACAAACATAAATCCATAATATGTGTACTGGGGTAGTGTTTATGTGTCCATGTGTGTTTATATGGGTCAGTGATTGGAAGTATTTCTACATGTTAGCGTATTGTGTTTTAATAGAGATATATTTTAATTTAAAAGTTATGCAGAGTATCCCATACGGCTTTCCGTAATTCCCAATTCGTTAGAATTGTTGACGCCTTGTTGGCATTGTTGCCGTGTTTTATAAAAATACAATTTGTTTAGAATCCTATTGAGGGAAGATATGTACAGACATTTTATGTTTATATATTTCAGTCTATTGTTACAACTTTGCCAATGGTTATAATGGATGATATAGGCCTATGGGTGATAAGCTTTCCACATTAATTCATTAGCTTCTTATAAAAGCCTTTCTTTTAACTTTTTGCTGAGATATTTTCAAAGTTTTCTGGACATGTAAGCACAATTAAAAACAAGTACTGTCACTTAAACTTACCTTCGTAACAATATATGCTTTGATCACTTTGCATGACAATACAGCAGAAACTTCTGTCTAATGCCATGTACTTATGGATGTAGGAGAGGCAGCAGCTAACCCAGATGCTGCCCTCTATAGCTAATTATTTGTTACGGATACTCAATATGGCCAATTTATTTAATATATTATTGTCTGTTAGAAGTAGCATCCCAAAGTTTCTTTGAAATAAGAAAAAAAATACTCTATTGCAATGGATTTAGAAGAATATTTAAATAAATAAACAGCTAATTTAAAATGGTGGCCATTTTGAAATTCAAAATGACCTTATAATTATTTTAAATATGCATGCAATAAATCATAATGTCTCTCCTATTCATGTTCACTCATATTATGGGATAAAATTTTGATATTATTTTTAAAATATGAGCAATAATTGTATTCATTGAAGAAAAAAGCATGATCATGGCAGCCATTTTGGAATTCAAAATGGCCGCCAATTGACACTGCTCCAAAATTAGCAACATCAATTTTCCTGTTCCGAGACATATGTAGAACATATCTAAATAGGTGGCAACTTCTCATCATGAAAGTCCTATGGGCCCATTGTCTAGGACTCCAGGACCACTTGCCCCCCGACTAAGATGGGAACATGCACAAGTGATAAATTTTCATCACGTACGCGTATGTGCACTTTGCAGTATGTGCTTACTCCGCCCAATGAAATCCAGGACGTGCACAAGCCGATACTGGTCTCTTTTATTAAATACTGCCCACCAGCCCACCAGTATTGACTGAAGAGACAACTTATTTGGGGAAAGTTAATATTGATTTATACAAAATTAGTTGATGCATTTTGGGAACATCCTGCATTCAGGCCTGTGTGAATTGTACAGAGCAACACATTTTATGTTATATTCGAGCAAAAAAGTGGGGAGGGAGTGGGGGGGGGGAGAATCGATATGTTGTCCCACCTAGTCAAAAAGTAAGGGGTGGGACATGTTCCCCCATCTTCCACTCTTCGACGTCCATAGGTAGAATGCACCCATCTATGAACCTTCGGACTTTCAGGGCCCCACATCGTCAGGAGTTTTTGCAGTACGGATTGCAACATATCAACATTTTGAAAAGAGTTAATCAGAAAGTTCCCCAAATCTTTCATTGTGCAAAGGCACACCACTTTTTCTCAGGTATTTTTCCGAATATTTTTGGCTTCTTCAAAAGTTTTTTTTCAGTCGTTCCTTGCTGCAAGCCTTGTCTGGCAGCCATGAAAAACATCCATGGCTACCCCCCAATGAATTCCATTACTAAGGGTTTCTGCACACACACGCACCGAGCAATTTGGGGTGGATTATGTCATTTCAAAAGTGCCGTATTAGTTGAAGATCAACCCTTCATAAAATAATGAGTTGCCACAGATGGCACCAACCTCTGGCTCCAGACTATAAATAGCATTGAGCACATACCACACACCACCTGAGTACACGACTAATTGTTGAATCAAACATAACTATGCATAAAATGTTGTCACGTCAGACAGCCTCCATTAACATGAGCCGCCTGCACCGTTATCCTATGTCCCAGGAAACAGCCAGATGGTTTATAATTATTTATGGCGTTCACTTGAATTAATCTACTCTTTGCCGTTCCCCAAGGTCAACAAAGAAAGCAAAATTGATGGCACACGCTCAGGCAGCAGATGGGGTGGATTATGGAGGCAGACGGGCAGTCTGGACTGACAATGCCTGCAGTCCGGATGTGGACCCTGGTCTGCCTTTTGAGGACCGATGTTCTTGGACCTTCTTCATTGAAACGCATTTCTTACCTTTTTAAAATGTTTATTTATAAAGAATATTGGGGAAAGATAGACAGGGCGAACAGTTCAGAACAAACCATGCGAATCAAAAGACACAAAAAGGGAGAAGTGAATATAAAAAAACTTATATACAAAGAAAAAAATAAAGAGCAAATCCTAATCCACACCAGGTGCCACAGATCACACTCGTACAACCATTAAAATAACAGGTTAGAACTTTCCTTTGGTGATGTGTGGAGTGCAGGGCGATGGTATGTGTAGCTCAGGAACAGTGTCCACGTTTCAGAGAGCCGTCCTCCCAGAGCAGCGAAGAAATAAGCCAAAGACGAGACGGGCCAGCCACGAGTAGGGCCAGCAATGATGAGCACCTCCAGACTCTCTCTCTCTCTCTCTCTCTCTCTCTCTCTCTCTCTCTCTCTCTCTCTCTCTCTCTCTCTCTCTCTCTCTCTCTCTCTCTCTCTCTCTCTCTCTCTCTCTCTCTCTCTCTCTCTCTCTCTCTCTCTCTCTCTCTCTCTCTCTCTCTCTCTCTCTCTCTCTCTCTCTCTCTCTCTCCCGTGTCTCTTCTTCACTGTCCTCTGCGTGCTGGGAGCTCTGGTGTGTCTGTTCTCTCAGCTCCAACTCATCCATCTCTCAAACCGCTCCTGCCCACACACACACACACACACACACACAATTTATCATGTTGGTAAAGCCTCTGTCACACCTTGACGTTTTAGCCAGCGTAAGCCGACGTATGAAAAATTTGGCGAATACACTGGCACACGTCGAATACGTTATGTGTAAGTTTTGTATACGTTAAGGGCACGCTGAAGCACACTGGAATACGTCGTAGTACGCCGAGCTCGTCGACAAATTTTGTGCATGCCAGCGTATGACTCACATGTTCCGCATACGCTGGCCATAAGTTGTAGGCACATTATGCGATCATTGACACACGTTGACACACGTTACTTGTAAGTTACTCATAAGTCGAAATACGTCGAGGTAATGTCTAGCGTACCCGAAACTTATTTCTAACCTATGAGTAACGTGCTTTCAACCTATGTGTAATGTATCTCCAACGCATATTGACGAATGTAGACGTATTTGACGTCTTCCGGACGACCACAGAACTTACTGAACGTGTTTCTAACTTGCAGCTATCGTATAATGGCCTATTGGCAGCGTTTAGGGGAATTGGTATATATAAATGGGGTTCACAGGAGGAACCCGTCAGTGTTCCAGACTCCATGGTGAGCAGATGTCCATGTCATCCGAGAGATGGAAGATCCGGCAAGGCTGAGAAGAGAATACTGACTAGCTGTCCTCCAACATCAACATGACCTCGTCGATTTGACACTGTACCAGTTGCATGCCAATAGAGCTATGAGAAGAAGAGGTGAACGGAGGAGAAGGAACTGGGTGACCTCTCCGTCAGAGGGTGAGCGTGATGGGGAGGGTGTGGGTGATGATGGATCCTCCTTGCGTCCACGTCCACGGCCACGGCCAGGAGACTTCTTGGCAGCATTCTTCAAAGTTTTCTCCGGCATGACGGTGATGTTGACACTTCGATGTCTAGTGCGGTTATGATTTGAATCGTCGAGCGGCAGCCTTTTAATAGGCTACGCCACATGATCGTCGGCGATACGCTGCCGCGCTATGCATAAGTTAGACTATCGTTGGGCATAAGTTGTGAACGCCAACAACACGCTAAGCATTCGTTGGTATAAGTTATCTATAAATTATCGAAACGTTCTGTGTACGTTACTAATACGTTATGCATACGTCCAACTCGTTATGAATACACTATTATACGCCCAAAGCTGAAAAAAAACATAAATAGTTCAGCGTACGCCAGTGTTTTAGATAAATTTTGATACGTTGCCATACACTGGCTAAATCGTCAAGGTGTGACAGGGGCTTAATGTGATGATTGACACAAAATATGTACATATATACATAGCATGTGTTTCTGAGGGTGTAGCACAATTGTGTCACGTAATTTTTCAATCACATCTATTTATTCATTGTGTTTGGTATTCTCTCAGTCCATCCTTGGTTTTGCAATCACTTGTGTGTCGAGAAAGGTGGGAGGCAGGATCACCAGCCCAGAGGGGAGAGCAGTACTCCACCAGGCTACGGACAAAAGCTTTGTAAGTGGTCAGGAGCTCAGGAGGGTCGAGGAAGGACTTTGCACGAAGGAGGATTCCCAGTCGGCGACTGGCTTTGGAGGCGAAGTTTGAAATGTGGCTTTCCCAGGAAAGGTCATGGAAGATAGTGAGACCCAGAAGCTTGAAAGAAAGGACTTCTTCCAGAGGATTGTTGAGAAAGTAGATGGGGGGGTTTTCTAAACGGTCCTTTCGAAGAGACATAGTGAGAGTGTGAGATTTGTTCGGATTGAAAGACATGTTCCACGTGTTGGACCAGTTTGTGATTTTATCCAGATCTGCAGTGAGCGAAGAAACTGCTGCTTGCCGGTATGAGGGATGACCGATGGTACGGCAGAGGGTGGAGTCATCAGCAAAGAATTCTTTAACATTTTTGTTATTCTTTTGCTCTGTTATTCTTTAACATTTTTTCTCAAAAACCACTTGGCCGTTTGACACAAATTTTTAGCATAGGATCGACCCCCTCCCCCCTCATGGAAAATATTCTAATTATAATTGTGACGTTATAGGTCACGTGATATGGCAGCAACTTGGATTAAACGCAAAAAATCTTGAACGTATCTCTGAAACCGTTGATCGGAAAAATTTGAAACTTGGCACATCTCATTCCACTCCCAATGGGGAATGAGAGATTGTAAGGATGACGTCATCGGTCAAGTAGTGGACCAGCCGTAAATGTTTTAATTGAAATCCTTATTCACCATTGAGATTCAGTGTGTATGTCCAGGCTGTAACATTTTTTACCAATCGAGCTTTTGTCATCAAATCTTCAACAAACTTTTATTTTGAGATTGTGGAGAACACAATGAATAAAATGCACAATTTTTTTTAGCTGTCGTTTTCATCAAGTTTAGTTCGAATACAAAGCATACATGGATGGGCTTTGCATTTTGAAATGCTTAAAGTATATTTTGTCACTGAGAGTGCAGTCAATACAGCACATCCCACCTTTCACGATGGAAACCTTTTCACCATCTCTCAACCTCTTATATACGTCACATTCAATCCACTGTCCAAACCATTTTACTTCAATTAAAATTCCCCAATGTAGTTTATTTTTATTATGGTACCATTAGCATTACAGGCTGTGGTACCGTATTGTTTCTGTTCAGATTATTTGTTATTCTTTGTCCCATTTTGAGCCTTTTTTTGCTCGAAGATTTCCTTTAACATGTGATTTCACAGCAACTACTTGTCCAATTGACATAAAAAAAATTTCACCATACATGTGTAGATACATATACACATGCACACCATACTCATGTAGAATTTTTTAATGATAATTATGACGTCATAGATCGCGTGGGTTGGCAGCCATGTTGGAAAAACGGAAAAACTTTCGACATCTCTGGAACTGTGTGCTGGAAAAAAATTGAAACATGGCTCATTGTGAAGAACTCCACAAGGGGTATAAGTGGTGTTAACCGTGATGTCATTGGTGAAGTTGTATCCCAGTCAAAATTCGACATGTAGAACACTGCATCCCATCAGTATGAAAATTTCTGAGGTTCATCTCGGGAAAGATGTGAACACAAAAATTTCTTTTTGACGTCATCCATCACGTGGTTTAGCAGCATTTTGTTTTTTATTTAAAAAAAAGGAAAAATTCTTCCTCTCCATAACCGCTTTAGAGATCGAAGTGAAACTGCACACAAATGATCGGCTCGATGTGCTGAATAAATTCTGATAACTGTGACGTCATAGGTCACATGGTCTGGCAGCCATCTTGGATTTACCCGAAAACCCTCAAAAATCTCCAGAATGGCTGGACAGATTGAGGGGAAACTTCACAGACATGTTCCACATGAGTTGTGGATACTAGGGTGATAAAGAATACAGTGCGATGCCTCATACAGTGCAATGGTGATTATCACGGGGATGCGCGCAGGTCCACTGTCATACACGTGATTATTTATCACAGGGCTGCGCCCATGTCTGCTATCGCACACACGGTTATTTATCACAGTGGTGATCCTCACAGGTGGCTGCCTGAGCACGGTTCCGGCCCACATCTGTGTCATGGATTGAAGGAAAGGATTGGATATAAATCAGGGTTGAAAAGGAGATGGATATAATTATTAGATGCAGATTTGGGTTGAAAAGAGTATAGATATAAGTATTTGAAGCAAATTCGCATGGAAGGGCACACCACTTGCGTCCCGTACAGGCTCGCGGTGGAGGATTCTTTTCATCGTGTGGTTGGTGCTCCATTTGGACTCCGCGAGGACATTCATACGTACCATGGCGCGGAAAGGAAGAAAGAGATATAATTAGACCTAGCTATTAAGATCCACGCAACGCACTTCGTCCCGTTGACCCATTCAACATGAGGGCTAGGTCTAACTGCACGTATATTAATGAAATAACTGTCTGGAGATCACTGTATATTGGATGCCATTGCCTTAGAGGCATGCAGTTTCCATAACCGAAACAACATCTTATATAATGCAGAGAGCTGTTCGTGTGTGTGTGTGTGGTTTGTTCAGAAACGCCACCCATTCTGCAGGCCACGCCTTCCCTCATCTTGGCAAATGTCACAAGCACCGCCTTTTATCTTGGCCACGCCTTTTCCTGGCCACGCCTTTCCCTCCAGCCACCCACAAATCACGGCCATATTTTTCGCTTCACATTGCTGAGTATGTTGATAAAAGCCTCATTAACATTTGAAGACTGAACAAGGTGTCTTCTATCATAAAATTAAGCTGCTGTTTGGAAGAAACAGGAACATTTTGATTGCAACTCAAATGAGGTAATGCAGGTTTTGTTTCCAAAACATACACCGCCCAATGAAGGTACGTGCATGCTTGAGTGCTTAAGCCACTCGGCGAGCTCTCTCCAAGAAACGTGCAACAACACAAGCAATTACACTTTGTAACTAAGGGAGGAAGGGGAAGGGTTGGGGTGGGAGGAGTAAGGGGTGGGGGTGGGAATCTGGAGGCACTGGGATGGGAGGAGGAAGGGTTGGAGAGTGGGGTGGGAGGAATAAGGGGTGGGGTGGGATGGGAGTAGGAAGGAGTGGGGGTGGGAGTCTGGAGGGACTGGCATGCGAAGAGGAAGGGGTGGGAGGAGGCAGGGGAAAGGGGGTTGTTGGAGAGTTCAATGGAAGGTTGGGGTGGGAAGTGCAGGGGAAGGGGTGAGGTGGGAGTCCAGAGGGACTGTTGTGGAAGGTGGAAGGGGTGGGGGTGTGAGGAGTTCGGGACATGGTGTAAGTCCGGAGGGACTGTCGTGGGAGGTGGAAGGGGTGGGGTGGAAGGAGGCAGATGATGACGAATAATTGATAGGTCATGTGATTTGGTGGCAATATTGGTTGGATTGAAGGAAAAAAAATGTTTTCGCTGGATAAAGAGGTCATTGTCGGTGAGGTGTCCGATTGAAGCGGGGTTGTGTCAAAGCAGCAGCAGCAGCAGCAGCAGCAGCAGCAGCAGCAGCAGCAGCAGCAGCAGCAGCAGCAGCAGCAGCAGCAGCAGCAGCAGCAGCAGCAGCAGCAGCAGCAGCAGCAGCAGCAGCAGCAGCAGCAGCAGCAGCAGCAGCAGCAGCAGCAGCAGCAGCAGCAGCAGCAGCAGCAGCAGCAGCAGCAGCAGCAGCAGCAGCAGCAGCAGCAGCAGCAGCAGCAGCAGCAGCAGCAGCAGCAGCAGCAGCAGCAGCAGCAGCAGCAGCAGCAGCAGCAGCAGCAGCAGCAGCAGCAGCAGCAGCAGCAGCAGCAGCCTGGTGTTGGCTTAATGGTTAGGGTGGTTAGGGTGGTGAGCTTGAGATCTGAGGATCCTGAGTTCAAATCCCACTTATCTGTTGAATTATTACCAGGTGGGGTTGATTCTGCCTGTCATCCTTCTGAGGTCGGCAAAATGAGTTCCAGCTTGCTGGTATCCTGTGTCTGAGCGGTGACCCATCCAGGATTGTGTCCCATACCCAAGGAGACTGCTTGGGCAGCACCACCACTCTGTACAGAGTATGGTCCCAATGGATGGATAGTGGATTACATTATCCTTAATTATGATTTTTTTTTCTCCTGTACTTTCCTGTTCACCACCTTGTGTTTTGTTTCTAAGAAGGTGTGTTCATATTATACCCAATTCTTTCCTTGTGATGTAACTGAAGAGGAGAATGGTGTCCGTGATGCAGAGAACTGAGTGGTGGAAGAGTTTGGTTCCTGCCTCTCCAAATGTAACATTCAATGATAAAGTACACACATGATTCTGAACTGCCTTGCACTCTTCCTTTTGATGCTAAATCTACATACGTGCATTTTGTTTCCATATTAGCCAAGGAATGACACAAGTACAAGATAAACAAATATACATACTTGGCGCTGGAAGTAAAATGACATAAGCTATAAGCAAAAATGGTCATGTGGCTGTTATGTGGTGTCCCGTAACTCAGTGTCTGCAATCGTTACCTCCTGAGTCAGTAATACACAGTCAGGTTAATATCGATCTCAAAATTCATTTTTACACACAAAGTCTTCAAAAAGGCAGGAAATAGGTTGCACACTAGTTTCCTGTGCATGAGTCATTTGTGGCCTTCATTCCTCCATCAAATGTTGACAAGTTGATAAAGCCCTTTGGATCCCTGCTGCTATAATGATGTACTTTGTGAGTCCTGCTTTATTTGGAAAGGCATTGCATGTCATGATGAAATATGGATTGGCAAAACCAAGGGTTCTGTGTGTGATACTGTGTCAATGGCACACACACACACCTTTGTTGGCCAGACCTCGATCTGTCTGTCAAGCTACCTTTAACTTTTCGGTCTTCAATGGAGAGTTTTGACTTGACAAGAAACACATTGCATCCTTCCTAAAAGATCTGGCAGAATTTATTTTTTTTTACAAGTGTGCAAGGTTCATGGCGAATGTTTGTACATGTGTTACATTTAGGGGCATGGACATTAGGAGACGATAGCCAAATCGATGCAGAACAAGGGATTTTAATCCTGGTATCTCAATATCATGAGCTCAGTGCTCAGGTGGGAACAACAAACAGGCTAATTCAACTAGTCCATGAGGATTGTTGTTGATGCGAGACAAGGATTGCAAGGAAATTGTATGCAGGAGGAGGCACCATTCGGCCCATCATGCCTGCACCACACCAGTACCAGATTTTAATAAATCCGTCAATACCCCTTCCCTTCGTCTGCAGCCTTTTGGCTGCTACACTGGTACTCATTTCGCCGACCTCAGAAGGATGACAGGCTGAGTCAACCCCCTGGTGTTAATTCAGCAGCCAACGTGGCATGAACTCAGGACCCGAGGATCCCAAGCCACCACCCTAACCGCTAAGCGTTAAGCCAACACCAGGTTATAATAGACTAGCTGGAGCCAAATTTCAGATGTCATAAACTATCATTGAACAGGTTTCAATTTTACCTGTATGTTCTCGTATTGTCCATGAAGGTACCATTGCAATCTCCTTGCTTTTAACTGTTAAGTGGCCCTGTTTTGAGTTGCCTGCCATTCTCCTGTTGTGAGTACTTAAAGGATTTCTCACCTCTTATCTGTCTGTTCCTGGGCTCCATTTGCTGTCATATAGTGCCCTGCCTTTTCAAGTTGGTGTTTATGGGATGGCCTGTCCACAATTATATTGATCGATCAGTAAAGGATCCCGTGATATCTAACATAAGAATAGGCCTTGAGGCTGGTACCGTGACACGATTCCATGTGTTGTTTGATTGTCCGGTTCACCATCTTTCCTTACGAGAACTTCCTGATTTATAACCATTTTGATGACGCTATTGGTCTCTATTTGGTGAACCATGAGCAAGTAATCAAATATTTTCGCATAAGTGATCGGCGTAATTTCAGATGACATAATTGCAGGATGTTAGGTCCACATGTAGGAAATGGAGTAAATTAAAGTACATTTTGTTTATCTTTGGCACCTCCAACTTTTGGTCCTTAAACAAAAATAATGTAAATACAAGTTAAATTATGAGTCAGGTTTGTAATTTCTCCCATTATCTTGGGCACCAGCATCACATCTCTGCCTGTCTCTTCCGTACCCCGAGGAATCTAAATGTCTCGACATTATTTACAGCTCGTATGACGAGGCCAAAGAATAAAGCTTGATGGTCTCACATTGCTTTGTTATTTAACACTTCTCTGTTGATGTTGCTCTCTCTCATCCCTCTCTGATCCTCCCCAGCTTCTCCAGGACACACACACATTCTCCCAGTAACCCCTTCCTGATCGAACTTCCAAAATCCAGGCTCATCCGCACACCGCAACTCTTTTGGTCCTCTTTACTCATCCTAAATCTAGAACCACCTTCCCGAGGCTGTACGACCCCCACTCCTTCCTCCAGGACTTCAAGTAGGTGGTGCACCTCTATCTTGTATCACCCTCCCAGCCATACTCGTGATACTTTTTATCCCCATTAACTGAACACACTTACTTGCTGGGTACTGTTTCCTCTCTTTTCTCCCTCTCTTATTTTCCTTTTCATTCTCTCTCTCTCATTTGTTGTGTCCAACTTTTGTCCCACTGCCCACGCTATCAGATAAATATTTATTCGACAAAATCTCCAAGAAGACTATCAGCTAACTTGAGTGACCTTATTGAATTGTACAAGCTGACTTTTTGAGCCTCTCTTTTAGTGGAGGGGGTTAAACAATCAGCAAAGTTTCAGAAAGTCATAAGCATCTCATTATAATTTACAAAAACAACTTTAGAGGGCAAGTATCAAGTAACAGTGAGGAATTTACATTGAACTCCAATCAATTACATCATTTTATTATCATACATGCAATGAAATTGTAATTTTTTTTTTGGAAGGGATAGTCTTAAAGGAAACGCTTCCCACTTTATTAGCTCACCTGGAACGTAGTTTTGGGGAGCTTATGGGATGGGGCATCGTCCGTCTGTCCGTCCGTCCATCCATCCACAAATACTTTCAACTTCTTCTCTAAAACTACACAAACTATTTTGATGAAACTTTGCCACAACCTTCATCACCGTATACGAAGCAAAGTTTGTTCATGGCATTAAAAAATCAGACCCTAAAGGGGTTTACAGGGTTGCCCCCCAAAATAGGTATTTGCTTTCTTCTCAGAAACGATGCACACAATTCTGATGAAACATGACTACAACCTTCATCACCCATGGTGTACCAGAGTTTGTTCATGACATTAGAAAAAATTGGGGTCTGAAGGGGGTGTAAGGGGGGAGAGGGGTTGCCCCCAAAAATATGTATTTACTTTCTTTTCTGAAACCACACACAATTTCGATGAAACTTGACCACAACCTTCATCACCCATGATGTACCAAAGTTTGTTCATGGCATTAAACAAAAGTCCACAGGTATTTACTTTCTTCTCCGTTACATATTGTGTGGGTCATCCATGCCTACGAGTGGTTACCTTATCCAGCCGCTACCAGGTGAGCTCCCAGGGGTATTGCCCATATGTTTTTTCAACTAAAACGGCACTCGGTAGAGCGCATACCTCCACCAGGCTGAACAGTTTACATTTTGTATCCCATTGATAAGCCGGATCTGGATCCGGACCTTATCCAAACTTAAATCAGCTTGTTCTTGGCACCTCACCAACTCATCCACTAAGTTTTGTCATAACACGTCCGCACTGTTTTGAAAGATCATGTTACAGATTGGCCATATCTCACAATTGTGAAGAATCTGTTTAAAAAAAATAATTAATTCCAGTATCGAGATTCGAATCTGGATCTTCACCAAAATCAAATCAACTTGTCCTCGTCACACACCCAATGTCTCCACCAAGTTTCATCCGAATCCGTCCACAACTTTTTGAGATATCCTGCTCACAGATAAACAAACAGACAGACAGGAGTAAAAACATAACCACCGTCCACCTTCGGTCGCGGAGGTAATAATTTAAGATTCTTTATGAAACATCTTTAGCTTCGCATAACTATTTATGAGAAGTACCTGTCTTTGATCATCATCATCTGTAAAATGTTTTCGACAATTAACATTGTTTAAAAGACAAAAAACAGAAGTTTGACTGAAATGCTTTAAAGGTGGCTATGAGGTAGTCTCCATGCTCTTTATCCATCCATTGGAACCATCCTCTGTGCAGAGCGTTGGTGCTGCCTAAGCAGTCTCCTTGGCTATTGGGCACTATCCTGGACAGGTCACCATTCTGACACAGGATACCAGCAAGCTGGCACTCATTTTGCTGACCTCAGGATGACAGGTGGAGTCAACCCCACCTGGTATTAATTCAACAACTGAGTGGGATTTGAACTCAGGATCTTAGGATCCCAAGCTCACTACCCTAACCATGAAGCCAACACCAGGCATGCTTTTTGTGATGATGGATTGAATCAACAGAATGTTGATCGAGTATGCCAACCACCATGGGAAGCAAGCAGAAGCTGACATTTTGTGGATTAACCCTTATTTTCGAGCAAAAAAAGGCCGCCATTGGATTAACATCTAAAATATTAGCTTCTCCATGCTTCCCACGGTCAACGTTCTGTTGATTCAATCCGTGGACCAACATTCGCCTTCACGGAGACAAGTTTTTCACTGTTCTTTATTATCATAATTTTGTGTGCAGCACCGAGCTGTGGGTTTGCAGCATTGCTGGTAGTATTGTGCTGCTGATGCGGTGCCCTCTATTGGTTAGAGCAGGGATTTGTAATTAGTTCAGTGCACTGGCGATAGCTTGCCTACTCTTTGCTAATCATTCCGTGGAATCCTTAACATGGTCCCACTAATACTGGCAAATGGGACAAATAGCTTAAGATCTATCCGAGGGATGGTGCACACATTGACGTATCACCTGCAACACCATGATGACTGTTTAGACCTGGGTCGGTGTGACAGCTCCCAGGTTAGATGCTATCGTGAGGTCACAGTATAGAGTAAAGTGACGCCGATGTCTGTTGCTGTGGGTTGGAGAATGCATGATCATAATCTTTATTCCCAACTCTAAAACTGTGTCCTCCGAACAATGCAGTAGTGAAGTAAGTAGAAAGTCAAAAGCTCCAGATATGTCCTTACACATTAGTGTTCATTAAGGCCCTGTCACACCTTGACGTTTTAGCCAGCGTATGGCAAGGTCTCAAAATGTACGTAAAACACTGGCGTACGCTGAACTACTGATGTTTTTTAAAGTTTTGGGCGTATAATAACATGTTGGATGTATGCATAACATATTAGTATCGTACACAGAACGTTTCAATCACATATAGATAACTTATAGCAACGAATGCTGAGTGTGTTGTAGGTGTTCACAACCTATGCCCAACGATAGTCTAACTTATGCATAGCGTGTGGCAGCGTATCGCCGACGATCATGTGGCGTAGGCTATTCATAGGCTGCGGCTCGACGATTCAAATCATAACCGCACTAGACATCGAAGTGTGAAGCTGCTGTCACACCTTGACGTTTTCGCCAGCGTATGCCGACGTATGAAAAATTTGCCAAACCAAGCTGGCACACGTCGAATACGTTATGGGTAAGTTTTGTATGCGTTAATAGCATGCTGGCATACGTCGTAGTATGCCGAGTACATCGAGAAATTTTCAGCATGCTGAAAATTTCTCGACGTACTCGACGTAAGACACACATTCCGCATACGCTGGCATAAGTTGTAGGCACGCTACGCGATCGTTGACACACGTCAACACACATTACTTGTACGTTACTCATAAGTCGAAACACATCAAGGTAATGTTTAGCATCAGTGTTCCAGACTCCCTGGTTGTTTTTTTGGTTTTTTTTCTTCGGTATGACGGTGATGTTGACTCTTCGATTTCTAGTGCGGTTATGATTTAAATCGTTGAGCGGCAGCCTAATAATTATATTATATTATATTTTTAACCGCACTAGAAATTGAAGTGTTAACATCACCGTCATACCGAAGAAAAAAAAAAAGGGAGTCTGGAACACTGACGCTAACCATTACATTGACGTGTTTCGACTTATGAGTAACGTACAAGTAACGTGTGTCGACGTGTGTCAACGATCGCGTAACGTGCCTACTACACGTTACTCATAGGTTAGAAATAAGTTTCGGGTACGCTAAACATTACCTCGACGTGTTTCGACTTATGAGTAACTTACAAGTAACGTGTGTCGACGTGTGTCAACGATCGTGTAACGTGCCTACAACTTATGCCAGCATTATGCGGAACGTGTGAGTCATACACTGGCATACGTCGAAAAATTTCAAGCATGGAAAATTTGTCTAACACCTCGGCATACTATGACGTATGCCAGCGTACTACGACGTATGCCAGCATACTACGACGTATGTCAGCGTACTACGACGTATGTCAGCGTACTACGACGTATGCCAGCATACTACGACGTATGCCAGCGTACTACGACGTATACCAGCGTACTCTTAACGTATACAAACTTACCCATAACCTATTCGACGTGTGCCAGCGTTTTAGCCAAATTTTGCATACGTCAGTCATACACTAGCTAAATTGTCAAGGTGTGACAGGGCCTTAAATACCGAATCCATATTAACAGTCCATTCAGTTGTAGCTATCCTTCGGAGATTTCCACTCGGGCCTTGCAGCGATCCACATAGTCACGAGTTTGCAGAACGAGTATCTTCCCATCCGGCAAGTTGAGAAAGTTCTCCAAGTCTTTCGTTGTGCAGAGGCACTGCCCTTTCTCTCAGGTATTCTTCCAAGTGCTTTCAGCTTATTTCAGAAGCTTTATGAGCCATTAGCAATATTTATGTCCGACACACACCATACCTTATGAAGCCCTGAATGCCAATGTTTCCTTGGGTTTCTACGGATGAGTGATGAGCATTCTGTGGTGGGATACTGGATGTCATTTTGAAAGTCCCATGTTGATTTAAAGACTATGTATATATTTATGTATGTATATGTATATACTGGCAGGTTATGCTTACGCATTCTAAGCAATAATGAACTGTGCTTCCCCATTGTCCCAATCGCTCACCTGCATTTTTTTTTACATTTTTTTTTTTCATTTACTTATATTTTTATTTTCGGATGCTTTTCGACGGTTCTGTGATTTTATTTTTTTTTTTACCCGGTGTATCAGCTTCGATGTCCATCGGCGTGCAAAATTTAAGCTTTCTACATCACCTGGAAGGCGCCGATCTTCAATATCAGTTCATGAGTCAGTGGTTAGAATTAGATATAATATCTGTTTATGTATGTATGTATATATATATATATATGTATATATATATATATGTATGTATGTATGTATGTATGTATGTATGTATGTATGTATGTATGTATGTATGTATGTATGTATGTATGTATGTATATATATATATATATATATATATATATATATATATATATATATATATATATATATATATATATATATATATATATATATATATATATATATATATATATATATATATATATATATATATATATATATGTATGTAAGCCTGGTGTTGGCGCAGTGGTAAGGGCAGTGGCTTGGGACCCAAGAGGTCCTGAGTTCAAGCCCCGTTGGGACACTGAATTAATATATGTATGTATATGTATATACATATATATATATATATATATATATATATATATATATATGTGTATATATATATATATAAATATATATATATATATAAATATATATAAACCAAGTCGAAAACACCAGGGGGTTGACTCAGCCTGCCATCCTTCCGAGGTCGGCAAAATGAGCACCAGTTGTACTGGGCCCGGTGTATGCCCCGGTTAGAATAGGTGTACCATATCCCTGTGTGTCGTAAGAGGCGACCAGGGTTGCGTCAGGAAGGGCATCCGGCATAAAAACCTATGCCAAATCATTATGCGGACAACAAAACGAATTTCCATACCGGATCGGTCGAGGCCCGGGTTACTAACGACCGCCACCGGTACCGGTGGTCAGCAGGGTACCAGTGGAAATTGTGCTACTGCTGGGCGAAGGAGGAGAAGGAGACGGGGAAGGCGAGTCCGGAGGCAGTGGGAGAGGGGGAAGGGTAGAAGTGTGGAGGTGAGAGTTGGAACTCTGAATGTTGGGACGATGACTGGCAAAGGGCGAGAGTTGGCTGATATGATGGAGAGAAGAAAGGTGGACATACTGTGTGTACAAGAGACCAAGTGGATGGGGAGTAAGGCGAGGAGCATTGGAGGTGGTTTCAAACTGTTCTACCATGGTGTGGATGGGAGG
>NC_140975.1:6693747-6733747 GCF_056783735.1 Eptatretus burgeri
ATATATATATATATATATATATATATATATATATATATATATATATATATATATATATATATATATATATATATACATATATATATATATATATATTTATATATAAGAAGAAGAAGAGATATTTATATATAAGAAGAAGAAGAGATATTTATATATATATATATATATATATATAAATATATATATATATATATATATATATATATATATATATATATATATATATATATTGTTGCGGACCGGGCAGGGCCGGATTTATGGGTTGCGGGGCCCTGGGCCCTCGAAGTACGTGGGGCCCTCTCAGGGCCGCAGTCATTTTTCTTCATGTTTCCTTATAAGAGTATTCATATATAAATGCACCATGTAAAAACATGTATTTCAGAAACTACTAATAACAAAAGTGTATATACAAGAAACACCACTATGGATGAAAACAACGGAACAGAGAAAATAATCGCAAAACCAAAACGTGATGGTATCATCTCAAATCTCAATGTTGAAAGTTTTTTTTTTGTCGTTTTTGCAGATATGATTGCGTTATTGAACACTTTGTGGTAATTGCTACAATATATTTGCGAGATGTTAAAAACCTACAGAATCTTTTATCTTCTTTTACGCCTGCGCAGTACATAGCAAGCATAGATTCAGGGCGGGCGTGTAATTTTGCAAAAATGAAATTGAGATAGCCATAGCTTGCTGGGATTGGGAAAACCTCACTTTTTTCGTGTGACCTATTTCTGTGGTAGACCTTAAGATTGTGCTCTTATGATCAGTGAAAGAAAAAAAAGTAAGTTCAAAGATGTAAAATAAATGATAAACATAACCAAACAGATGCCAAATTAACAGGGATATTGAGTATTTGTTTCATGATTCACTGACCATTTACACAAACGAACAAGATTTTTTTCACAAACAAACAAAAGGGGGAAAATAGCAGAATTTCTTGTAATCTCTGCATTTGCACGGGGCCCCTGGGAGGCGCGGGGCCCCGGGCCGTGGCCCTGTGGGCCCTGCCCTAAATCCGGCCCTGGGGCCGGGGGGTCGGGTGAAAAGACTACTAGGTGGGGGAAGCAATGTCGATTCCCACCAGACTCCCCGAAATTGTAGGCCGTCACACACGGATAATTCTGTGAGGCGGCAGGTCATTTAATCGACCGTGGACGTCAATAACTCAACCGCATGACCTAGGGTCCTCCCGTCTATGGGTTAATCAGGTACCTAATTCATCACATGGTTTAATTACCGGGGAACACGCCCCCGGTACGCCTTGTCCGAACCGGATCACTCTAGCGGACCGGATCATTTTACCGGATCACTCTACCGGACCGGATCACTTTACCGGATCGGATGCAGCTGAGCGACACTGCCAAGGACGTACCGGCTAAAAGGAACGGATCGTTGGGAATAAAGTCCCAGCTGAGCTAGGATTCGGACCATGCTGGATCAATGAAAGAAACCACAAAGACGAGCTGGGAACATTCCTAATGATAATTATTTATTTACAAGCAGGCGAAGAAAGCAATGTGGCACAGTGAAGATTTATTGGGGTGTGTTGTGCAGAGATAGAAAGAAGCGTGTAGTGTGACAACAAACAGGCAACTTACAAAAGGGGACACAGATCGGACTTAACGCGAAAATAATAACAATAATAATGACAAGTCCGGAGATGGCGATGGTTCACGAGCAATGCACACGGTGCGCCTTTTTTATTTTTTGACCTTCGAGGGGACGCCACGGGCGAACTGGTGGGAATCGGGAAAAATGTAAATGATGAAAGTTGTAGTACTCAAAGAGCACTACTTGCATACCAACTTTCATTCGAAACAGTTGAAAACCCTAGGAGCTTGATGCCCAATTTATTGATATTTTTGACATTTTCTAAGTTCGTGACCTTGTGACTTTGACCTTGGGAAGAAAATGAAAAATCGAGCTCCGTGGGGCTATGCAGGTGCCACTGGGCTAACCAAATACCAAAACCCCTGCCAGATTCGACAAACCCCCTCGGAGAAGATGTAACTTGAAATCGGCTACCCCCTAAAAACACATGTTTTTTGGGCACAGCACGCCCATTCTCAGGAAAACACAACTCCATCATGATATAAACCTCCCACCCAAATTTTATCAGGATCGGATCAAAACCCACGGAGCTATGCTTGGGACAGACAGACAGACAGACAGACAGACAGACAGACAGACAGACACACACACCCATAACGAATATAGTGGTCACTTACTGACTCGTGAACCAATAACAATCTTCTACAGTCTTACTTAAGCAGACAGGCGCCGCCAGATTGAGACTATGATCTCGGTACCTGTGCGCCCGATATCATGACGTGCCACCAATACGTTTCGGGTGGGGAGGGGAGATGCTCTAGGATGCGGCACCCGACAGTGGGCGCGTTGCCTCTGGCCCAAGCCGCACGTGTGGAGACTGTGTTCGTGAAGGAGGAGCTTGAGTGGAGAAGGGGCGGAGTCCAGAGGGCGAGGGTGGAGTAGTAGACGGGATCAGGAAGGCGGATGGGGTTGACATGGTGTAGGCGGAGTCGAGGAGCAGGAGGCGGGTCGTGGCGGTGTCGACGTGGGTGGAGACGAGGAGGTGGAGTCAAGGAGCAGGAAAACACAGACAATCCGGGCCAGAGGGACTGCCCTGACCTTTATAGGGCCCGCAGCTCGGGGGGAGGGGCCATACTGAATTCAAACGTCATCACCCGAATTGGGTGCTCCGATTGGCCCCTACCCCTCACGTGGCCCGCCGGCTTGGGCCGGAAACTGCCTCACTTCGTTTCTCGCAAGGCCATCCCAAACAGTGGGAATATTGCGCTCCGAACCCACGAGATGACATGAATCGCCCCCACCGAAATTGGCATGCGAATCATCCTGCAGAAACTCCCGGGCGACTGGTCGAGGGTCCCGCATGCCCGCTCGGGCGTTCGACCAGCGTTGATCAACGCGCTCGTTCCGCACGCGCCAACGTGGCCCGCACTGTACATTCCCTGGCTCGATCGCAGCCTCACTGGCCGCAGAGACGAGAAGACGTTCACCATCCGTGGAGAATCCACCACTGCCAGCGAGGACCGAAGGTACATATTGTATTTCCTGGTATGTATGTATGTATATATATATATATATATATATATATATATATATATATATATATATATATATATATATATATATATATATATCTATATATTTATATATATATATATATATGTATATATGTATATATATATATATATATGTATATATATATATATATGTATGTATATATATGTATGTATATGTATATATATATATATATATATATATATATATATATATATATATATATATATATATATATATATATATATATATATGTGTGTGTGTCAACCAAAGAAGCACACTGACCCGATGACACAACGCTGATGTCCAATGCAGTGGAGAGGTGTCGAGGTGGTGTAGATGATGCAGAGAAGGAGGTTGTTAGGAGGATACAAGCTGTTGTACGCAGGAGGGGATGGGAGTAGTTATGGCATGGGAATAATAGTATCGGAAGAAATCAGCAAGCAGGTGGTCAGGGTTAAAGATGGGAAGGACGGAGAGTTCTGACATGGTTGGTGAGACAGAAAAAAAATGGTGTGTGCTCTGTCGATATATGGCCCAGCGATGGGAAGGACTGAGGCAAAAGAACAGGGCCCGGTTGCTCAAAGCATCGTTAAATTTAATGATCGATTAGGCTTAATCAATCATTAAATTCCTTAACGATAGATTAGCAAATGACAGGATTTAACAGTGTTGCTCAAAGGTTAAGAGGGATTTAATCAATCGTTAAAGTTTACGATAGGTTTAATCGATTGTGAGGCTAATGATAGGTTTAACTATGCTTTGAGCAACCGGGCCCAGGATTTCAGAGATGCACTGGAGAGCATGATGGGAATGGTTTAGCTGGAGGTGATGCTGTGCATTGCAGGAGACTTTAACGTGTGAGTAACAGAGCTGGATGAAGAGGAAATCGTTGTTAAATTTGGATGGCAAATGAGGAAAGGAGAGAGGATTACGAGCTGGTGCAGCTGGTGACTAGAAAATGGTGTAGCCATAGTTGGTTCATTGTTGCAGAAGCAGGATAGCCACAACATTACTTTCAGGAGTGGATAGCACAAAATGGAACTGGATTTGTTTGTAGCTAGGAAGCAACAGTTGTAGAGGATCAAGGACTATGTGGCGGTGGCCGGAGAGCATGTCACCACTGAGCACAAGCCAACGGTGTTTGTTGCACATGTGCAAAAAAGGAAGGAAGAAAGATAATAGCAGGGTTTGGAAGATGACAAAATGTGGGAAGTGCAGGGACAATGTCGCTGTGGAGTACAAGGAGAGGCTGAGCGCTGAGTATGAGGAATTAGTGAAGACAATGAGGGTTTGGAAGGGGGGGGTGGAGATTTAAGACGAATGTCCCATCCACCTGCATTTACTTTTATGACTATTTTCCAAGAGAATGCACTATTCCACCTGAGGAATCCATTTCAAATATCGTGCAGAATCACGATTTGTTCCAGAACCTTCTGTAACTGATACAGTTGCTGGTAAGAAATCAGGGTCAGGACAAGGAGTTGTGACAATTTGCTGCAATGAAAACTGACAAACTATCAATGTGCTTGTATGCTACTTTCATCCATCCTGTTCACACCATTAATATGTCAGCACATCTCCCAAATCACTATGACTTGGAATACGAGCAGAACCTTGTGATGGAAAGGTCTTTTGTTCACAGTCACTAGTTTGATCAGGCTGCTGCCATTATCATACAGCAATCAAATGTGTGAACATGCCTGACTGCCAGAACATTTCAGAACATAACACCTTATGAGTATGCAGCTTGGGTGTTTGGCAGTGTACTTGGCTGATCATATATGCTTAGCTGTTTGTTGGCTGTTCGTGTAATTTGCTGTTTGTATGGTTCATATGGTTTACTCTGTTTCTCTTTAATTTAAAATATTTTATGAGGTTTTCCAAAGTATGGGTGAAGCAACATAAATTATATATATATATATATATATATATATATATATATATATATATATATATATATATATATATATATATATATATATATATGTATATGTATATGTATATATATATATATATATATGTATATATATATATATATATATATATATATATGTATATATATATATATATATATATATATATATATACATATATATATATATATATATACATATACATATATATATATATATATATATATATATATATATATATATATATATATATATATATATATATATATATATGTATATATATATATATATATATATATATATATATATATATATATATATATATATATATATATATATATATATATATATATATATATATATATATATATATATATATATATATATATATATATATATATATATGTATGTATATATATATATATATATATATATATATATATATATATATATATATATATATATATATATATATATATATATATATATATATATATATATATATATATATATATATATATATATATATATATGTATATATATGTATATATATATATATATATGTATATATATGTATATATATATATATGTATATATATGTATATATATATATATATATATATATATATATATATATATATATATATATATGTATATATTGTTGCGGATTCGCGCCCGCCGGCGTGCGAACGGCCACATAACTCGAATCGCGGCACGTCGCCCACCGGACGGACAATCCCGTCGTGACCCTCTCGGACTAACGCCGGGAACTAGTCACGGGTGGGCCTTTCGGCCTCACCACGATCGTGCCAATCGGCCCCCCGCGTGGGATAGGGTTGCTCGCCAAATTCGACCTACCTAAGTACCCACACGGAGGGTAGACCGGGCGATCGCACCTCGCCGCAGGTCGACTTCGGACACGGGCCACTTTAAGCGACTCGTTCCGTACTATCGGGATAACCGAGCGGTGTTATCGTCAACCTGGACGGTTCGATTAATTATCGGGCGTTTTAGCCCACGACCAACCCTTTACGTGAAGTAAGATGGAGATTCAATAAAGGAAAAGACGAAGCGAAACGGGAAAAACAGTTCAACATAAAGCACATTTATTTCGCGATGGCACACGGATAGCACACATATACAATTATACACCAAAAGCAAATGTAAAAGAAGAAGAAACACACAATAATGCACAAAAAGCAAATGTAAAAGCAAAACACAATGCAGATCTACCACCGACTACCGAGCACACGGCAACACTTATACAGTTTTACTTCACAGATGGCGCCGACAACACATATACTCAAAGCAAGAGAAAAAGGGACCACTCTCCACGATGAGGGGGGCAGACGGGCCTGGGGCCGAGACTGCGTCGAGCCTACCCGTCTGGTGATGAGCCGCAAAATGGCGGTGGCGCCCCGACTCCGCGGGCCTCGCGGACAGTGTCTGGCAATGGGGTGGGAACAGGGCCCCCTTCTCGCACTATCTCAGCGCGGGGGGAAACAGGAGGGGGTTGTTGATGCTCGGGGGGGATGAGGATATCTCGCTGGCTCGGGTCCCGCGACGAGCGTCTCCACCGCAACCTCGGTCGCGTTACCGGCCTCCCCTCTCCGCAGCTCCCCGACTCTGACACGAGCGCCCTCTCGACTGCCTTCGCCGCCGCCACCTCTCCAACTCTCCACAGCTCCGTCCAACTGCTTTCTCCGACTCTTCTGACTCTTTCCAACTCCACCTCTTCCCAACGGCGAGCGAACGCGGCCCTTTATAGCCCCCGGGGCTTCGCTCCTTCACCTTCGACCCTTTACCTCTGGCTGGCTCCCCATTGGACAGAAGAAAAGTGGGCGTGAATGCTTTTTGATCCGCGAATCTGCATATAGCGATATTACTCCGACGCACCTGGAGGCGGGGCCAAATCGCCCCATGCTCGCTGATAGGACGGAACAGAAGTGGGCGTGAATAGTTTTTGATCCGATTTCTTCGGAAAGGCTGGTGTTTCTGCACCCGCTGCTCGGTGCGCGCCCTGCACGAGTCCAGTATCGGTGCCCACAAGCGGCGCGGGAATGACGGTGATGCGATGGTTGCGAGGGCGAGTTGTGACGGTAAAGGTCGTGGCTGTTGGCGTTGTTGTTGTTGTGAAGCGGCGTTGCGGTTGGTGGTTGTTGTGTGATGGCTGTTGAGACGTGGTTGGTGGTGGTAGTAATGGTAGTAATGGCGGCTGATCCAAAATAAAGATAGTAAAAGAAAAACGGCTATCTGGAAGGGTCGCAGCCCGAATGAATGACATTTATTCCCTCGAAACAACGGGTTTGGGCCTAACTACACATATACTTACAGAGATATCTCACCTAAGGGACCTGAATGGTGGTTTGCGAATTTCGTCAACCACAACAATATATATGTATATGTATGTATATGTATATATATGTGTATATATATATATATATATGTGTATATATATATATATATATGTATATGTATGTATATGTATATATATGTGTATATATATATATATATATGTGTATATATATATATATATATATATATGGTTTAAATTGTTCAACCTTGGCAAAAGACTGAAAATCTCAGTTACACAAACATTCACTATCAGCGTAATCCTCCTGTTCTCCACTGTTGACACACATAGCTTTCCATAAGAGATTAATGTATTTATAATGCTTTAATTTCGAAAACTAGAACAGACCTCAGGAGCTCATACATCCACCAGGCTGAACTGTTTACGTTTTGTAGCCCACTGATGGGTCGGATCTGCATCTGGACCTTAACCAAAATCAAATCAGCTTGTTCTTGTCACCTAACCAACTCATCTTCCGAGTTTTGACATAACTCATCCACAACTTTTTGAGATATTGTGCTATACATAGTTTTTGGCTCGATCATTCTCTCAATGGTGAAGAATCACTTTAAATTCTAGTATCCGGATCGGGATCGGGATCTTCACCAAAATCGAATCAATTTGTCCTTGTCACACACTGAAGCTGTCCACCAAGTTTCGTCCGAATCCGTCAACAACTTTTTGACATAGCCTCCTCTTAGATAAACAAAGAAACAGACAGACAGACAGGAGTGAAAACATAACCTCCGTTCACGTTTGGTGGCAGAGGCAATTAAAGGACCGCTATAGAACGGTTTTGTATCAAAGCTGGAGTTCTGTCGTCATTGATTCAGTTAAAGGTCTGAGAAAAACCTTCCCTCCCTCCCTCCCTCCCTTGTCCCTCCTCCAACCCCCTCCCACCACTCCCTTCCCTTCACTTCGGGTGACCAGAATGGGAGACATTTTAAAATAAACAGGATACCTATAGACAAATAGAATAGGTTGTAAATAACTTCTGCAACACAATTCTTTTGTCTAAGAATGATCCAAGTTGTCATCTCAAAATTATTGCAAAAGGAAGCAGTCACAACCACAAGATGCCAAAAGTTCAAGTGCTTTCTGTTTTTAGTCTTTCTACAAGAGTTGTCACCTCTTTTCTATGAGCCTCAACCTTGTATTAAACAAAAGACAAAGATATTTCAGTTTATTCTTCCACTTGTCAAAGAGGAAGACCAGGGTTAAACGTGACACTGATTTATCCCCTGTTTATCTCCTCTACACTTCAATCTTCCTTCTCTTGATTGTCATTTTTGTGCTTTGTCTCCCCGACCCTTTTTTCTCCCCCTTTCCTCCCCCATCCTGCTCCTGCTCTGTCATGGAGGAAGTCATGCTGTGACGTGCCAGAAGGAGGAACAGCAGTTCCAACAACAATGGCTGCCTTGGATACCGCCAGCTGCAGAGAAAGCGGGCGATTAATGAAAGAAAGGAAGATGTGCAAATAGAATGTCAGACAAAAAGACAGAGCTTAACCTCTTTAAGCATCGTATTTAGAAATTGACAGCGATAAGTTCATCAGGAAAGCAGGCGACATAAATCTTTGATTCACAAATCTTGGCAACCACCAAAAGAGCCTGCAAGTCAATTGCACCTCATCAGAATCTGACAGCAAACCCTCTGAAGGATCTGATGGAAAACTGTAGCTTTAACTCACACTGCTCGGATGGGACAGACACCAGTGAGGGTGTACAAGATGCGACCCCCGAGCCTGCGACGTCAATGATCGGCGTGTCTGTGGCGTTAGGAACTGTGGCTGTGTGTACAACGATTTTCAACTCTCTAGTCATTGCTGCAATTGTCGTGAACAGGAAGCTCCACCAGCCCGCTAACTATCTGATCTGCTCACTTGCTGTAACAGACTTCCTCGTGGCCATTCTAGTCATGCCTTTGGGAATTGTACACACAGTCTCAGGTGCTTGGGTACTGGGAGATGCCGCTTGTCAAGTATGGCTCAGTGTGGATGTTGCGTGTTGCACTTGCTCCATCTTGCACCTGTGTGCCATTGCGCTGGACAGGTATTGGGCGATAACGCGTGCCGTGCAATATGCACGTAAACGCACCCCGTGCCGCGCTGCGATCATGATTGCTGCCGTGTGGTCCATCTCAGCATTAATCTCCCTCCCACTAACACTGGGAATGACTGATGGTGGAGAGCAATGTGTCATTCGTCATTCGCATGTGCTCTACACTGTCTTCTCTACATGCGGGGCTTTCTACGTACCTCTTGCACTCATTTTGGTGCTCTACTGTCGTATTTATCGTGCAGCACGCCTCCACTTCCGCAACCGCGATTCATACATGTCGAGTCGCCACTCGAGTGTGATAAGCAACGGTGCAGGTCGGGAGGCACCTAACCCAACAGGGCCCGCAAGAACAATGGAGCCAAAAGCACCTGCAGCCATAGAGCAAGGAGCATCAAACAACAGTGGTGAGGCAACACCAGGTAAAAGCAAAACAGGGATAGTGGGCAGCACACGGTTTGGAAGGCTAGGACGAGGAAGCTCTGTTGAGGAGCAGGTCAGAACAGGACGAGTGTCAACACGTGGCATTGGGCAGACTAGGCCTCGGATATCCAGCACAAGAGAACGTAAAGCCGCCAAGACCTTAGGCCTAATCCTCGGTGCATTCATCCTCTGTTGGCTGCCATTCTTCATTAAAGAGTTGGTGGTGAATATTTGTGAAACCTGCAGCCCCCCACCAGCCGTTTCTGCTTTCCTCACTTGGCTGGGCTATGTGAACTCACTGATCAACCCACTCATCTACACCTCTTTCAATGACGATTTCCGCTCTGCATTCAAAAAGCTCTGGAGATGCAGGCAGTAGAAATATCTTCAAGAGTTCCACATTATTCCTTCCTTTCTCTTTCTGGCACTCACCTTTTAATGAAGCCAGCAAGCCAAGCTTCAAAAATGCGGGCGCAGATGCTGTTCCCATCTCAATGCTCATACAATCAATTCCACTGAACAAACTCTGTTTGTTTGTGCTATTTACTGGCTGAAAACCTTTTTTAGTTTTATGTTAACTGGATGTAACTCACTGAGCTGAGCACTGAAAACACTGCACCTAGTGTGTCCCTTTCGGGTGCCACCTTTTAAGCCATTTTCAAGTACGGGTGAATCGTCAATTAAGTGATCGAAAGGCGCAACACACCTTCCATCTGTCATTTGGTCAACGAAGACACCAAGAATGAGAGCTCCGAGAAGCTGGGTCATCTTCATCACCATCTTGTGGATAGTGTGCTGATGAATAATGTACCTTGGGGCTTGGAACTTGGAGTGAATGAATGAGAGCTGATGATGAGGAGGAGGAAGTTGATCTGATTGTGCAAGTGGAGAATTCAAAGGTGAGAAAGGATGAAGACTGATCAAGAATGCCGATGGGTTATTGGATAAGATTAATTTATTTGAGGAACATGAGTATTATTTAAGGGTAGCCATGTTAAGAAACATCTTCGGCGCCACCAACATGGCCATCCAGAGCAATGTGCCATCACGAGGCGTGTCGCAAACACTGGTCATGCACAAACCTATAATGGGATGAAGTACTGTACAGGTTTTATCTTCAACTGCAACCGGCTCCGGCACCTCTTCCTGGAGGCTTGGGATTCAAAGAGGGCAGGTAACTCTCTCATGGGACAGGCTGTTGATATACTTGAGGCTTAAGGCCTTTAATTGGTGGTTCTGTCCTTGGTGAGGGTGAAGACTGGAGGTCACGTGCGTGTGTTACCACAGATTCCACCCAGATTCATACGGTGGTATTATTGGAGGAATGAATGATCATTAGCCATTCAATCACCTGTTTTTATATGAGTCATGCTGGAGTCCATTTGTCTGAGGTCTTCATTTCTCTTATTTATTTTAATTTAAAATGAAACAATTTTATTCTATATTGGTATTTTTTTTGTTCCCTTTTTAATGTGAGTTTACATTAAAAAGTATATACATAAATATATATTTTTTTACATACATTCCATTGATTTAGTTCTTCCAGTGTATTCTCCCCCATTGTGATGCTTTTCATATGTACAGTATTTGTATGTTGTGTAATCTATATATTGTATTTCGTTTGTCTTTATTTTTTGCAAATTGTGTTTGACATACTTCACTCATCTTATACAGGGTTGCGCAGAAAAAAGTAAGCTATGATGGGTGTTCCACTGTTTTTTGTTTTTTAAAAAATAACCTGCAACAATGAGAAATAAAGTACAGAGGAGATAAATATTATAAAGATGTCGAGAAGTGCTACATACAAAAGCAAATTATTAATACAACTCATCACAGAAACAAGCAACCTATTCCAATAGTAAATTTAGTAACTGCCAAAAAAATATCCCAAACCCTAAGCAATAGTTTACTTATTTCTGGGCAACCGTGTGTGTGTGTGTGTGTGTGTGTGTGTGTGTGTGTGTGTGTGTGTGTGTGTGTGTGTGTGTGTGTGTGTGTGTGTGTGTGTGTGTGTGTGTGTGTGTGTGTGTGTGTGTATATATATACTATATATAGTTCATCTCATGGGTTTATGTGTTTTAGAACCCTCCTTCACTCCCACCTCCCTGTTCTTCCAATTTATCAGTCTAGAAATTGGTTCAATTCGCTTTAAACTTTTATCCTTTTATCATTCCTGTCATTTATTTTTGTTGTTTTTTGCTGTTTTAAGGTTTTGATGCCTAATGTGGGTCACGATGGTGCTTCTTGGTTTCTTGCCTCTTTATGCGCTATAATAGGTGGTGTTAGCCGATGGCGTCCGTCTGTTAAAGCTTCCCTTTCCTTTGATTGCATTTGAATATGTTATCTGCTCTTCAGTGGGAAGCACCCAATTAAAACAAACTTGCAGGATCACAGATTGCCATAATTTTGTGTTTTTATCAAAGCAAAGGTGGGCGAGTGTCGTCCTCTGTATTTTGTCACAACTGCTGTTCCCTTCTACAATTAATTCATTTGTTTATTTGTTGTTATTACACATTTTGGATTTTATCTTTATGAATTGATTGTGGCTATAAAAGGACTCGGATGCATGTTTACACGAGAAGGAGGAAGAGGGAGATGTTGGTGTCGATTTGTGTTGTGAGCCGAGAGGCATTCTGAATTATTTGCCTTCTCTGACTGAAGGAGTGTTCAGAAAGGAGATTAGTTAACGATACTGGGTCAGGATAACATTCAAAGGGAATTATAAGGTCTGATAGCGAATGAGGATTGGTGATTGAGAAGGTGATTCAGTTAGCATGGAGAGATGGTCATGAAGAAGGTGATTCAGCACGGAGGCGATAGTCAGGAAGAAGGTGATTCAGCACGGAGGCAATAGTGAGGAAGAAGGTGATTCAGCACGGAAGCGGTGATCATGGAGAAGGTGATTCAGCATGGAGGCAATGGTCATGGAGAAGGTGATTCAGTTGGCATGGAGAGATTGTCAGGAAGAAGATGATTCAGCACGGAGGCGATGATCATGGAGAAGGTGATTCATCACGGAGGCGATGGTCATGGACAAGGTGATTCAGTTGGCATGGAGAGATGGTCAGGAAGAAGATGATTCAGCACGGAGGCGATGATCATGGAGAAGGTGATTCAGCACGGAGGCGATGGTCATGGACAAGGTGATTCAGTTGGCATGGAGAGATGGTCAGGAAGAAGATGATTCAGCACGGAGGCGATGATCATGGAGAAGGTGATTCAGCACGGAGGCGATAGTCATGTAGAAGGTGATTCAGCACGGAGGCGATGGTCACGGAGAAGGTGATTCATCACGGAGGCGATGGTCATGTAGAAGGTGATTCATCACGGAGGCGATAGTCATGGAGGTGATTCAGTGAGCATGGAGAGATGGTCATGAAGAAGGTGATTTAGTTAACATGGAGAGATGATCAGGAAGAAGGTGATTCAGCACGGAGGCGATAGTCATGGAGAAGGTGATTCAGTTTGCATGGAGAGATGGTCAGGAAGAAGGTGATTCAGCACGGAGGCGATAGTCACGTAGAAGGTGATTCAGCACGGAGGCGATAGTCATGGAGAAGGTGATTCAGCATTTTAGCGATAATCATGGAGAAGGTGATTCAGTTCGCATGGAGAGATGGTCAGGAAGAAGGTGATTCAGCACGGAGGCGATAGTCATGGAGAAGGTGATTCAGCACGGAGGCGATACTCATGGAGAAGGTGATTCAGTTAGCATGGAGAGATGGTCAGGAAGAAGGTGATTCAGCACGGAGGCGATGATCATGGAGAAGGTGATTCAGCACGGAGGGGATGGTCATGGAGAAGGTGATTCATCACGGAGGCGATAGTCACGGAGAAGGTGAATCAGCACGGAGGGGATCGTCAGGGAGAAGGTGATTCATCACGGAGGCAATAGTCCTGGAGGTGATTCAGTGAGCATGGAGAGATGGTCATGAAGAAGGTGATTTAGTTAACATGGAGAGATAGTCAGGAAGAAGGTGATTCAGCACAGAGGCGATAGTCATGGAGAAGGTGATTCAGCATGGAAGCAATAGTCATGGAGAAGGTGATTCACATAGCATGGAGACATGGTCAGGAAGAAGGTGATTCAGCACGGAGGCGATAGTCATTGAGAAGGTGATTCAGTTAGCATGGGGAGATGGTCAGGATGAAGGTGATTCAGCACGGAGGCGATGGCCATGGAGAAGGTGATTCATCATAGAGGCGATAGTCATGGAGAAGGTGATTCAGCCAGCACGTAGGTGATGGTCATGGAGAAGGCGAATCTGCCAGTATGGAGGCAATGGTGGTGGGCAAGTTGATTCAGCCAGCATGGAGGTGATGGTCATGGTGAAGTTGATGCAGCCAGCACAGAGCTGATGGTCATGGAGAAGGCGATTCAGCCAGCACAGAGGTGATGGTCACGGAGAAGGCGATTCAGCCAGCACAGAGGTGATGCTCACAGAGAAGGCGATTCCACCAGCACGGAGGTGATGGTCATGGAGAAGTTGATGCCGCCAGCACAGAGGTGATGGTCATGGAGAAGTTGATGCAGCCAGCACAGAGGTGATGGTCACAGAGAAGGCGATTCAGCCAGCACGGAGGTGATGGTCATGGAGAAGTTGATGCAGCCAGCACAGAGGTGATGGTCATGGAGAAGGCGATTCAGCCAACATGAAGGCGATGGTCACAGAGAAGGCGATTCAGTCAGTATGGAGGCAATGGTGGTGGGCAAGTTGATTCAGCCAGCACGGAGGTGATGGTCATGGAGAAGTTTGTGCAGCCACCATGTAGGTGATGGTCATGGAGAAGGCGATTCAGCCAACATAAAGGCGATGGTCACAGAGAAGGTGATTCAGTCAGTATGGAGGCAATGGTGGTGGGCAAGTTGATTCAGCCAGCACAGAGGTGATGGTCACAGAGAAGGCGATTCAGCCAGGCAATGGTGATAGACATGTCTATTCAGCTGGCATGGAGGCGATGGTCATGGAGAAGGCCATTCAACCAGCATGGAGGCAATGGTGATGGACATGTCTATTCAGCGGACACGGAGGCGATAGTCAGTAAAAGACTATGTTCTTCAATTCAATGGGATGTATATGGAACATGTAATTACATGCAGCCGATGATTTAATTTTCAAGTCAACAAACCAATTTTATTGTGTTGTTGTGACACAGATGGGAAATTTTCAGTGATAATAAAGAACCGTTTTGGGTTAAGGACAAAGAAAAACAAGTAAAGCTATTTTTTACAAGAATACTGGTGCGATGGTGACTGGTTTGTTACAAAACATTGTTGCCATGACGATAATAGTACTGATGAAGTACATCTTTACACCGAAAAACGAATTTATTCCATTTCTTGACAGATCATTTCACCATCCCTGGGCCTTAGAGCTACAGTCGGCTTAACATCAACGACCCAGAAAATTGAACTTCTACCTCCACTGCCTGGAATTCCTCGGAGACAAACTTAAGAGACGGCTTGCCGATGCAGGTGTGCACTGGCGTACATAAAAGATGCAACAAAGTCGCAATGTTAAACCTCAGCGGAGTCTGCATGACTGGACCCCTGTGGAAGCACAGGCACGTGGGTGTTCCACACGTGGAGAATAATGCAAGAAGCAGCACTCAGTGGAGAGAGAAAGTTCAGTTAAAAAGAAGCAGAAAGACATGGACTGTGTTTTTTTTTTACGATAAATCCACCATTCCACCGCTCGTGTCATTCCGTCATGCAGTGTGCTGTGCCGTGCTTGCCCGTCGCCTTGCCCCAGACATTAAATAAAAAAACAAAATCGTTTGTGAGTCACGTTCGTTTGTTATGTGATATTGAAGATCCTCATGCAGCTTCGTACTTTAGAAGCTTTTCTATTCAACATTATCATCCAACGAAGAGGCAAACTCAGGCTGATTGTGGAGGGATTTCAATGGATAGAGTTCCAGTCACAGCTGATCCGATCTCTCGGCATCAATTATGAAATTGGGATTGCAAGTCTCTATGGCAACTGAGTCGCAGTACAGCAGAAGGTTCACCATTTGGAAGGGATTCTTAAAGGTGGAATAGTGCATTGTCTTGGAAAATAGTTATGGTGGATGGGGATATTTGCCTTAAATCTCTTTTGCAGCAACAAGATGACATCACTTTGGTTGTGATGCCACCATGATGAACCCAAAACTGATGGATAGGGATATTTGCCTTAAATCTCTTTTGCAGCAACAAGATGACATCACTTTGGTTGTGACGCCACCATGATGAACACAAAACTGAGAGGTCAGCCATGAATCTTACCAGAACTTCGAGCACTTCTGTATCCTGCTATATTAAATAAGGCAAGTGTGTGTGTGTGTGTGTGTGTGTGTGTGTGTGTGTGTGTGTGTGTGTGTGTGTGTGTGTGTGTGTGTGTGTGTGTGTGTGTGTGTGTGTGTGTGTCTGAAAATCATAGAAAAAAAAAACATGGCTGGGATGATCGCCAAATTTTGCACATGAGTTAGTACCCAGGGCATGCGCACAACCCCCTCCCCACCCACCCCCCCTCCTGCGAGGGTGAGGGGGGAGACAACTTGCCAATGCTTCCAAAGAGAGCGGTGTTTGTAGTTCCCTAAAATAATTCTGGAAAGTGGCTTAAAAACCTGCACTGTCTTGACAATCCTAATAAATCCTTTTTGTGGTTCTCTGTCTTCTCGCTTATCGTGAACATTCAAAAAACTCAGATATCACACAAAGTAATGCAAGACACTCCATTGTTGAGCGAATTGCATACCAACCAAATGCCAGCTCTGTCCCAATGGTGCTGGCTGCACAGAAGTTAATATGCATCATATCTGTCTATTCAATATAATGTATGGTATATCATTATAACTTTGAGGTCAGGTACGGGGCACCATAATTAGAGGACAATGGCTATCCCGAGTTGATTTTATACCAAACGTTACGTGACCACACAATCACACATGTATATCTTTCCGTATCATGGTGTGCATGCGAAGAAAGGAAATAACAGTGACTTCCATTGTTTTCTTATTCACGAGAAAAGAACCCGTCCTTAATTGGCATATTTTAGGATGACTCGATACTGCCCCCACCCTCACCGGGAGCAGTGCGATGCCATCTATAACTAGAAGGGCACTCGGTGGAGCGCATACCTCCACCACGTAACGCCTGATCCACCAGAACATATCGGACCCAACACAATTTTGAAATATCATGCTGTACAGTACTATATCGTTTTTGGCCTCATCTCACAATGGTGAAGAATCACTTTGAAAATTAAATAACTCTCGTTTCCAGATCCGGATTCTGATCTTCACCAAAATCGAATCAATTCGTCCTTGCGACACCTGTCCACCAAATTTCGTCCGAATCCGTCCACAACTTTTTGAGATAACGTGCTATATTTCATATTTATCCCTATCTCTCAATGGTGAAGAATCCCTTAAAAAATTATAGTCGTCGGATCTGGATTCGGATCATCAAAATCGAATCAATTAGTCATGGTCACACATCCAACCTGTCCACCAACTTTCATCCAAATCCGTCCACAACTTTTTGAGATACCCTGCACACAAACAGACAGATAAACAAACACGAAGAAGACGTCGTGCAGAGCCCGATAATTGCAAAATCCAAAAAAGAAGTTTGACCTCAAAAATAATTGGTGGTTGAATTGAGTGACCTGATATGCAAATTCTGTTCAAATTTCAAGTCAATGGGATGAAAATTGAGGATTTTAGAAATACCACCTTAGTTGTTGACATTGGGCCTATGTTGACCTTTTGGTCCATGTTGACCTCAAAAATAATTAGCTAGTTGAATTCAGTGAACTCAAATAGAAATCCTCTTCAAATTTCAAGTCAATCAGAGGAAAATTGAGGATTTTAGAAAACTTACCGAAGTTGTTGACCTTGGGCCAATGTTGACCGATTGACCTCAAACAATACGCTTCTTGCTTATGACAAACTCTACCATGTGGTGATGTTTCGTGAATATCGGTTGAAAACTGTGACCTGTAGGCAATAAACAGACAGACAGACAGACAAACAGACAGAATAACAAAATCGATCGACCAATATACTTGAAAAATCTTCGATTTTGCAAGTAACAAACAGACAGACAGACAGACAGACAAGAGTGAAAGCATAACCTCCTTCACCTTTGGTGACGGAGGTAATAATAAATGTCAGTGTGTGGCAATCAGTCAATGTGTGTATGTGTTTGTGTGTGTGTCTCTTCCATAACTCCAAAAACCATGAAACCTCGTGGCCCCAAGCATTGCATGCAAACTAAGGAAACTCCAAAGGAGTGCATGAATGAAAATTGGGTGTGTTTTGAAGACTATTTAGGGAGTGTTCATCACAAAAAAACAAAATCGGCCTTATGAAGATGTTGGCACGCCAACTTGCTCACCCTCTGTCAGCTCACTGGGGTCTTAAGCCGCCATTTTGTTGGGCCTGCTCAACAATGCCTTGACTTCGAACAGGTTTCTTAAGTCCACAATGGTTTCTTAACAATAAAGCAGTCAAATGTTTTTTTGTCTTCATTATAATCACTCACATCATCAAATGCCTGATCTTCATACCTATGAATTGCTGTATACATCGTTTTTGTCGGTGCTATAGTTTTCAAATCAGGAGATTGTCGCAATTTCATGCATTATATGATGTCATTTTCCACAATGGAGTGTCACGGACAAATTAAAGTCTTACGAAATATGATTTCAGCGTTGAGGAACGGATCTCGTGGACTAAATAAGTGTCAAAACCTGGAGAGAAATCTGAAAATTTAAAGAAATCAGTGGTCTGTGTGCTGTGTCACGTGATTGGGTTTTCGTATATCATGCCTCGCCCGCTAGGGGTGGCAGGAGTGTGCTTCTCGTCGCGCAATAAAGCGGAGTAGATGGTGGCCCGCGTGCTTCTTGCGTCCCACTGCACCTCGTACACTCTAGTTGGCTGACGAGGATGGTTGAATACGGACTTATGCCCGTTTTCGACGGGGACGACTTCGAATTGTTTTCGGAGCAATTGGAATGCTATTTCCACGCGAACGATGTGGTCGACGAGAGCAAGCAGAAGTCGATCTTGCTCGCTTCGCTTTCGCCGGAGCATTATCGGCTGTTGGGTGATTTAGTGGCACCGAACAGGCCCCGGGATGACGAGCTGTCGTTTCGGGACATTGTGGAGAAAATGAAAGCACACATGGCGCCGGAGAAGTCATTGCAGCTCGCTCGATTCCAGTTCGATCGCCTCTCGAAAGGGGCAGAGGAACGCGTCGCTGAGTTAGTGGCGCGGATTAAGCGTTCTTCCGTGGCCTGCAAGTTCACGGCGGGGGAGCGGCCAGCTCGGCTCAGAGATCGTTTTATTGCTGGTTTACGAGATGCGAAGATGGTTTCAGCAGTTTTACGGCTGAAGGATGAAGCCATTACATTCGACTCGGTGGTCAGCACGGCTACAGCGGTCGAGCAGACTCGCGGGGATGTTCGAGCCATCACCGGCCACGCGGGGTCGCGAGCACCCCGGGACGCGCGCACGACCTTCGATGCGGGTCGGACGTCGCCACGCGGCCGCGCGTGCGGCGGGGTGACCCCGCGGACATGCTTGGGATGTGGAGGTCGACACCTGCGCCGTGCATGCCCATGTAAAGACAACGTGTGTTTGAATTGTCACAAGGTGGGTCATTTGGCGCGTGTGTGCCGTGGGGCGCCGGCCACTGTTAAGGTCATGGACGGCGATGTGCGAGGCGACTCTGGGCGGAACCAGCGGCCGTTGTTGAGCCTGTTTTCAATTGGCCCGGCGACGACGCGCCCGATGACGGTGGAAGTCGAAGTGAACGAAACGCCGATCACGTTCCAGGTCGATACGGGAGCAGCGGTGTCGCTCATCGGCGAACAGACCGCGCTAGACTCAACGGCTTGAGGCTTATCAGGTCAAACCTCACGCTGTTCACGTACACCCGCAAGAAGATAATGCCAATCGGGATGGCAGACGTGTCTGTGCGGTACCAAGGCCAGGTCGCCGCGCTTCGGGTGTACGTCGTGCGGGGGAGCGGGCCGTCTCTCCTCGGCCGAGATTGGATGGCCCGCATCAGGCTAGACTGGGCCGCAGTTCACCTTGTGCAACCCGTGCCGAGCCAGTGGGAGGATCAGTTGGAGGAGATTCTTCAGAGATATCAAGGGTTGTTTAGCGACGACCTTGGGAAACTCAAGGGCATGGAGGCGAAACTCTTCTTGAAGGAGGGGGTGGTTCCTCGTTTTTGTAAACCACGTCCGGTGCCGTATGCCCTGCGGGACAAGGTCAAGGGTGAACTGGATAGGCTGGAGGCCTGTGGAGTGATCGAACGGGTGTCGTGCTCGGATTGGGCCACCCCCGTTGTCACGGTGCTGAAACGGAATGGAGACGTCCGATTGTGCGGGGACTTCAAATCCACGGTTAACCCGGGGCTCAGCGTGGAGCAATATCCATTGCCGTCAATCGATGAAATATATGCACGATTAGTGGGGAGTCAATACTTCACGAAGCTAGACCTGCGTGATGCATATTTTCACCTGCCGATGGATCCCGGGAGTAGCGAGCTTTTGACAATCAACACGTTTCGATATCGATAGAGTCCAGGACTCTATCGATATACCCGACTCTGTTTTGGGATTGCTTCGGCCCCAGCTTTGTGGCAGAAAGCCATAGATCAGGTTTGCATTGGCCTGCCCGCTCAGACCTACCTGGACGATGTGCTCATTGCGGGGAAAACGGCGGACGAGCATCTTGCGAACATTGCCCAAGTGCTGACAAAGCTAGAAGCGTGCGGCCTGCGCTTGAACAGGGACAAGTGCGCGTTCTTCAAGCAGCGCTTGGAATACCTCGGGCACATCATCACGCCGGAGGGGCTGTTGAAAGGTCCTCGGAAGGTGGAAGCGATTCAACACATGCCACCGCCTCGCGACAAGACGCAGCTGCGCTCGTTCATTGGTATGGCCCAGTATTACCAAAGGTTCGTGCGCGGGCTCAGCTCACAACTTGCGCCGTTAACACGGTTGCTCAAGAAGGACGAGCGCTGGGCTTGGGGGCCTGCACACCAGGCGTCGTTCGACCACGTCAAGCGGCTGCTCACAGAGGATACGGTCCTCGTGCACTACGAGCCTGCGCGTCCGCTCCTATTGGCATGCGACAGCTCTGCATATGGCATCGGGGCAGTGCTCTCCCACAGGATGAACGATGGTTCCGAGCGGCCTGTTTGTTTTGCATCCCGGACCCTGTCCACAGCAGAGCGCGGATATGCCCAGATTGAGCGTGAGGCTCTCAGCCTCGTCTGGGGTGTGTGGATGTTTCATCAATATCTGCTGGGGCGGCATTTCGCTTTGCAGACGGATCACAAACCGCTTCAATTCATCCTGAGACCCGAGCGCGGGGTGCCGGTGGTAGCAGCTGCGCGAATACAGTGGTGGTGTCTGTTTCTGGGTGCTTACGATTATGATATTCAGTTCCGAAGCACCCAGAAGCATGCTAACTGCGACGGGCTCTCACGCTTGCCGTGTGCGGAGGGTCCAGCTGCATCTGAGTTAAGCGACCGGGTCGATGTGTTCGCGCTGGGCCAGGTCCAAAGCGGGCCGGTCACAGCCAGGCAGGTCGCGGTGGAATCGGCTCGTGATCCGGTGCTTGCCCGTGTCGTCCAGGCGATTTCTACGGGGAATTGGAGCGATCTGCCTTCGACACCGGCGTTTCAACCTTTCACGTCACGCGCAGCGGAGCTGCCGTTGGTCCAACGGTGTGTAATGTGGGGAATGAGGACCATGATTCCACCGAAGTTCAGGCAGCGGTGTTTGGAAGAACTGCATGTCAGTCACCTTGGCATCGTGAAGACCAAGAGTCTTGCTCGTAGCCTGTTGTGGTGGCCGGGGTTGGACAAAGACATTGAGCAGTTGGTTAAGTGTTGCGCCACGTGCCAGACAGATGCTGATAACCCGCGTCGAGCTTCGGGTCTCTGGCCTGTGCCAGACCGAGCTTGGCAGAGGGTCCATGTAGATTTTGCAGGACCGGTTAATGGCAAAATGTTTTTGATTGTGATTGATGCATTCTCTAAATGGCCGGAGGTTGTAGTAATGCAGCATACATCAGCAAACATTACAGTTGAGAAACTGCGGACGGTCTTTGCTAATAAAGGGTTGCCGGAGATCCTGGTCTCTGATAATGGTCCGCAGTTCATCGCGGGTGTATTTGATGAGTTTATGCGCCAGAATGGTATTCGGCACCTAAGGTCCGCACCGTATCACCCTGAGACGAATGGCCAAGCTGAGTCGTTTGTCAAGATGTTGAAGCGGGCTTTGCGCAGGGGGGGGTGTTGCACCTGTGCAGACGGTGGTCGATGTCTTTTCACTCCATTACAGGAACGCAGTTCATCCTGTCACGGGTGATTTGCCTGCCATTCGTCTCTATGGACGGGCTTTGCGGTCCAGGCTGGATTTGCTGCGACCTGGAGGGTCGGGGAGTGGGGCAATGTCGCTTCTGACGCGGCTGCGCAGCTTCGAGGTGGGGCAGCGGTTAATGGTACGCGATTATTTCCACGGTTCCAAATGGGTGCCGGCGGTGGTATCTGTGGTGCTGGGGCCGGCGAATTGCATGGTGCGGACTGATGGTGGGGATGTGTGGAAGCGGCACGTGGACCAAATGCATGATCGCTGTTCAGCGTCACCCCCCCCACACCTCCCCGGACCGAACGATGCGGGACCCCCACCGGTGATGTCGCCGGCACCTGACGTTGTATCGCCGGGGCTGGTTGGGCCGACGCCAAGGGGGTCTTCGCCTGATGCCGTCCTACCCGGGGACGTCGAGCAGGCTGGGCGGTCGGGGGTGTCTGGTGTTGCGGAAAGTGCGAGTCCGGCGAGGGTGTCACCTCGACCGAGCCGGGAGGCGTCTGAGCCTGGGCTGTCTGGTGGCGCTGCCCATCCGAGGCGGGTCAGGGTGCGGCCGCGGTACTTGGAGGATTATGAGTGTTGATGGGTTTCAGATGGTCATGTTGTGATTGTCTGTTCATCGTGTGACGAGTCATTTTACGAGGGGAGGAGTGTGCTGTGTCACGTGATTGGGTTTTCGTATATCATGCCTCGCCCGCTAGGGGTGGCAGGAGTGTGCTTCTGGTCGCGCAATAAAGCGGAGTAGATGGTGGCCCGCGTGCTTCTTGCGTCCCACTGCACCTCGTACACTCTAGTCTGTTTTTGCGGGTGTGTCCCTTTGGCAATCACCTTGCTATCGCTTGCCAAGCCAGCCGTTCCTTATTGACCATTTCGTTGGAGCGCTTGCCTGAGTGCTTAAGCCACTTGGCAAGCACTCTACAAGCTGCTTGGTTGTTTGTTTGCAAGCCAAGGTGATACACGGGCAAAAGTATCTGTACTGTCCCTCTGCTAAACACAACTAACAATACACCAATCGACGTACAAAGCTCAGACTACACCCGCCTGCATTGGGCCTCGGTGCTATGTGGTGTCGCCCGCTGAAAATGTTGTGCATTTTTTTTTTACACGACATCGCTTTGTTTCACTTTTTTGTGCGATCTGCTTTCATTATACCACCCGTCACTTCAACATACATATAAAAATATCGTCCATCGACCTCATGTTCGGAGTTTGCCTTGTTGGTTCGAGCAGTGAAAAGCATCGACTGACATTTTGTGTTCTGTGTGGCTTGATATATTTTTGAAATGATTTTCGCAAATTTTCCACTTCAATTTCTCTTTTAAAGAACCGCTTTTTGTTTTATACAATGTCGAGGCTCATATTAGAGCTCACACCCAGAAGATACAACAAGGGGAGCAAGAGACGAGAGGGGCAGGAGAGGAAAGGAAAAAACAGTGGGGAACAGAGACTTGAGGATTGACCTTTTACCTTCACTGGGTAGACATTTGTGATGGTCATTTTGATGTACTTTATGCATGTGTACATACAGGTATGTGTGTGTGTGTGTGTGTGTGTGTGTGTGTGTGTGTGTGTGTGTGTGTGTGTGTGTGTGTGTGTGTGTGTGTGTGTGTGTGTGTGTGTGTGTGTGTGTATTACCACAACGGAACTTGGAATAGGAACTTGGACTTGGTCACAATGGTCTACTCATAAGTGCTCATCTGGGAGATCTGTGTATGTGTACATTAAGCATAACATATCATTCTCTTTGCTAACCCTCCCTCCTCCCCTCACCAGCTTTCTCTCTCCTTTTCTCACCACCAACCCCCCCCCCTCCTCTCTCTCTCTGTATGTCCCTTCCTCACTCTCTCTCTCTCTCTCTCTCTCTCTCTCTCTCTCTCTCTCTCTCTCTCTCTCTCTCTCTCTCTCTCTCTCTCTCTCTCTCTCTCTCTCTCTCTCTCTCTCTCTCTCTCTCTCTCTCTCTCTCTCTCTCTCTCTCTCTCTCTCTCTCTCTCTCTCTCTCTCTCTCTCTCTCTTTCTTCTTCTTCTTCTTCTTCCCTCTCCCCTTCCTCTCTCTTTCTCTCGCTCCTGCACCTCTCCCTCCTGAAATGTATAGCGACATGTGGTAAGGCATCGCCCCCCCCCCTTTTCTCTCTCTCCCCTCCTTCCTAGCTCCCTCCTTGTTTGCTCCTCCTTGCTCACCCCTCCGTCCTCTATCTCTCCTCCTCCCAATCCTCACTTCCCTCCTCTCTCCACCCTCACCCACTCCCCTCCCTCCCTCATCACTCCCCTCCCTCCTCTCTCTCCCCCTCCTCTCCTTCCTCCCCTCTTTCTTTGTTTTCCCATTAACGAAGTAATGGGTGGTATTTGCTGCAGGAAACAGTGCTCTGTGTTGAGGCACGCTGGTGATGGTCATGCTTAACCCTCAACGAGTCAATGATCACTGGGGGGGGGGGGGGGTAAATATCATGGCAAGGTAAGCTTTGGTTTTATTTGTTCTCTCCCTCTCCCTCTCCCTCTCCCTCTCCCTCTCTCTGTGTGTCTTTCTCTGTCTGTCTCTCTCTCTGTGTCTTTCTCTGTGTCTTTCTCTGTGTCTCTTTCTGTCTGTCTCTTTCTGTCTGTCTCTCTATGTGTGTCTTTCTCTCTGTGCCTTTGTGTCTCTCTCCTTCCCCCCACTCTCTCTCTCCCCCTCCCCCTCCCCACCCTAGCTCTCTAATTTTATAAAAATACATCATGTATAATGATTACGGTAAGTATATAATACAGGTATAAGTACAAAATACACCTTAAACATTGAAGTAGGGATGTCAGATAACCCTATTATTGGCCAATGTTCGGAGATGCTGTATTACTGAGATCTGATCAGGGGCATCACAACCCAACAAGAGCCTATCAAGATAAGTCCTGGTGTGTTCTCTTTCAACATGGAAACATCAAAGCTGTTTCTCCAACCCCAAGGTATGCACGCAAATGGTGAGTTATCGGTCTTGGGGGCGTCGCATCCTCCTCTCTCCCTCCAATCCTCGATGTGAATGGTGAGTGACCACCCTGTACTCCGCTACAGCCAATCTGAGCCAGAGATACTGATGACTGTTGGCTAACCAATGGGGGCTCAGATTACCATTGACGCCATTACTGATTAACTAATCAGTGTCGATCTTACATGGACAAGCCCATATATGCACGTTCTCCCACTTCCTGGTTGTCTTACTGTGTTTCAACCCTGAAGAGTACAGCACAAAAGCTTTGGTTAACAGGTCATGTTTGTTTTGTTGTATATTCATTTCTATATCCAGGTCCAATGGGATAGTCAGTACCTCCATTTTGGTGGTGTTCATTTGCAGTCCAACTTTGGCTGCTGCTTGCATCAGCTTAGTGAACATGTGTTGTTCACCAGCAGCTGAGGATGAAAGAATGGTGAAGTGGTCCACATATCCAAGAACGGGCAATTTCTTCTCTGGGTGGTGACCGTTCTTCTACACAGCTGAAAACCATCCTCAGTTGGGATGGCGGTGCAAAGCACCCAATCAAGGAAAAAGACCAAGACAAAAGGAGCCAAAGTATCTCCCTGAAGTACCCCGGAGGTTCTGCCCAAGGTCTCCGATAGCCCATCTAGTGTAATGACAGTGGCCTAATAGTGTTATAGCACAAAGCAGTGATGTCATTAATGAGAGCTTGAGGGACGTTATAGAAACTTAGGATCTTAATAATGCACACTCTTGACACACTTTCGAAAGCTATGTGTAAATCAACAAAAATCACCACTAACTCAGTCTGATGGATCAGTGCGTCTTCTTCGACTCTGTGCAGTGCCAAGATCCCGGTTTCTTTGGGATTCCCACAATTTGTGCTTCCACCAACCAAAGGAATTCGACGAACTTGAACTGAAATTTCATCTTGGTCGGTTGCTTTACCGCCTGGACTATCATGAGCGATCTTAAGCACTTCTTCAAGTGTGATTGCAAGGTGGTTGAAGTCAGCAGGAGATGGAAGTCTGACATCTTCAGGGAGCATGAAATGTATCTCGGGAGATGGTGGTGCATTGACAATTCCAGGAGTAGTACAGTAGGTTAAAGGAAAATCGTTCAGATTGTGAAAAAGGTGTGAAAATTGGCATACATGTCCATTTTTATATGTTCTTTCATATAAGAGCAGGACACATCTGATCAGAATACATTTACCGCCGCCATCTTGAATGTCAAAATGGCCACCACCGAATTTTTTTTTTAACGAAATCTCGGTCACCAAGAGACCTAGCAAAATGAATAAAGAGTCGAATCCAATGTTTTCACACACAAGGAATCCAATAAACACACTTAAAATGCTCTATTGTCAGTCTTTCTGCTTTAAAATGACATATACACTGTCCCAAGCATAGTTCACCTGGTCTAGATACAGTTCTGACTTCAATCTGTCTGATAACATGTTCCTGCACAATGGCAATGTTCAATGCATGGGAGAGATGCACAGAAACATATGCATGGTGGTCTGCATGCCTTTTTGCAGCCGCATTTGATCAGCTCTGTGCAGGATTTGGCCGCCTCGGCAAGTGCTGTCCAGAAAGGTATCCACTGTTCAATGGTGTTCTTCGTCCATCCCCAGTCGCATGGGCTTGGTAACTGCTGCTTAGATATCAGCGCTTGGCCCCAGATGTGTCCTGCCTGGTATGTCGACCTCTTGATATGTTCCGTGAGGGCTGCCTTTGTGGGGGGTCTGCGATCTATTTGTCTTCCTTTTGCGAACAGAAGCTTCCTTGCTTGATTCACCTCGGTGCATTCACTGGTTCTATCATAAAGACGAATGACGAACCTTTCCAGTTGACACACATTCTCATCTGAGACTGATGAAGGCTCTTGGGATAAACTCAAGAAAGAGCCCGTTATATCAGGGAAATTGGTCCAGGTGTCCCAAGCGGTTTTCTTCCCAATGCCACTGAATGACGACGACGTGTCACAGCCAGTGAAGGCATGGAAGAACAGAAGAGCTTTGGTCTTATTTTCACCAAGACTGTTTGCAATCGTGTGAGCCGGTATTAACCTGTAGTGTTTCTTGACTCCATATGCAACCCATAGTTCGCCAAGGGATAAAGCGTGAAATATGGCAATTGCAAGGACAACAACGTCAGTGACAACTGACCTGATCAGGATTCTGTGATGGCCATTTTGTGCACAATGAAGAGCATGCAAGAATAACCTCGTATCGGCTTCTTCATGGTTGCATGGAGCTAGAGAAAATTCTAGGTTGCACTCTTGAGAAGAGATGACATTGGTATCTTGTGTGCTATATAGCTCCTTCTCTTGTGTGGATAACTTAGCAACGCACTGTGACAGGAACTAAGTGAATTGCATCATCATCATCATCATTATTGGAGCAAGCTATTTTAACCGCTTCTCCAATGTCGGAATTAAACATGAGGACTACATCTCTTCCTTGAGTTTGAGCTCTCATATCTGGAATTAAGCACAACAGTCTCTCCTTCAATCGTGTTTTATTGACCCTTCCAGAAAAGTCTGGATCTTCTTCTCTTAATCTGGACTCGTAAAGTCGCCCCGTATCTGACAATCTGAAGACTGGCAACGTTTCATCTTGGCGGAATTCTTCTATGTACGAAACTAGCTCACCAAGTATTAGACTATCGACTTTAGTGCTTTGGATGTCTCTTACATGATGAGCATTATGTTTTCGCACATGGTTGGTGACTGAAGTCAGACATGATAGATGATACCTAGCATCTAAGGCATGCATGTCACCTTCAGAGAGCTTTCCCAACAGTTTCCTATCTTGTAACACATGTGCATATCGACGAACTCGAATATCAATTTTGTCAGTCCTTGCGTCATGGAGCTACTCATTTCTGTCATCTTCTTCACAAAAGAAACAATTATATGTCCTTGCCATTGAACCCACGCTACGTCGCCTGGTTTTAACAGGACTTGTCCCATATTCCAGGTTTTCTTTTGACTTCTTTTTCTGAGCACGTTGGAGCTTTTGTTTGTCAAACCTATTTCTGCAGCTTTTGTGCCATACTGCCTGGTTTGTTCTGAGCGTGGCTTCAATGCCATTTCCACTGTCCCACTTCACAATGTCAATATCCTCTGGTAAGGCATCAATTTGATTAAACTCCAAAATATTCTCAACAAATAGTTTGTAGCTGCATTCTTTATCACTTCCTCTATATTTAACTATGCTGGGATTAACAAGCTTTTATTCGGTTTCCTGTTGGCAAATTGCACACAATTTCCAGTCAATCAACGCTGTTTTCTCTGGGCATTGTCTTTTAGAAGACGCACCTTCACCAGCATCGATTATCTTGCACTTTTTGGACATCGTTATAGCATGTCAGTGCAATGGTATCACCATATCGAATGTCCTGAAAAAAGGGGGAAACAAATGTTCGTCCACCACCATTACAATTTACAACATATATTTCTGCTTGTACACATCTATACATGCATACATCTCATTATTTTCAGACAGCAACTGATTTTTAGTGCATCAATTGCAATACAGATCATAGTCATGCATGCAAAGAGTGATAGTTATTGACCCACACACAGGAACGTTCTCTGGAACGCATGGATCAACTGACAGCTGGAACGACCGCAGACCATAGTTTCAGAGCGAATGACAGACAGACTTAGAATTATAACACCTTTCAAGACATTATATTGAAAATTAAATTGGATAAAGCCATTTATCCAATTTATCCAATATTTATCCAAAATTTATCCAACATTTATCCAATAAAGATAAAATGGATAAAACCATTTCTACACTCTCAGATCATTTGGATATCAAACATCGAGCAAACACTTTTAAGTAGTTAGTTGTTTATGAAAGGGTCTCATTTCGATTTTAAAGCAGAAAGACTAAAAAACGGAGCATTATAAGTGTGTTTATTGGATTCCTTTAGTGTGAAAACATTGGATTAGACTCTTTATTCAAGTGCTTATGCCTCTTGGTGACCAAGATATCGTAAAAAATAGTTTTCGGTGGCGGCCATTTTGAAATTCAAGATGGCGGCCGTAATTGTAGTCTGATCATGTGTGTCCTGTTCTTATATGAAAGAACATGTAAAAGTTATCATGTGTACCAGTTTTCACACTTTTTTCACATTTTGAACGATTCTGGTGAAATATTGACTTAATCTACTGTACTAGAGGTGGTGGTGCTATACCATACATATTTACATTGAGAGAATTGGGGTACTCTCCCGACCCTAAACTCCCGGGACGATGATTTTTTTTTTTAACACCTAATACCTTCTTCTGCACACCTGGGTATAACCACCAGTTTCAGGAGTGCAGAGAAGTCAAACAACCAATCACAGACACAGGCATTTCATCACAGTCGCAGTTGTCTGTGGGCAATAAAATAATGTGTAGAATTTCCCAATCAAGGTTTTTAATACCATCATTTCTTTTATAGATGTGCCATCAAAACCTGTCACGAGTTATTTCTCAAAATGATATTCCCTGCAACGAAAAGGTGTTTAATAGGCAAGAGTGATAACCCACGCACCACCTGCAAAGAGAACAGTACTTCATGGAACGTTGGCCACATGGGCACACACATTTGTATTGAATTCTCCTGAGTTGTGCAAAACAGACTTGCTCTGAACAAAGAGAGATGCTTCAAAACATATTGGAAGGCGAAGCGGGGAAATGCTCCCAACACCATGAATCCGAGGGCTTTGCAGCTTGGCACAAAACCACAGGTGTAGGTTGGTGGTATCCAGGGGTGCATTCGGTCGAACGTCAATCTCTCTTCATACAGACACTTCAGGCATGAAAACCTTTCAGGACGTGAAATTCTGATCAGGAGACTTTCTGCAGCCTGGGAGACCATGCTTAATGGAAATGGATTTGAGGCTTTCAGAAAGTGGAAAGTGGGTTGGCAGTTTATGTGGAAGAGATGATTCAGAGTGATTGTACGGAATGAGAATTAAGCTCGAGCCAAGGTAATATTGGTCTTTTGGAAGAGTACCCGAAGCATTTAGGAAAAGTTTAAGGTGGTTCAGTTGATGAGTAACACTTTTTCACACATTCTTGTACATATAGGACTAAATGGGCTCTCTTGGTTGAAGGCTGATATGTTTGAAGCAGTTTTTAGATCACAAAAGAGCCTAATGAGGAATTGTGATTGACATGCACTGAGTGCGAGGATTTTGACCGGATAGTGACCAAAGCGATACCATAGTTTATTATAGTTAAAGAGGGGTTCATGGGAAATTATTATTAATTAAAAATAACAGAGGGGAAATACCCCTGGGAACTAACCTGGTCGCGGCTGGAGAAGATAACTAGGCAACCACTGGTCGGCATGGATGACCCACAAAATATATAACGGAGAAGAAAGTAAATACCGATGGATTTTTTTTTATTAATGCCATGAACAAATCTTGGTACATCACGGGTGATGAAGGTTGTGGTCAAGTTTCATCGAAATTGTGTGTGTGGTTTCAGAAAAGAAAGTAAATACATAATTTGGGGGACAACCCCCCCATACACACCCTCAGACCCCGATTCTTAAAATTCCATGAACAAACTTTGGTACGTCATCGGTGATGAAGGTTGTAGAGAAGTTTCATCAGGATTGTGTGTAGTTTCTGAGGAGAAAGCAAATACCTATTTTGGGGGGCAACCTCCCTGTAGACCCCTTTAGACCTCGAATGTTTTGATGTCATGAACAAACTTTAGTCCACCATGGGTGATGAAGGTTGTAATCAAGTTTCAGCGGAATTGTGAGTGTAGTTTCCGAGAAGAAAGCAAATGTCTCGAGGGTGGGGTGGGGCAACCCCTCCCTAAACTCCCTCTGTAGACCTCCTCAGACCCACATTTTTTAAATTCCATTAACAAACTTTGGTACACCATGGGTGATGAAGGTTGCAGTCAAGTTTCATCAGAAATGCATGTGTAGTTTGAGAAGAAAGCAAATACAAATTTTGTCGGACAACCCCCCCATAGACCCACTTACAGCCCAATTTTTTTCAATTATGGTACCAAGCCTACAAGGCTGGATAACCTATTGTTTATCTTCTGTTTATTAGCGTACCAAGCCTACAAGGGGGGGGGGTGACCTATTGTTTTTCTCCTGTTTATTACGGTACCAAGTCTACAAGGCAGGGTGACCTATTGTTTTTCTCCTGTTTATGAGGGTACCAAGTCTACAAAGCAGGGTAATCTATTGTTTTTCTCCTGTTTACTAGGGTACCAAGTACCAAGCCTACAAGATGGGGTGACCTATTGTTTTTCTCCTGTTTATTAGTGTACCAAGCCTACAAGGCGGGGTGACCAATTGTTTTTCTCCTGTTTATTAGGGTACCAAGTCTACAAGGCAGGGTAACCTATTGTTTTTCTCTTGTTTATTAGGGTACCAAGCCTATAAGATGGGGTGACCTCTTGCTTTTCTTCTGTTTATTAGGGTACCAAGTCTACAAGGCAGGGTATCCTATTGTTTTTCTCCTGTTTATTAGGGTACCAAGCCTACAAGATGGGGTGACCTTTTGTTTTTCTCCTGTTTATTAGGGTACCAAGCCTGCAAGATGGGGTGACCTATTCTTTATCTCCTGTTTATTAGGGTACCAAGCCTACAAGATGGGGTGACCAATTGTTTTTCTCCTGTTTATTAGGGTACCAAGTCTACAGGATGGGGTGACCTTTTGTTTTTCTCCTGTTTATTAGGGTACCAAGTCTACAAAGCAGGGTAACCTATTGTTTATCTTCTGTTTATTGGGGTACCAAGCCTTCAAGTCAGGGTCAAGTCTACAAGGCTGGGTCACCTATTGTTTTTCGGGTACCAAGTCTACAAGGCTTGGTTACCTATTGTTTTTCTTCTGTTTATTGGGGTACCAAGCCTACAAGGCAGGGTCAAGTCTACAAGGCTGGGTAACCTATTGTTTTTCTTCTGTGTATTGGGGTACCAAGACTACAAGGCAGGGTAACCTATTGTTTTTCTTCTGTTTATTGGGGTAACAAGTCTAGAAGGCAGGGTCAAGTCTATAAGGCTGGGTAACCTATAGTTTTTCTCGTGTTTATTGTTTTTCTTCCACCGGCAATTTTTATTCTTTTTCCTCATTTTTTCCAAAAAAATTCATTTTTCTCGGCAACCGTTAGTGTGATCGACACAAAATTTTCGCCCAAGTAAGTGTCTTTCTTCGTAGAATACTTAGTTGATAATTATGACGTCATATGTCACGTGGTACGGACGCCATCTTTTAAAAACCGAAAAACTTTAGACCTCATTATCTCCAAAACCACATAATGGAAAAAAATTTAAACTTGGCACATGGCACGAACTCCACATGGCGAAGAAGTGTGATTTTTTTTCGTGACATCATCAGTGAAGTGGTATCCCGGTGAAAATTCGACAAGTAAAATGCTGCATCCGAAAAATTTGAACTTTCTTGACCGTCATCTGCGCAACAACTCACCAAAAATAAAGAATATTTTGACATAGGTCACGTGGTTCGGCAGCCATATTGTTTTGAATTTTTTTTAAAAATTAATCTTCTTCTCCAGAACAACTGGACAGATTGAGGCGAAACTTCACACACACTTTCCCCAAGACATCCTTTTACAAGTATGTTAATTTCTAATTGATAGGTCACATGGTTTGGTGGCCATATTGAATTTACCCTAAAACCTCCAAAACGTATTCTTCTCCAGAAGGCTGGTCAGATTGAGAGGAGACTTCAAACACATATTCTCCAATGCTGGTGGATATAAGTTTGTCAATGAATAATAATTGATAGGACACATGGTTTGGTAGCCATGTTCGATTTAAGAAAAATATTAAATAATGTTTTCTCTGGAACCACTTATTCTGTTGAAGCAAAACTTTCCAACTATCATCTAATGCCATTGCTGCATATAGAGTAAACATTATGACGTCGCAAGTCATGTGGTTTGATGGCGATCTTGGGTAGAAAAACGCATCTTATCTGATTTACACGAAACTTAACAAGCGTAATCTCCTACCCTATTACAGGCAGAATTTAAGTTTACGATGCTATAGGTCATGTGGTTCGTCAGCCATATTGGATTGAAAATTAAAATTTTAAAAAGTCTTTTCTCTGAATCGGCTGAACAGATTGAGGCAAAACGTTACAGGTATGACCACCTATCCATGATGAACAATAAGTTCCAGACTGTTTTTGACGTCGGTCACATGGTTTGGCAGCCATATTGCATTGAAGGAAAAATATTAAATATTGTTTACTCTGGAACCACTGCATCAATCAATGTGAAGCTTCACCATTATGATCAAGCACTCACAGGGAATGTGGGTTTAAAATTTCAACCCAATCGGCCACATGGTTTGGTAGCCATAATTATTTAATTAGTTGAATCTGATAATTTTTAGAATTTGTTTTTTTGTACAAGGATCACTTCGCTGTGCCTGCATGTGTTTGATAGTACAAGAGTAGCAATTAAATTGGTACCGATGATGGCCCCAGAAAAAAGGGTCAACTGTGCATGTAATAAATATATGGAACGTGACCTGCTCCTCGGTCCATAACTTGTGAATCCCGTGTCATAGAGAAACGTGTGGTGGCTCATTAGACTCAGGGGAATCCTGCTTTCTCTTCTGCATCCATGGTGTCCACATTTATTACTTTGTGTTCGGGTTATTTAAACACCAATTCAATTGATACCGACTATGTATTCAGGAAAAAGGACTAACTGCTTACGTAATAAATAGATTGAATGTGGCGTGTTACTCGGTCCATAACTCATCAATCCTGCATAGTAGAGAGACTCTGGGGAGCTTTGTATTGCTCGGGAAGTTCCGGTATACCCTGTGGACCCATGGTAACATTTATTGCTTCGTGTTCAGGTTATTTAAACACCAATTGAATTGATACTGACAATGCATTCTGGAAAAAGAGCTAACTGCGTACATAATAAATAGATAGAATGTGGCGTGTTACTTGGTCCGTAACTCGTCAATCCTGTGTTGTATGAAAGCCGGACGTCTTCGTACCCGGTCATCACTGCCAGCAGTTATAAAGTGGAAGTTCAAGTTATATATATATATATATATATATATATATATATATATATATATATATATATATATATATATATATATATATATATATATATATATATATATATTTTTTTTTTAATGCCGTGAACAAACTTTGGTGCAAACAGGGTGATAAAAGTTGTGGTAAAGTTTCCTCAAGGTCGTATGCGTAGTTTGATATAAGAAGTTGCAAATGTTTGTGGACAGATAGGCGGACGATGTGTCATCCCATAAGTTTCCCGGAATTACGTTTCAGGTGAGCTAAACATGATATCAATATCCTGCAAACCAGGTGGGCTTGTATCCTACAGTACTTACATGTTCATGTACCTGGTAGTTGAGGGGTTTTTTTTATTTATTTATAGATTGAGTATTTCATGGGCTAACTCATTCACAATTCAATTGAATTGGGCAATATCCAATTTAAAGCAATAATATAACATGATAATGATTTCCTCGATGTATCTTTCTTAATATATCAATCATTCATTAATAATGCTAAGCCAGATGTCTCAACTGTCATCATCAGTTGGTGGATGTTAAAGATCCCACAGCACTCTTTGCCAACAGAGGTGAGCCATCACCGGCATCCTGGTCAAATTACAAATTCTTGTCTTGACTTATTGTATGTTTATTCTCGCCCGTTGGAAGAACGAACCCCCCCCCCCCCATTAATTAATATAATCTCCCTTTCGCACACAGAGAAATAGAGGTTGATTATAAAATGGACACATTAGGCCTCACACACACACAGTAGGGCACAGGTTTGGTGCGCCACACTCGATGGAAACAAAATGGCTTCTAATTTCAAGTTGTCGCAACTCCTAGAAAATAGGGACTTCGGTCCCTCATGGTGCCCCCTCCAAATCCCCCTCTGGTTTGACCCTGGTTACACCACTGATCCTAAACATGTTCAACATGAGTATGTGAATGTACTGGAACGTATTATTGAATAACTTAACGTGAAAAAAGGTTCTGACCACAGGAGTGGTGGACCCTCTCCATCACCATCCCGACTATAACACTTTCAGAATGACGTAATCCGCTCCAAAATGATCGATGCAAATGCGCAAAACCCTCCAGTAAGCAGTAGAGTTTGGGGCAAAAAATAATTTATTATGCGTCCATCTTAAGGATCACACATCCTTCTAAACAAGACTTTCACACCCTCTCAAGTACCCATTTATACTTCTGGGTAGAAAAGCAATGCAGACAAAATGCCTCGTCAAACGACATCAGCAAGATGTAATCACTAACTTCAGCACAAAATTAGCATTGTCCGTGGGTGGCAAGGGAAGTCAAAACAAATAAGGAATAAAATGGTGATTGATGTGCCGTGAATAAAACTGAACCTGACGTTTTTTGGGCCTTACCCTTTGTCCAAGTCTTTTTACTCTGCACCTTCATTCAGGGCAAATCAATTACCACTGCAGGTATACATTTCTTTGTTTGAAAGGACATAGCACCTTGCTGAGTTTGAACCCAGAATCTTTGGACTTACTTGGATTACCAATGAAGTGTTAACTCCATGATACTGCGGCCCATCTTACCATGGGAAAGGGGGTGAGGTGAGTAGACCTCCTCCCACAACCTTCTTGGCTTGGCTTTTTACCTTTTGGAAAGAAAGAAAAATAATTGTGATGCAAAATTTGGTCAAACAAAACATTCACATTATGTCTGAACCTACTGTGTTTCGTGTGGAAAGAAAAATGATGCAACACACATCATACTATATATCTACAGTATGTATTCTCTGCCAGTCTGTCTGTCTGTCTGCCTGTCTGTCCATCCAGGGTGGAACTTGGCTAGCTTAACTCCACCCACAATAGTAACCTCCAAAATATCAAATCATGCGTCTGTCATTTTGGTCACTACTTATAGACTTCAGGGTTCAGGCACAGGACCTTAAGATTCAGGTGTACATTTGAAGACTGAACAACGCGTCTTCAATCATGAAATAAAGGTACGTTTGGAGGAAAGAAAAGTACATTTTGATAACAACCCATGTCAGAGGTAATGCGTGTTTTGTTTGGCAGCAATAAAGGCGGTGGTTTTATTGCCTATTCACCGCCAAAATAAATATTCTGTACAATGAAGAGGACGTCTGAGTTGATGTGCTTTTAAAAACTGAACAACGCGTCGTTTGTCATAAAATAAAGGTACGTTTTCGTTACAACTCCATGCAGAGGAAAGAAAATAGTCATGATTAATATTTCAGTCATTGTTGGATCGACATTGACATCCCGAACCAGTTTCTTGCTTGCTCGGCTGCTGAGTTTGGATGGGTGACCTGATCTGGGTGGAGTCTTGGTGGCATGATATGTCTTCCACTTCTTAATGATGGATTTCACCGTACTCAAAGGGATGATGAGCGACTTTGGAATCTTCTTATAACCCTCTCCTGAACGGTGCTTCTCCACCACTTTATGTCTGATTTCTTTGGAAAGGTCCTCGGTCTTCATGCTTCCCTTGTTGGTTGACCAAGTGAGTTGTACCTTAAAACTCCATATAAGTGGGGGAGCTTCATTTTAAAGTTGAACCACTGATGACATACAGATGAAACTTATTACACTTATTTTGTAAACTTTCAAATAAATAATTTACTCCTGAATTGATTTAGGGTTAATCAGACAAAAGGGTTTGAATACTTATACAACTGAGAATCATCTTAGTTTCTCCATTAATCTACTATAACTTATTCACATTTTATCTGTATTGCTTAGCTTTATCACCTTGGAGTAGTTTGTGACGACTCTATATTTTATGTTTGATTTTAAAGATACTTTTGCAGGCCACTATATGTAATGATCTATGGAAGAAAGCCCTTTGGCTTTTATGAGCAGGAGAAGAGGAGGAAGAGGAGTTGGGGGTTGGAGAGGTGGAGGGTGGGGGAAGATGGGCAGAGTTTGGAGGGGGAGGTTGAGGTTTTGGGGGGAGTGGTACGGTAATTTTGGTGAGAGGGGAGGGGAGTTTGAGGAGTTGTGGTGATGGTGGGGAGTGGGTTTAAAGGCTTGGAGCAGGGAGGGGATTGAAGCCTTCAGGTTGGCAGGAGGGGGTTGAGGACCTGGGATTTGGGAGCGGGGTTGATGACTTGGGGTTTGTGAAGTGCGGGGGGGGGGGGATGTTGAGGACTTGAAATCACATTTAACATTGTGTGGTCTCTGCTAGTATCTTTATGTTATCTTATATCCACTAAATGGATGAGTGTGTGTGTGTGTGTGTGTGTGTGTGTGTGTGTGTGTGTGTGTGTGTGTGTGTGTGTGTGTGTGTGGCATGTTTTTTTGTGGAGTTCCCCTCGAGCTTTCTGATGTGGAATGTGATCGACCACAATGATTGCCATGATCTCCTGAGTCGATTCGGTTAATTAACGACAAAGAAACAGAAGAATTCCAATGTTTTAAACGCATGGCATGTTAAAGGTGTGTCGAGCAGCTTAATAGGTCCTTCCACGGCATGGCATTTTAATTACAAAATAAATAACAAAAATAATAACACTGTAACAAAGCATATATTAATTAATAGCAATAATATTAATAACAACAATAATAACAGTCGTATCATTTGGCAGTAATAATAATAATAACGAACACATAATCCTCGTCCTGGCCCCGCACATATGGGCTTGGTGAAAGGCAAGTTAATGCTCCAGCAGGCAGGTATGCCACAAGGCCGTGAAGACCAATGAACATTTGGTCCGATGGACCAACGGACCTACCAGTGCCTAAAAAATAATTGTGTATGTGTTTGTTGTATGTCAAGGTGTCCCCCCATAACCCCGCACCCCCCATAACACCCCCACCCCCCATAACACCCCCCACCGCACAATCCTGAAATGCTTCCAACACCTTCTTCTCCTGTACTCTCACCTTTCTGTCCAACCGCCACTCCTCCAGGTCACACATACTGTACCAGAAACTCTAACAAGGAACATTGAAATGTTTTATTAATCAGGTACAATGCTCATAACAGTCCAAGACATGCCAACTTTATTAAAAGTTTAGATAAATCGGAAAACCATTTTGGTTGGTCTTGGACTATTGTGAGTAAATAATTATTGTAACTTTTAAAATCCCTTAAGTACATTGTTACCATCTCTAATTTTAAAGTTAATGTCCACCTACAGTCAGGTTATCCCCTCTTCTCCATCATGTGGAACCGTCTTTCTGAGTCTGTCTCAAATGAAACCCAGACTCTTCATATCTGCGGCCCGCCGCCACCTCATGGTCATTCCCAGTTATACAGTCTGAGTTTTTCTACACCCACTGAGACCTTGACACCCTGAATTGACAGTTGTTTCTTCATTACAAACCCTAAAACACCCTTCAACCACCCACCCCTCCCCCCCCCCCCAAAAAAAAACATTCTGTGTATTTGTGTTTATGTTGGAGGTGAACATTTTTGCGCAGATTACCAAATCGTTGATGTTACACAATGAAAAGGTTGTAGAGCAATGCTCCAACAGGCTTCTTCTACATATATATGTATATGAGCAAACACCACCCGTCGCGTTGCTAACGGTAATACTCGAGGGGGGGAGGAGAAAAAGAGGGGGGAAGAGGGAGAGAGGGGTGGGGAGGGAGAGAGCGTGGAGAATGAAGAGGTTGAGGGGAAAGGAGGGAGGGACAGTGAGGAGGGGTGAGGGAAGGGAAGACAGTGTGAGGTGAAACAAAGGGAAGGCAGACGTGTGGTGGAGCATTAATTCTGATTCATACTGTCTCATCAAAATGATTCTGCGTAGAATAACAGTAAAGATGGAAACAAAATAACGTCTGAAATCCATTTTCTACTGGGCATACTATAAATACCGCCCAGAGACAAACTCCTGTCTGAAGATAAACTCCTGTCCGGACAAGTCAGGAGACAAACTCCTGTCCAGACATAAGTAGCACCCAGCCGCGTCCAGAGCCAAGCTGTCTGAAGATAAACACCACCCGGACGCATCCGGAGACAAACACTGCCTGGATGCATCCAGAGACAAACACCATCCGGACGCATCCTGAGATAAACACTGCCCAGATGCATCCAGAGACAAACACCATCCGGACGCATCCCGAGACAAACACTGCCCAGATGCATCCAGAGACAAACACCACCCGGACGCATACAGAGACAAACACCGCCCAGATGTGTCCAGAGACAAACACCGCCTGGATGCATACAGAGACAAACACTGCCCAGATGCATCCAGAGACAAACACCGCCCAGATGTGTCCAGAGACAAACACTGCCCAGATGCATCCAGAGACAAACACTGCCCAGATGTGTCCAGAGACAAACACTGCCCAGATGCATCCAGAGACAAACACCGCCCAGATGTGTCCAGAGACAAACACCGCCTGGACGCATACAGAGACAAACACCGCCCAGATGCATCCAGAGACAAACACCACCCGGACGCATACAGAGACAGAGACAAACACCGCCCAGATGTGTCCAGAGACAAACACCGCCCGGACGCGTCCACAGCCAAGCTGGCCACATACAAACATTGCTCAGACATGTCCGGGGACAAACACCGTCTGGATATGTCCAGAAACAGACAGAAAGACACACACACACACAGACAGAGACAGAGACAGAGACAGAGACAGAGACAGAGACAGAGACAGAGAGAGAGATATCTCGAGGAGAGAAAGAGAGGTGGGGGTAGGGGTGCAGAGATAATATGTTGTGCTTTATGAACAACACACACACACACACACACACACACACACACGAAATAAAATAAATAAATAAAAATAAAACACACACATGCATACA